>NC_071393.1:14557115-14873648 GCF_022682495.2 Desmodus rotundus | reverse complement strand
TCGATGTGGCATCTTTCCACGGTGGTGTCTTTCCACACGGCCAGCCTGGGCTTCCTCTCAGCGTAGCAGTCTCAGGACAGTCAGATTCTACATGTCGGCTGGCTCCTCCAGACCAAGCATTCCTGGAAAGAGAAAGTGCAAACTGCCAGTCCTCTTCAAGGCAATCAAGACAGAAACCACAGTGCTTTTTTTATGACCTAGTCTCCAAAGCCACATCATGACTTCCGCTTTATTCTGTTCATTAAAAGCGGGTTACTAAGGCCAGCCCACACTCAGGGGAAGGGGTGTTAAGCTCTATCTCTTGAAGAGAGGAGTATCAACGAATTTATGGACATAATTTTTCCAAAACACGATAACAGCAATGTCTTTGACCTCATATTGGACACTGGATCCCCTCCAGTTCTCTGCTCTCTTGAAATCAGTGTAAGTTCCACTCCCCTGTCTCAGAGCGAGCAATATAGCTGATTACCTCTCTCTCCCAGTCTCTCCCAAACACTCCTACACTTATCTTCTACCCAGAGCTTATCAATATATCTTTCACATTTCTTATAGACCCTTCCCATAAATGAATTTGGTGTCAGTTGTTAAAGTAATGAAGCTTTGGTTTTTAGAAGTCTTTTTTACGTAAAGATTTGTATAGAAAAAATGATTTTGGAAAAAAGTTCATATCCAGCCATATGCTGTCAAGCAAACGTGAGGGCAAAGAAGATAGTTGATGACAAGCAGGGACTCTGGAAACAAAAACAAAGCAACAAGAAAACTTACTGGAGAATGTACTCAAACAAACTGATAAAGGAGTCCAGGAAAAAGACTTGCAGAACAAGAAACAGTAGAACTAAGACAAGAGATGGTTTGAAAAAATCCCAATCCAATAGCTATGCAGCAGACCTAAAACACAATTTGTCAAAACTGTAACTGGAAGTTAGAGGTCTCTGAGACAAAGAGATCAAGAATAAAATAGTTGTCACTGCACGAATTGACTAAATGAGAATCTGGAAGTTCTTAAAGTGAAAACAAAAGACTTTGATTACCGACAAAGAGAGTGCAGCTAGAAACTTTGGTGGGGGGAGGCGCGGCAGAGGGAATAGGCTGTGCTGGAAAGTCGCAGTCAAGCTAAAATGTACATGATTTAGAGCAACTGATAGTGATTTAAATAGTAAGGAACAAACAGCACCAAATTGCAGTCTGAAACGAAGTTGAATTTATTGCCTTCCTGGCAAAGGAGAGAGCCGTGTCATTTAAACACGAGTTCCACAAGTCTCACTGGGCAAAAATTAAAGTACATAGATAAGGGGGAGAGGAACTGCACAAATACAGCAAAATTCTGAATTATGGTCTCTAGTTGGCTCACAAAGCAGATTGTCATCTTTGTAGGTCATCGTCTTCAAGCTCTGTGTCACCGACGCAAAGAACTTGATTTCAAGCAAGTCCAAGACACGTTACAAAAGATCCCCCTGGGCTTCAGGTCATTCAGCAGAGATGCTTAAATGTGCATGTTCAAAGCTTAACACGGTCTTTTTATTTTATTTTATTTCTTACAAGTATGAACAGTGCCCAACTCCTATTGGACAAAATAATTGAGGGAAGAGTGAGATTAATATTCTGAATTCATGATTAGCTTTGTTAGGTTTATAATATATAGCAGATGTGTCTCCACAGGATGTCTTTTTTTCCCCCCCTACAAGCAATTTGTTACTTTTATTGGATCTTTTCTTGGAGATCAGCCTCTCTCAATTACCTTCTTCTAGTAAGTTCAGGTTTTAAACTCTGTTCCTTTCAATAAAGTGTGAAGGTGCGCATGCACGTGTTTATTGTCCATTGAGCCATCATTGTTGTCTTCTGATTTTCATTTGGCAGGTGACAAAATTTTATTACGTGGACATTTAAAGTGAAACCCATTAAGAAAAACAAAGTTTAACTAAAAACACAATGTTCCCAATCTCCTCCTATTTCGCACTCGCTTTTTAAATACAGAAGACTTTGGGGGTGAAGGGAAACTTTGGTTCCACTTCAGTTCTTTTTCTTCTTTTCAACTCTAGAAAAATAAATATTTCATTTTGAAAAACGGAGGCTCACTAGGTCATGGCGATAGGATTAGGGGTTAAAAAATGAAACGGAATTCAGGATGATTTTTTCATTTTCATTCTTTATATGTCACGCTTTTCCATAATTTTAGAATGTAAGCACAAATACACATCATTTTTAAAGCATAACAAGTTATTTTTTAAAAGGAAGCCAAATACATGTGTAGAAGAATGTTCGTGATAACATTAACAACAAATGACAAACAGCTGAAGTGTCTGTCAACGAGGAAATGGGAAAGCGAAACCAGGGCACCCTCACAATAGCGAGCTTGGGGGAAGATTAAGGTAGTCTTATGTGAAGGCACTTGGAAAGCAAATTACAGAAAAATACATTCTCGTTTTCATGTGGGAGAAGAGCCCCATTTAAATTACCCGAATATAACTCTAAGGGCTTGAGGATGGGAGAGAGAGGGAGAGAGCTGTGTATATGTGTGCAAATATGCAAACTGGCACTTTACTGAAAAAAAAAAAGTAATGTTTCCTGATGTAGGAAAACTGAGTGGACTTACTAAAAGAAAGTACAGTATATACCAAGACCACATGTATTGAACTGTATGAATCGTGAAATGTTTTAGGGGTAATTTTGACAATAATAAAATTTTGCATTATGAGCTAACTTTAGAAGCCATCACCTCCCACCACACAAGACATTACTTCACCCCGTATATGTGGTCCAGAGATTCTAGGAAGATGAAAGCCCATCTCTTAACAGATGCTGGGGGCCAGACTGCTATTTTTAAAGCTTACCCATATAGAGTTCTATATTGTTTGGGTCTGTTGTATTTATACATAACATATATTTTTAAATTATAAAGATTTATAAGTATTATATGATGCATATTATCTTTCTGTATTGATCTATTCACATAATACTATTTTTAATGCCTGCATATAGTCGGGCATTTAAGTCTTTTCTAATTTTTATAATTTTAAACATTCTTGTACATACACCCTTGCTCATATTTCCATTTGATTCTTCTATTAGTTCATCCTAAGGGGAGAAAAGGGGGTATGGGTATGCGTTGTTTAACAGTATCTTTATAAGGATAAAGTAAAATAATGTTGTAAAGAAACTCACTTCTCCAATTCTCCTTGGCACTGAGCTCAGACCCAAGTCTGAAGAACCCTGAGAATCAAATGAACGTCTAGGCTTTATTTCAGGTGCCACAGCCTGGGCTGGCCCCTGAATGGGGCATGAACCCTGACCCTGACCCTGACCTCAGAGAACTCAGACTCCTCAGGAGAAAACAGGCACAAATAATTATAAAACAATGCAATGTGTGTCACAATGGAAAGTGTCAGAAGTGATATGGGACGCTTCTCTGACTTTAACACACACACGAATCACATGGGGATCTTTTAAAATGCAGATCCTGATTCCGTAGGTCTGAGATAGAATCCGAGATTCTGCATTTCCAGGAGATGCCAAGTACTGGTTATTTGCAGACCACCCTTTGACTAGCAAGAGTATAAATATAAGATAAACAAAGATTTCCAGGTGCCTGAGCAGAGATTTGAAAGATGACCTGGCACAGGGAACTGCTTATGCAGAGGTGCAGAGGCATGAAATGGCATGGCTTGCCTGAAGCACCAAGTTCAAAGGGTGGGGGAAGATTAGAAAGATCTCCCCGGAGGAGCACTGATGGTGATGAACAGAAGAGGAAGAGACCTCAGGGTGAACCCACAGGCTGAACAACTGACCAGATGTGGGGGAAGCGGGGGAGGGCACTGGTGATAGGAGGAGAGTGCCCCACCAAGTGAGTGAATAAAGAACCTAGTGCAAGTTTGAGGAAGAAGGTTTGCTATTCCTCCAACGGAGTTGGAGGTAGAGGAGTAGGGAGCAGTGGGTCATTAGTGGAACACTCTGGGGAAAGGCTAGAGAAGGAATGGGCAAGTTGGCAGCGTGCTGGCCAGTCAAAGCCATGGGCTGGGAGTGGAGAAGGATTCGCCAAGCCAGATGGATGGATAGACGCTGCGATCCTCAGAACCAGGACTATAAAGATGCAAACCTGTGAATGTGTTTCATACTACATCTTCTCCAACATGGATGATCAGGAGCCAAAACCAGGATCCCAAGGTGCACCAAAACTATCAATCACGTCTCACACAAAAACCTGCGTGGAAATGTTTATAGCAGCTTTATTCACAATTGCCCCTAACTAAAAGCAACCAAGATGTCTTACAATAGATGAATAAATAAACAATTATGATATGCCAATACAATGGTCTATTATTTAGCGATATAAAGAAATGAGCTATCAAGCCATAAAAGACATGCAAAAACCTTCAATGTGTATTTCAAAGTGAAAGAAGCCAGTGTGAACGGTTACATATTGTGGAATTCTGAAGAGCTTCGGAACAGGCCAAGCCAAGATGTGAATTATTTTGAGCTGAAGACAATTGAGACACTGGGGGCTCACAAAAAACCTTTTATCTCTCTCTGAAAGAATTTGAATTTGGGGACTTGCCCAAAAGAGTTATTACCAGAGATAACCTTTTGTGACCTATATATGGGGCAGGGCAAGCATCTAATTACTTAACATTTGCTCTTCTTATGTTACTGTAAATGACCTCTTAAGCCCTAGGGCACCTTATCTTTAGCTCAGAAGGTCACATATACCTCATTTTAACTTTCTGTCTCTGAACCTCTCATGTATGTAGGGTTCCCATATGCACATATGTAATTAAATTCGGTTATTCTCATTAATCTAATCTCTGTCATGTAAATTTAAGTATTTCATTAGCTGAGAGAAACTAGAAAGGTAGAGGAAAGTTTCTTCCTCCTCCACAATTCCAACTGGGACACACAAAACTACACAGACAGTAAAACAATCAGTGGATGCCAGGTGTGACATTGTGATTTATAATCAGAATTATCTATTTGCTGTTCATCCCTGTTCAGGCACAGAGCTCCTAAAACCCTTGGAATTTCATAAGTGCTAAGAAGATAAAGTATTTCCTTTGTTATGTTAATAGATAACTTTTGGAAAGCTCCTAAGCAAGCTAAGTATGGGGGCTGGTTGCCAAGGGAATCAACCATGTGATTAAAGGGTTGGAACTTTATCCCTGGATGGCGAACTCAATGGGGTGAGTGCCAGCCTGCAAACTGAAAGGTCACAGGTTCAATTCCCAGTCAGAACACACACCTGGGTTGCTGGCCAGGTCCCCAAAGTCCCCAGCTGGGGGCATGTGAGAGGCAACTGATTGATGTTTCTCTCCCTCCCTTCCCTTCTCTTTAAAAATTATTGAAAAAAAGAAAAAAAAAGATTCCTTACCTTGTGGAATCTGATGCTGTCTTCAAGTAGTATTCCTTTGGAAAAGGCACACACACATTGGACCAACCAAGTGCTCAGTGAGAGAGAGATGAGTAAGGAAGCACGTGATAAAATTTTGTACGATACTGTAAAAGTGGGTACAATTTATTACTGCATTTCTCAAAACTGATAAAACTGTACAGCACAAAGAGTGAACCTTACTGTATGCAAATTAAAAAAAAAACATTTAGGAGATTGGGGGATCCTAAGAAGGAATGCAAATTGTGACAAGAGAATTTAATTATATGAATGTATGAATACGTGAAACAACTTCACTGAAGGAGATGAGGCTGTTGACTGATCTAAGTAAATCTTCGGAATAAGTGGGGTCTATAGGACTAAAAGCAAAAGGAACTGCACATAAAATCCTCCTCTACGTGATAACATTGTTTCCCATGTGGGTTAGCAATTCTGATACTGCTACATATGTGTACTGAAATGGGTGGGTACCAGATAGCAGGGGCCAGGTTTCTCACTGTTGGAATGGGAGTTCACAGGTACGCGAGGCAGGAGGCTGGAATGATACATGCGGTAATAATGGATTGTAGTTGGATACGTCTGCTTGAGCTCATATTCAGCTTTATAGAAAATTTATAGATGTGTATATACACACGGATGAGTAAAACACAAAACAAATGCTTTTCATTTTGATGAAACCCAATTTATCTTTGTGTGTATGTGCGGGGTTCCTTATTTTAGTGTCGTATCTAAGAACTCAGCCTAATGCAAGATCACAAAGGTTTTTCTCCTATATTTTCTTCTAGAAGTTTTATAGTTGTAGTTCTTAAATTTGTGTTGATCCCTTTGTAGTTATGTTTTCTGTATGGTGTGAGATAAGGGTATAAATTCCTCCTTTCGCATATTGATATCCAACTAGACCAGAACCATTTATTGAAAAAACTTCCTTTTTTCTTGTCAAATTGCCTCGACACTTTCTTGAAACTGTTGACTGTAAATCTAAGGGTCAATGGACTCTTGATTCTGACCCATTGATCTGTATCCAGCCTTTTGCCAGTTAGATAAGAACTTGCGCAGTGTGAATCCTCCAGCTGTTCATTTTCCAAATTCTTTTGTCTATTTTAAGCCCGTGCATTTCCGTATGAATTTTAGGATCAGTTCAACAATCTCTACAAAAAACCCTGCTAGGATTTTTATAGGGATTTTGTTGAATCTGTAGATCACATTTAGGGAGAATCGCCATGTTAACAGTAATGAGTCCGTGAACGTGAATGTCTCCTGGTATATTTAGATATTCCTAAATTTCTCTTAGCAACGTTTTATAATTTTCAGTGTCTAAGTCCTACACTCCTTTTGATAAATTTATTCCTAAGTGTTTTATTCTTGTGTATGCCACTGCAAAGGGAATTAGAAAACTAATTGTATTTTTAAAATTATTTGTTGTCGAGAAATACAGTTGATTTTTTCTTTATATTGACCTTGTATCCTGTGACTTGACCAAACTCATTTGCTAGTTCTAGAGGTTTGTGTGTGAGAGGGGAGGAGAGTCCTTCAGATTTTCTATGTACATGACCATGTTACCTGTGAATAAAGACAGTTCTACTTCTTTATTCCCAGTTAGGTGCCTTTGACCTCACTTCACATTTTTGCCTGTTGCCCGTCTAGAACCTCCAGTGCAGTGTTGAACACAAGTGGCAAAAGTAGAGCCTTTCTTTGTTTCTGATCTCAGCAGAAACACACTTCAGTCTTTTACCACTAAGTAGGATGTAGGCTGTAGGGGTTTTTAAATCAAATTGAGGAAGAAACCTTCTATTCCAAGTTTATTGAGTATTTTTATTATGACTGGGTGTTGGGTTTTGTCAGAAGCTTTTTCTGTATCTACTGAGAGGATCTTGTTCATTTTGTCCTTTATTTTCATGTTTTTTTAAAAAAATACCCAATGAGCTTTCTCTCCTTTATGTTAAGATCTTGGCACCTGTAGGTATTTTCATCACCCACCTCATGGTCAAAGGTCAGCCTTGTGGTCACATAAAAGGTAGGAAGGTGACCATTCTTCTCTAGTCTAACAGTGTGAATACCACTTTCCAGCTCCTCCTGGTAAATTCATTGTGGAGACAAAATTTTCCTCTGGGATGTGTGGCCTGTCCCTCAACATTGAACAGGTGCTCAATGAAGACCTCTGGTCTTACTCTGGAAGAAGCACTCTGGTCCTGCCCCTTTGGGCAGGAAGTCTGCAACCTTCTCATATTTCAGAGCCCTTCTCCACCAAGAAAGAAGACTCTACTGATCAGGACACCACCCCTGCTGCCCTTTTCTCCTCGTATGTCTTGTTAGAGATATGAAATCAGAAGGCAAGGGTATGTGTCCCATTCAGGGATCAAACCCACAACCTGTGTATGTGCCTGGACCAGGATTCAAATCTTTTGGTCTACCTGACGATGCTCCAACCAACTGCGCCACACCATCCAGGGCTTTTTTGAGAATGTTTGTATCTAAATTTGTGAGATAATGATCTATAGGGTTTTTTTTTTCTTTTTGAGTTGTCTTCATTTGTGTTTGGTATGAAGATAATACTAGCTTTATAAAATCAACTAAGAAATGAACTTTCCTCTTCTATATTGTGGAATACATTGTGTAACATTGGTGTTAATTTTTTGAATGTTAAGTAAAATTCTCCAGTAAAACCACCAGGGCCTGGAACTTTTCTTTGATAGCTTTTAAATTACAATTTTAATTTCTTTAATACTCATAAGATTATTAGGTTATCTATTTCAACTTGATTGGGTTTTGGTAGTTTGTGGTTTTCAGAGTTGGTCCATCTCTTCTAAGTCCAATAGTGTGAAGTTGTTTGTAGTGTTCCATTATCCTTTATATCTCTCATGTGTCTCCCATTTCATCCTGATATAATTTCTTTTTGTCAGTCGTGCTAAAGTTATGTTCATTTATTGACTTTTTTCTAAATAAATAGTTTTCACTTAATTTTTTCTATTGTTTTTTTAATTTCATTGTTCTCTATTTTTATCTTTATTATTTCCTTTATCCTGTTTGCTTTGGGTTTATTTTTCTCTTCTGTTTCTAGTTCCTCGAAGTGAGAATTTAGATTATTGATTTAATATATTTGTTATTTTCTAATGCAAGCACTTAATGCTGTAAATGTCCCTCATGGTACTTGATTGGGTTGCCAATTTTGATATGTTGTACTTTCATTTTCATTCATTTCTATATTTAAAATTTTTTCCTTTGATATTTCTTCTTTAAAGCACGGATTATTTTAAAGTGTGTTATTTAATTTCCAAGAGTTTGGTGATTTTCCTCTTGTCTTTCTGTTATTGGTTTCTACTTTGATTCCATAATGGTCAGAGTACATGTGCTACATGCTTTCAGTTTTTAAAAGATTGTTAAGATTTGTTTTATGAACCAGGATATTGTTTATTTTGGTGAATGTTATGTACACTCTTGAAATATATATATATTTTGTTGTTGTTAGGTGGAGTATTCTATAAATGTCTATTAGATGCTTTTGGCTGATTATGTTCAATTCTTTTATATCTTTTCTGATTTTCTACCTAGTACTTCTATCATTTGCTGAGAATTATATGTTAAAATTCCCTGGATTTTTCTATTTCTCCTTTCAGTTTTATCAGTTTGCTTAGTTTGTTTTTATTTTTGTTTTTTAGGTTTGGTTGTTGATAGTTGTTTGTCATCATTTTACTGTTCATAGTTTTGATCTTCTTCAATTTCTTAGCTAAGTCCCTGTAACATTTCATATAATAAGGGCTTGGTGATGATGAACTCCTTTAACTTGACCTTATCTGGGAAGTACTTTATCTGCCCTTCCATTCTAAATGAGAGCTTTGCTGGATAGAGTAATCTTGGATGTGGATCCTTGCCTTTCGTGACTTCAAATTCGTCTTTCCAGCCCCTTCTTGCCTGCAAGGTTTCTTTTGAGAAATCAGGTGATAGTCTTATGGGAACTCCTTTGTAGGTAACTGTTTCCTTTTCTCTTGTTGCTTTTAAGATTCCTTCTCTTTAATCTTGGGTAACATAATTATGATGTGTCTTGGTGTGTTCCTCCTTGGGTCCAATTTCTTTGGAACTCTCTGAGCTTCCAGGACTTCCTGGAAGTCAATTTCCTTTGCCAGATTGGGGAAGTTTTCCTTCACTATTTTTTCAAATAAGTTTTTGATTTCTTGCTCTTCCTCTTCTTCTGACACCCCTATGATTCGAATGTTGGAGAGTTGAAGTCGTCCCAGAGGTTCCTCAGCCTCTACTCATTTTTTTTTTTTTGAATTCTTGTTTCTTCCTCCTGTTCTGATTGAATGTTTATTTCTTCCTTTTGTTCCAAATCGTTGATTTAAGTCCCAGTTTCCTTTCCTTCACCGTTGGTTCCCTGTATATTTTCTTTTATTTCCCTTTGCATAGCCTTGATTTCTTCCTTCATTTTGTGACCAAGTTCAATTAATTCTGTGAGCATCCTGATTACCAGTGTTTTGAACTCTGCGTCTAATAGATTGTCTGTCTCCTTGTTGCTTAGTTCTTTTTCTGCAGTTTGATCTGTTATTTAATTTGGGCCATATTTCTTTATCTCAGCACACCTGTTATGTTGTAAGGGGCAGAGCCTTAGATATTCACCAGGGTGGGGCAACCCTCTTTGCTGTGTTGTAGCGCTGTATGTGGTGGAGGGGTCAGAGTGGGAACAATGCTGCTTGCTCGGCTCTTGTCCCACTTTCCATCATTTCCCTTACTCCCCACGAGGGGATTGTGCCCTTTCAGGTGCTGATTCAGAGGTGGGAGTACTTGTGTACATTTTAGGGCCCTGTGGGCCTCTCCAATGGACTCTCATGGGGAGACTGGGAGTTTCCCCCACTGCCACAACTCCAACAGATTTTTTACAGGCAGGGGTTTTGAGTCTTTCATTTCCCGTGCTGAAGCCCTGGTTTCACAGTCTATCTCGCTCCCCCGTTGTTCCTCCCAGCTTATCTGTACTTGAATGTGGGATCACCCGTGCAGACACCACCTTGCCTTGCCACACATCCTTTCCACCCTGGCTGCCTGTTTCTGCCCCTCCTACCAGTCTGGATGGATGTTTCTTTAACTCCTTGGTTGTTAGACTTCCATGCAAATTATTTTCTGGCAGTTCTGGTTGTTTTTTGTTTTTAAATTGGTGGTTATCCTTCTTTCGTTTGTGTGAGGAAGCAAAGCATATCTACCTACACCTCCATCTTGCCTGGAAGTCCTGATGTGGAGCATTGTTTCATGTGCTTATTTGCTGTCTTTATAATTTGCTTGGTGAAGTGTCTAAGTTTTTGACCCATTTTAAAATCAATTTTTTTGTTTTCTTATTGTGAAGGTTTAAATGCTTTTTGTATATTTTGATCATGGTATCTTCCCTGCCAGGTAAATATGCTTTTGGTATATTTTGGATAAGAGTGCTTTATATGTGTCCTTTGCATATATTTTCACTTTTTATCTCTCTCTTGTGCAGATTGAGTACATTTTATTGACCTTTCTTCAAGTTCACTGATTCTACTTTCTGTCATCTCCACTACACTAATGAGTCCATCAAGCAAGGCTCTTATTTTGGTTATTGCATTTTTCAGTTCTCTAAATGTTACTTGGTTCTTTTTATAACTTCTATTTCTTTGTCGAGATTTTCTGTTTTTGCATTTGTTTCGAGAGAATTTGTAATTATAGTGAAGCATTTTTCTGATGGCTGCTTTCAAATCCTTGTCAGATAATTTCAGCATCTACTTTATCTTGATAATAGCATCTGTTGATTTTCCTTTCTCATTCAAATTGTAATTTTCCTAGTTCTTCGTATAATAGATGATTCTTATTGCATCCTGGATGTTTTGTTTATTATTTTAGGAGATTCTAGATCCTATTGAACTCTTGTACATTAGCAATCACCCTGTTTAGGTGTAGATCCTGGACCACTGCTGTGGTTTTTAGTTCCAATGACAGATTTTCTGAGCCTTTCAAATACTATTACGATCTGCTTCATTTTTCTATTTTTTAAAGATTTTATTTATTTATTTTTAGAGAAAGGGGAAGGTAGGAAAAAGAGGAGAGAAACATCCATGTGTGGTTGCCTCTCACACGCCCTCTATTGGGGACCTGGCCCACAACCCAGGCATGTGTCCTGGGTGGGAATCGAACCAGCCGCCCTTTATTTCATGGGTTGGCACTCTATCCACTGAGCCCTACCAGTTAGGGCTGCTTTATTTTTCTAATGATGCTGAGGCTCCTGTTCATTTCCTGTGGGTGCCATATCGGGGGGAAGAAATCCTATTCTGGATCACCTGTCTTTGAGGACCTCTGGCAGGGATGGGGGTAGACAGAAGCCACTGGGCTTAGGTCTCCCTATGCCACAGGGTGGAGAGCAGGGAAACAGGATTCTGCCATCCTGGTGTGGAAACAGGATGCTGCCACTGCTGCTGCAAACCAGGCTGCCCATGGGGGCCTCGGTTGTGGGATCAACTCACTTTTACAAAATTCACCCACATGTAGAATCATGAACCACATAATGATGTTTTGCTCAATGACAGACTACATATACAACAGTGGTCCCATAAGATCATAATGGAGCTGAAAAATTCCTGTCACCTCGTGATGTCACAGTGCAATACATTATTCATGGTTTGCGGCGATGCTGATGTAAACCAACGTGCCGTGCTGCTGGTTACATAGAAGCACAGCATGCTCCATTGCAGTAGTAGGCTATCCCATCTAGATGGTGTAAACACACTCTACGATGTTTGCACCGTGACAGAATCACCTAACAACCCACTTTTCAGAATGGGTCCCCATTGTTAAGTGGCACATAACTCTGTTCCCAATTTCAACTCCCCCTAAAAAACAATGGCCGTAACCAAATCACGACTTTAGAGGGCAGTTTTAAGTTTTTCTCTAAGACACACATAATGATTGATAGAAAAAATGTTTATCCTTGTCCCACCTGAAATCATCTCCTGTATGCGCACACTTCGTGTATGTGTAAGCCCCATGGTACACTGACACACTGGAGCTTTGTATGCGCTGCCTGACATTGTGGGGAGTTGACATAATCTCCCAAATGACCTAAGGCCATTCTGTGCTGACAACAGTCTAATCTGCATCTTAGACATTGTCACCTCACCCTGTCACAGGCCAGAACCATGATCGGGTGGGAGTTCTGAAAACAGCCTTGGTGTGCACATCAGTGCAGTGTGTGGAAGTGGCGGGTCTCACCTCGCGCGGGCGGACACATGCTCACATGCTTGCACGTGTACCCACTTACATGCTGGCCCATTTATATGCTTTCATGCTTACGTGTTTACTCACTTACAAACTTTCTGACTAAACAATTACCTGCTGACTCCTTGACCTCATTACTCAATATGTCTACACACTTACCTGCTTACATCTACCTCTTTACAAGTTGACCTCTTTGCACATGTGCCTTATACATGCTTACACTCTTACAGGCTGACACAATTACACACTTGCTCCCTCTTCCATGCTTACCCTTTTACCTGCTTAGGCACTTACACAATTACCACTTACACAGGCTGAGACAATTACACACTTATTGATTACAAGCTTACACATGTACATGCTGAAGACCCACTTACACAGCTGCAGGTCCTCGTCTGGTGGGGTCCCAGCTGCAAAGACACCCAGCTTAACAAAGAAAGGGAGTTGGATTTCAGAGAAGGAAGGTTCTTAGTCATGCTCCCAGGAGTCAGGCCCACCCTCATCCCTGGCGTCTGCTTCATACCAGCCTGTTCTTGCAAGAGCCTCTGTCCACACCTCTGACAGTTGCCAACATATTTCCTGCGGTCTGAATATTTTTGTGGGGTTTTTTTCCCCTTCGTCTCCATGTGTGTGAAGTTGGAAGAAAAACAACCAGCGACTGGGGCACTTGCACGTTCGTGGCCTTCTGTGTAGCACCCTTTGTGTGCATGTTCTCCTCCCCCTGAGTTTGGCAACTGGCCTAGCTCCGTGCGGCTCCCTCCGGTGTGAGTCAGAGCTGACTTTCAAATCGGTGGACGCTGGCTTCATGGATGGCGTATGCAGCGATCTCTTCCCGGGAAGAACATCCTGAGTTGTTGGTGGGGGGGAGGAGCACTGAGCTGGGAGTCCATAGGCCTGAATTCAGTGTCCTCTTCTGAGCTGTGTGACCTTGTGGGTGTCACTCATGCCCTCTGAGTCTCTGTTTCCTCGCACAGTAAGTCTTCACTTAATGTTGTTGATAGGTTTTGAGAAGCCAACTTTAAGCCAAATGACGCACCGTGTAATAAAACCAATTTGCCCACAGGCTAACTGATATAAACAAGAGCTAAGTTCCTATGGCGTATTTCTGGTCAAAAAAAAAAAAACAAGAAAAACCCCACCAAACTTCTAAATAGAGACCCCAAACACTTCTGATATTAAACATTGAAATCAATGTGAGCTTTACATATATTTAAGGAAGATTAATAAAAACAAGCAAGGTAAGTATTTTCGAACCCACTTATTCCAGGTCACGGTCAAAGGTGGCCAGAGCCTATCCTGGCAGCTCAGGGTGCAAGGTGGGCCCCCCACCGTGGACAGGACTCCCTTTCATAGCAAGGTGCACACGCACACTGACACACTCACCCAGATAGGGACATGGAAGGCACACCAATTCACCTCACGTGCACAACTCTGGGACGTGGGAGGAAAGTGGGGTCCCCAGAGAAAGCTCACACAGACATGGGGAGAAAGTGCCAACTCCACAAAGACAGGGGCCCCAACCAGGAATTGATTATTTTCTTCTCATCGACATTATAACACCATGACAAAAAAATGACAAAAAACAACATTATTCGAGGACCTGTTGTACCAGAGAAGGGAGTACGGCTGGGGGTGCAGAGAGGTAGAGAGTGGGTCCCTCTGCCTTGCTCTTCTGTCTCTGGGTCCTGGTACACAATAGACCAGTGAATGCTGTCCTACTAGAATGAGCCTTGTCTAGACATTCGGAACTCCACTGAGCCCTAGACAAGTGGCAGGAAAGCCACAGAGCACCATTTTCAAAGTGGGGTGCCCCCTACCTGCTGCAGAATCATTACAATACTGATCAAATACATATATTCCTGGGCCTCAGCACCTCTGGGGACAGGACCCAGGAGCCAGCAATTTAACAACTTGCACAGACAGAATCACTTGCATAACGAGTGTGGGAAGAAGTAATTCCTGCTGCTCCCTTTCATCACATGATAAATTCTTGTTCATTCTTCAAGTGAGCTCCGATGTTGCCTCCACCGTGAAGCTTTCCTAGACTCGCCCCAGATATAAGTAATTGCTTCATCCTCTGCGGGCTCACAAGTAAACTATCTTATTCACATTTGTGGCTCCAGCTCCTAACCCAGGAGCAAGTAGCAAATGCTCATATTTAAAAATAAAGCCAAACCTCCTTCCCCTGACCTATGAGGCCCTCAGTGATGTCATCCTCCCCATTCCTACCTCCCTTCCACTCCCTGCTCAGCTCAGCTCTCCCTCCCCTGCCCCTCGTCCTCAATGCCCCTAGCACACTGGTCTCCATTTTGTTCCTTAATCGAGCCAAGTTTTATGCAGCCTCTCAGCCTTTGCTCTCACTGCTTCCGCTGACTGACGCGCACTTCCTTCAGATTTTTGCATGACTGGCTCCTTCCTGCCGGACATTCCGTCTCAGATCAAACAGCGCCTCAGAGACACCTTCCGCGCCCCCCCAACCTGAAGAAGCCCCCCTCCCCAGTAACACGTCTCATCTCCCCGTTTTGTTTTATCACACGTTTACCGTTCTCTGATCATTTTTTTCTTAAATATGTTTGTTGGCCTCTCCCCATAAGCTCACGAGATGAGAGGCCATCGTTAGTTTAGCTCAGTAATCCTTAACCAGGGTTGATTGTTCCCCCCGGGGGACATTTGGAACACTTGGGGACATTCTGGGCTATCACAGCCAGGCAGGTGCTACTGGCATCTAGTGGGTAGATGCCAGGCATGCTGCTCACGTTCTACAGTTCCCGGGACAAAACAAAGAATTTTCCAGGCCCGAATGACCAGTGTGCCACGGTGGAGAAACCCTGGTCTAGTTCATCTCTGAAGCTCCAGCATCTGACCCAGCTCCTGGCAAATCTCGTGCTGCTCAAACATTTTTGCAGCCTGGCTGAACGAAATGTTCAAATTAAAGGCTGGGTTTAATTTTTAAAGCCTAAAGTCTCCTTAGAGAGCAATTAAACCACAAGTTTTCGCACTCTGCTTCTGGAAGCCTCAGGCTATGGGGCCGAGTTTTAGGAATTCTGTATACCATGAAGAATTTTCATCTAAGTGTTGAAGATGTAAACTTTATGGCTATGATCTGTTTTATATATTGGGGTCCCAGTTGTCCGACAAGCTCTACGGCTTAAAAAAAAACAACTGGAGAAACCACTGTGCCAGGCCAGCCCCCTTATTTCACCGAGTTGGAGGACAGGACCCAGAGAAGCTGGGGGCCTCTCAATAGTACATAGAGAGCAAGGCATTGGTCTCCTGAGCGCCCAGCTCACCTTGGTCACAGAGTGGCCACAGCTCTGTGATTCACCAAAGACACAATTTAGGAGGAAAACAATGCGGTGTAGCAATTACAAGCACCAGAGCCATACTAGGTGGGTTTTCATCTTGGCTCTGCCTCCAGCCAGCTCTCTTTGGAAAAGCCACTTAACCTCTCTGAGCTCTGGTTTCCCTGAGGACCTGTAAAATGAAGATAATAATAGTACCTACCTTATAAGGTTGTGATGCAGATTAAAAGAAAATCTGTGAAAAATGTTTGTAACAGTGTCTGGCACATAATAACTGCCATGGGAAGGGTGAGTGGCCAGCTCATGCCCCTGTGCCTGGGACTCTCCGGGGTTTAGTCCTGAAAGTCCTGTGTCCCAAGAAACCCCTCAGTCTGAGCAAAGTGGAGCAGTTGGTTATTCTAGCTGCGTGTGTATGTCTGATTTTTAAAACTCTATAGTAATGTTTAGTTTGACTTTTCATTACTAAGCACTTCTCATTACTTAGTGTGTTTCCTATACTGAGCGTGAGGGGAGAATTACTGGTGAATTAATTTTTGCGTTGATTTACAGGAGTGACATTTCTTGGGTAGTATGTTTGTTTTTGTATTTTAATATTTTCCCCAGGTTTCCCAGTTTTATCGAGATATAATGGGCACATTGCACTATATAAGTTTAAGGCATACAACAGAGTGATTTGGCTTAATCCACTTTCTAATAATGAAATAAATGAAACTATTGGTCATTTTTATCAATTCCTTCAGGGAGGCCCACAGCACTTCTACTTGGAAAATACTTTTATAGCAGTTGGTTTGTTACTGCATCTCCTCAAACAAGAGAACTCTGTTTTTTTTTTCAAAAAGTCTCTATTTCCAATAGTTCACCACTCTAGGCTGAGTGTTCCTCAGTAACACAGAATCTTAGAACTGGCAAGACGTTCAGGAGTTTAGGGAATAGTTAGGACCACCGTGCCATTTCCCAGATGGGAAAACCGACTCCAGAGAAGCCTGCTCCCTTTCCTACGGTCACACACGGGGAAAGGAGGACACCGGGGCTCAGGCCCAGGGTTCCAACACCTGAGTCAGGGCGCGCTCAGAGATCCTCAAACTAGGTTCCATGTACCCAGTGGCAGGTTTCACAGAGAAGTGGGTGGCTAGGGAGAGAGAGGGAAGCTGCTTCACTCGGCCACCCACCCCTCCTCCTTCCATCACAGAAGCTCCACTTTTATCGTTTGTACATTGAGCCTCAGCTTAAGTAGCCTCCGCAAAAGGGTCTGTGTGCTGAAAAAAAAAGTTTTTTGAAAGCCACTCAATTATATCAGAAGGTCAACATATTTTCTTCCCTGGAAAATTTGTTCCCATGGAGAAAACTTAACTATTTCTTTGAACTACATATTTCTCCTCTCTAATAGACTTTACATGGTCAGAAAAACACATGTATGGGCCCTTTAAAAGCCAGCAGTTAAAATAAAAAGCTCATTCACTCGCAGAAATGAGCTGGGTGAGTCAGAGCGTTGGTAACAAGTGGCCCAGATGTGTAATTTCATGCCCATCATTTAGGTAAACGCTGCTGTTTGGGGCAACTTGATAGAAGCTTGGAGTGAAGACCCAGGAGGGCCCCAAGATGCACAGTCCCCAGGAAGCAGGGTGGAGGGGGACAAATTGCAGTGACACTATCTAGAACCCAGGCCCAGTGTGTTTGACAGGGGTGGGGTAGGGGAGCTGCTGGAGAGTTAGGCCTTTCCCCACCCCATCCAATAAAATTTTAAGCTGAAACACACAAAATCCAAAGCCAGGAAAACATCCTGGGTTGGACCCCAAAGTGGGGAAAAAGACAACTAGAAATAGCAAAATGCACAGCCTTTGCCCGAGGCGATTCCGGGCTCTCCCTTGGGTGGGTCAAGGCTTAAAGGAAGTCAAGGAGGAGTGAGCTGACTCTGCAGAGAAAAGATCAAAGTTCAAACTTGTAAAACTAGGTTTTAATCCTACCTCAGCCACTCATCAGCTGTGCAACCTCTGGAGAGTTACCTCACCTCTCTGAGCATCATTTTCTCATTAGTAAAATGTAGATTGTAATAGTACTTTATGGGGCCAGCGAAGGATTCGAAAAGAGGGCTCTGCTCCTTACCATGCTCCCGTGCCAACGAAATAGTCACAGTCACTGTTTATTAAGCAACTACTAAGTGTCCATCTCTGAATGCCAGAGCCTGAGCTCCTTACCACCGAGCTATGTGGCCTCGGTGTGCCAGGGATTCTATCTGGTGCAGAGGAAGTTCAGAAGAGGGCTACTACCAAAATATTTTGGGCTCAGAGAACATCCTGGGAGACTCAGAATTCATCAGTCTTTGTTGAACAAAAATAAACTAGATACAAAAGAATGTTTCGTGTGGTGGCATTTGCATAAAGTTCTAGAACAGGTGAGAAATTTATGGTGGCAGAAGTCTGAATAGGGGTTACGTGGGGGCTAGAAGGAACAGATAATGCTGTTCCCTGTCTACTCAATATCTGTCCCCCACCCCCACCCCCACAGCTGGTGTAGCCACTAACCAATGAGACCTAAGTGAAACTGTCAGGGGACAGTGGGGTAAACTTTCTTCTAAGGACTGGTTCAGGCTCGTAGCCCCCTTGGCCCCTCTTCCTCCATCTTGCTCTCTGAATACGGATGTGAGGGCTGGATCTCTGGGCGCCCTGTTGGATGGAAGACTAAGGCCACACACGAAGGTTGGAGGCGCTGGAACTACATCCCTCACTACTCCACGGAGCTGTCAGCGTTGGACTGCTCACCTGCTCTCCTCTACAAGAGAAAGAAATGACTCTCTTGGGAAAGCCACTGTCATTCTGGGGTTTTCTGTCACATAAGGCTTAACCTACTCTCCCTATCCAACAGCCATGTGAAGTTGTTACACAGGTGAGGACACTGAGTCACAGATTAAGTTGTTGCCCAAGGTCACATGGTTGGACATAGGGAGAGTCTGGTTGTGAATCCCACATCGTGAGGGTTCTTGTGGGCCTTTCTTCTCTAGAGACTACTGGGCACATATCACCGTCCTCCCAGGCCCAGTTCTTGGGGTCCTCGGACAGCGCAAAGGGAGCCATAACCATAGGTCCTACAATTAAGCCCCACCCACATAATGTCATGGACCCCACCTGTACACACACACCCAGTGTCTATCCTTACCGCTGAAAGAACTGAGGCTGGGGTGCTGAATTTCCTCTCCGAGCATCACAGAGTTAGTTAGGGACTGGCAGAGGTTGGGTTTGAGCCAGGTGCCCTACCAATGAAGCCCATGTTTTGAACACCTCAGCGGCCCCATATTTCAATTTTCTATAAGATTCTGAGAGCTCCTATACAGCCCCCTTCCAAATGGCTGGCCAGCCTCCACTTACATACTTCCAGCAACAGAGAGCTCATTACCTAACAGGCTTGCAAAGTGGAAACTTGGGAGGAAGGGATCTAGTCTTTATCCCAGCCTCTTCTCTCTCCTGCCTGGCCTCCGCTATCCTGGGACTCCCCACCCTGCACCCTGGGGACTTCTTCCCCTCCCCCAGAAGTGGTCTTTCTCCTCCTTGTTCAGTACCTCAAGTTCAGTGGGCAGCGTGGGAGTGGTGGTGATATCTTTACAAGGGATTCTCTCTCTCTCTCCTCTAGCCCTCTCACACTTTCTCTTTCGCCATTCCCCATTCCTTTGAAGAGGAATAAAGACTGTTATGTTATCATCTGGCAGCAATAAAAACAAATGTAAAATGCACATACTCGGTGACCAGCCATCTCTCTCCTTGCACACATGCCCAAAGACGAATTGGTAAAGAGGCTTAGAGCAGCAGGGTTAGTGAGAGTGAAACCCTGGAAACACCAAGAGTCCATTATGACATCAGACTGCACCCTTCCAAGGGAGAATGCCACAGTACTTTAAAAGGTTAGGACTGAGGTATCTACCCAGGGGAAATGTAAATACATGCCCAAACAAAGACTTGTTGTTATGTGAGTGTTTATAACAATATTATTCATCATAGCCCCAAATTGGACATAATACAAGTGTCTATAAGCTGGCAAGTGGATAAGCAAAACGTGGCATACCTGTGCAATGGCATATTAGCAATAAAAAAGATGACTCCCCTGCCCGGGCCAGGTGGCTCAGCTGGTTGGAGCATCATCCTGTATACCAGAGGTTGAGGGTTCCATCCCCGCTTGGGGCACATACAGAAGGCAACTGATCGATGTTTCTCTCTCATGTCAATGTTTCTCTCTCTCTCTCTAATCAATAATAAAAACATTCTCAGGTGAGGATTTTACAGATGAACCTTCAAATAGCTATGGTTAATAAAAGTAGTCAGATACAAGGATCGCATATTGTATAATTTCATTAATAAGAAATGTCCAGAGGAGGCAAACCCATAGAGACGGAAAGGTCAGTGGATGCTTGGAGCTGGAAGTGAGGCTGAGGACTGACTTGAACACGGGCATAAGGGCACTTTCTGGGGTTGTGGAAATGCCCTAAAACTGGCTTGTGGCGGCGGCGGCACAGCTCCGCAAGCCCACTGAAAATCGCTGCACTCTGCACTCACAGTGAGTGAATTTCACAGGCTGCAAATTTTACCTCAATCAAACTTCTTAAAAGAGGAGGCATATACAGGAAAAAGGGATAAAACATTAGGTTAAAAAAGTAAGATGTCGAACAAAATATACAGCAGTTCCATGTATGCAAAGAGTAAGTAAAATACAGACCCTCCTGTGTGAACACGAGAGCGTGTCTACATATACTCAAAGAACCCTGCCTTGGAAGCTCCACCCACACTGGCCACACTCACTCCTTCTGGGGAGGAGGGTGGGAATGGGGGGCCGGAGAGGGTGCCTATTACTTTACAGTGAAAGGTGATTCTTCGGGTAATTTTTTTTAATTAAAAAAAAAAAAAATCAGCCCTGGCTGGTGTGCCTCCGTGGATTGAATGCGGGCCTGCGAACCAAAACGTCACCGGTTCAATTCCCAATCAGGGCACATGTCTGGGTTGCAGGCTAGGTCCCTGGTAGGGGGGTGCTCAAGAGGCAACCACACGTTGATGTTTCTCTCCCCCCTCTTTCTCCCTCCCTTCTCCTCTCTCTAGAAATGAATAAATAAAATCTTTTTTAAAAAAAATCAAGCAAAAATATAAAAAGGAAGTCATGCAAAAGAGGGAGGTTAGAGGCTGCAGTCCACCCTTCAGCACCTTCTTTTACAGTCACTGGGCTCGTGGTTAAGGAACTGGCACTTGTAAGCAGTAAACTGGATGTGTCTAGACTTGGGAAGGACTTAAGGAATGATCTAGTCCAGTTCCCTTGCTCTGTAGGTGGAGAAACTGAGGCGCAAGGCGGGAGGCAGGGCCTGTCCAATGCCAGAGCTCATTGGGCCTGGGCCCGGGCTGAAGTCCAGGCCTCAGACGAAGCTCTCAGCTCTGCCCCCACACTGCACTCTGCACAAATTGTTTCGTGTCTCCGAGAAAGGGGAGTTTATAAATTTGGCCACATTTTGGAACAACAGAGCCATAAATGGACATGGCTGAGGGACGCCGGGAGGTACCTGACCTTTCAGACTGGGGATGGGGAGGGGAAGGGAGAACGGGGGTGGGGGGGGGCAGACCTAACCATGGTCCAGATTCCCGCATCCTGGGGAAAATAAAGCTGGAGAAAGAAGCTAGTGCAGAGGAAGGCTGCAGATGAAGCGGGCAAACCAGACAGACCTGGTCCGAATGTTCACTTTGCAGCTGTCTGGCTAGGACCCTGGGCAAACGCCTTCGCCTCTCTGAGCCTCCATGGTCACCGAACCTGGTGAATGATGAGAACATGTGGAAGGATTGTGGAAAGGCAGATAACCAGGCCCAACTGCAACTTGGAGAGAATCAGACTCTCCCAGGATGGGGCCCAAGCACTGTATTTTCCAGAAGCATCCTGAGATAGTCTGCATCACTACAGAAATGGTGGTCAGGAGTCAATGACTTCCAGGCTCTTAAAACAGGCTTCTCAAAATTGTTGTTTTTATTAGACTCTGTTACCTATAGATGAAAATCCAGACTGCCTAGTATGTCATTCAAGGCCTCCATGGCAACAGAATAGCTTCATCCACCCGCCACCCCCCACCTAAGCCATTCATATCCATCTTTCCATTGCTTCAGCAAACAAGGTGGAGTGTCCCCCTTGCTGTCCCAGATAAAACCAGGTCTCTGCCTTCCCTGGGGTCCAAAGTGGGAATCAATTAAGTTCCACACTCCACAGCTCTCTTCCTTTTCCAAACACATTCACACTCACACTTTCAAACCTTTGCTCAGGCAGTTTCCTCAAGCTGAACAGTCCCCCCGACCTCACCTGACTTTTTTTTAATAGAAAACCCACCTCAAATGCACTGCCAAAGTCTTTGCACTCCCAGAATGAGTCATTATCTACTCAGGGCTCTAACCTCCCAAACGAATGAATGAATGAATGAGTGGGTTTCTGATTGCTTTGCCTCCCACCCCTGGTGCACAGTCTGTAGCCAATAATGTTTGTTGAAATACAATGAAATCTGGATTCTCCGATCCAAACTCTGATCTGAGTGCCACGATCACTGAAAAATATCCAGTCAACAAACACTTATTGAGCACCTACTATGCACCAGGCTTGTGTGAACAAACCAGGTCATTTTCAATGTGGTTAAGGACACTGAGTGCTTTAACAGAAACAATCGAAAGGTGCTGTTTCCTGGAGAGTGGTCCGGAAGCCCCTTGGCGGAAGTGGCGTTTGAGTTGAGGCCTGAAGAGTGATAGAGCCAGCCTGCACAAGCCCAGAAAGGGTGACCTGATTTGTGTATGAGGAGAGCTCTCCAGCCTCTAGGTGGAGGGTGGAGGTAGAGTGGGAACAGTGGCCAGGGACGAGTGATGTGATAAACAGCCACATGGAGAGGTAGGGCCCAGCCACACGAAGGCGGACACCACTGGGGGGGCCTGCTGCTTGGGTGGGACGGCTGACCTTCAAACCTTAGAGTCTTTGATTCTTTGAGGCTTATCTATGTTTTAAACACACACAAATACAGAAAACAAAACCCCTCAGAGCCTCAGAAGTTGGCTAAAGCCCATTAGGATTGTTTGTTTGTTTTTTAAAAAATATATTTTCCCACTGAATCTTCAGTTTTATGTTTCCAGCAGCTGGCATCCACCCAAGGGGACAAGTTAGCTGGGACAAACCGGCTTTCGTCCCTTGGTCATTGTCTTCTGGATCACAGCTCACGGCTGCTAAAAGGGTCATTTCCTGTGGCCTCAGCAGGGCCCGGAGGGCAAAGTGTGGGGGCCAGGCCTTCCCACGGATGCAGCTGGGTCAGCTACATTTCCCGAGAGGACATGGCTCTGGGGTGGGGGTGGGGCAGGCAAAAGGCAGCCCCGGAGGGGTCAGACAAGCAGCTCTGGCCCAACAGGTCATTTTTTTAAGTCAGTTACTTGAGGTTACCAGAAAATGTGGTGAGCTTCCCAGACTAGCCCACCAGAAG
The DNA here is from genome assembly GCF_022682495.2 of Desmodus rotundus. Lineage (NCBI taxonomy): Eukaryota > Metazoa > Chordata > Mammalia > Chiroptera > Phyllostomidae > Desmodus > Desmodus rotundus. Next base: position 14,850,289 of record NC_071393.1, on the reverse strand, counting down.
AGCCTATAGCTCTGATATTGGAGAGTCATCAGTCTAAGAGGAGAGGAACTCAGCCCAGGAGAGCGTCTGAGTCACCTGACTTCATGATTCACCAAATTCAGTCCAGGTGACCTGGGAATGAACCTCTGGGATGAGGCTGGGCTGTGACTAGAAGACAGAAAAGCCCCTCTCCTACCAGAGACCACGGCAGGGAGCCCTGACCCTGAGACAGGGCTCTCCAGGCATGGGGGCCACTGAGCTCCACAACTATCCAAAACACACACACACAAACAAATTCTGAGTGTCTAGGCTTAGCCCCCCCCCCCCCCCCCCCCCCGTCACAACCCGGTTTCTTAAACTGGTGCTCTGCCTCCAGGGAGAGGAGGGAGGGGGCCAGGGCAGTGTCTCGCCCATTCCCATCCAATTCCTCCCCCAAAACCACGAATCTTGTATCAGGATCATGCACCTTCCTCCCATGCTCCTCTCCCTTGCTCATTACCTCTAGTCACACTGACTCGCTTTGGATTCTGCCTTCCTGCCTCAGGACCTTTGCCCATACCCTTCCCTCTGCCTGGATCACGAAAGTGCTCACGTAGTCACCTTAACCTTTTCCTTCTTAGAGCTAACCCCAACAAATGACAACGATTTGCATAGCAACTTTCATGACGTCTCCCTCCACACTTTTGAAGCCATTCCATGATCTGCAAAGTTGCCACAGAAAGGGAAAGAGAGAAAAAAGATAGAGCAAGGGAGGTTTTTGTGACCCTTTTCTGGAGGAGGCGCACGCACAGCCCTTCTGCTCACATTTCATTGGCTGAAATCAGTCACACGCCTCCTCCTCACTGCAAGAGAGACTGGGAAATGTAGTCGAGCTGAGTGTGGAGGCAAAGACTTGGATATTAGTGCGCGCTAGCTGACTCTGCCACAGTGAAGTAACCTGGTTTCCCAATGTGAAAGAAAAGGGTGATGCGGCCCTGGACGGGCAAAAGGCCCCACCATTGCACTGCACGCGACCTCAGCGTCCCCACCCAGGGAGGGGAGGACATGTCTCCTGGGCCTATGTTCGCCTTTTCCTGTGAATGTAAAACCAATTAATGGTCAGCCTCTGGAGCAGACACTGCCCATATCTCCCTGACCATCACCCTCCAAAGGCCGTTTACTGCAAATGCCTGCAATTCCAGGCCTGATGGCATTGTCCTGGCCTCAGGCGCACACTTGTGCTTACAAGCACAGGAGCTTCCGCATCACTAAGGGTGGAGAATTGCTGGGTAGACAGCCCAGCGCCCTCGTCCCCTCTTTGGGAGGACGGCGGCGTGCTCCACACTATCTCGGAAAGTTCCCTAGGAGGGTTGAGCTCTGGCTTCCCACTCTGGCCACTGCCTTGATAACGCTTTTCTTCCTGGCTGCCTTCTCTTCCTTGTTTCACTTCCCCACTCCTCTGCACGCATTCGCTGGGATCACCTCCCAGGTAGATTATTTGCGTCCAATAATTTCTTAGGGTCTGCTTCTGGGAGGACCCAAACCCAGGCAGCTCCCTAGGGACAGGGACAACGACCTAGACTCTTTTCCCCACCACATCCAACTTCTCGCCGCACGGGTGCACAGTCATCCTTTTGATTACTTTTAGAAATACACAAAACATATTCCAACGGGTTGGTCATCTTGGCCAGGGCTGCTACAGACTTACAAAGAGATAGCCTGACGCACTTGAAAATAAGACTTGGAGGAGCTATTTGCTCGTCCTGTTTCTTTCCCACACACAGGAAATCCTGGGCAGGCAGAGCTTCCTGACCGAGGAGTTGGTGGGGGGTGGGGGCGTGGTGCTCGCAGTCCGGGGTCCAAGCTCTCCTCCTCCTGAGAGGAAATTTGGGGTTATTCGAGGGAATTGGCTTGCCTTATCCACTGCCTGGTGAAAGGGAAAGTTCAGAGTTCTTGGTTCGAATCCTCACTCTATCCCAAGGCTTCTGTGTCACTTAGGCTGCTCCTTGCCCGCCCCAGGCTTTGATAGCATCTATGAAGTGCAGAGCTGGAATCATTGTGCTTCGGGATGTCTTAGAATTGCTGCACCCTGCATCTCCTCAGAACTCGGATCCAGGCCTGGCACACTGTTGCACTCATGAAAACTTTTACAGGATTTGAGAAGTCAAAGCAGACAAGTATTTGGAGTATTTTGGAAGCCAGTATTAGCAACTATTAAAAAGAAAGTGGTTCGTCCTGTAGATGGAATTTTCCATGGAACAATCATTTAAAATATTTTCTTAATAAGTTGGCACTCACTAGCAACTTTTCTCTTTTTTCTAGGCTTGCTCCAATCTGTGCACTGCAGCCCAAGTTACCTTGGCCAATTGGATCATTTTGCTCTCCTGCTGAAAACTCATCTAGGGATACCCCGTGCTCAGGGGGCGCCTCCTGCAGTGTTTGCACATAGAAGATGATTGCTTAGTGAGTTGAATTTGATGTCCAAGGTACTGTGGCCTAAAAGGAGGCCATAGGTGGAAAGAGTTGCTAGAATTGTATCTAAAGTAAAAGTAAAAAGGCTATGAAGGAAGGCCAGGAACGTATGCCTAAGAGTAAGGTGCTCGGTATGGACAATGTGGTTTGGGTGCTCAGCTGCCCTTTTAGCTCCACTTCAGACTCTAGATAAGGGAAGTGATTGCACACATTCCTCCAGTAAAGTGAGGCACTGTTGTGTGTGCTGATGATATCAGTTAGGAACGCTGTATCAGGTAAGCTGCAGGTTGCAGGGTACTGGGGCTCACACCATAAGGACATTTATTGTTCACTTGCCTACAAATCTGGATGCAGGTGGCCACGTTGGTCCACCAGCTTAGTGATGTTATAACAGACACAGGTTCTTCTTACTTTTTCACTTCTCTATTCTTTTCCTTTTTTTAATCCTTACCCGAGGCCTTTTTTTTTTTAATTGCTGTTAGAGAGAGAGGAAGGAAGAGAGAGAAACATCAATGCAAGTGAGAAACATTGATTGTATGCCTCTAGAGAGAGGATGGTAAGGGCCTGGACCCGGACCTGGGATCAGGGATCAAACCCACGACCTAGGTATGTGCCCTGACCAGGAATCGAACCTGCAACCCTTTGGTTATGGGACAATGTTCCAACCAACTGAGCCACACCAGCCAGAGCTCACGCCTTTATTCTTATATTTCAGTCCCTCATGGTCCCATGATGGTTATCACTTTTGCAAGCATCATCCTTGTTCAAAGTTCTCCTGTCCCTTCTGATCCTTTTATCAGGAAATCTTCCTAGAATCACCCCAGCATAACTTCCCTTATGGCTCATTAGCCAGAACTAGGTCATGTGACCATCTGTATTAGTTATTCATTGCTGTAAGACAAATTACCCAAAACCTAGTTGCTGCGATAAACATTTCCTATCTCTCAAGGTTTATGCGAGCCAAATATCCAGGAATGGCTTAGCTAGGCGGTTCAAAATGTCTCAGGCGTGATCTGTGCCTGAGTCAACTTGTAAAGGTGACTGTAACAAAGTGCAGAGGACAATGCCATTGAAAGAAATGTTTAATGTTACCCAGAGTTCCTCTAGAAACAAGAGTCATGGCACGATGTTCGGGGCAACCGAGGAAAATGTTGGTCTTGAATGAAGCTAGAGGAGACCAAGGTCACAGCTATGGGAAAGGTGGTTAGTTCGGGGTAACTGGTTCTGGATTGGCTAGTTTGAATTTCAGTGGGCTTTGGAGCTTAGGGGCTGTCCCTCATTGTCCAATGCATGGCCCTGGGTTGATTTATGGCAGAGGCCATGTCGGCTCATAGTGTGAGAGTTAGATGATGAGGTGGTTGGGGGTATGGACTCAGGACGGATTGGTTTGTACCTGAAAGGCAGGCTCACCAACAAATCGTGTTCTGTCTCTAGGAATTAGCTAGCCCTGGGAGGTCATTGTCTTCCTAGCCACGAAGGTTCCCCAAGATATGAAAACATCATAAAATGTAAGAAGTTTTAAAAATATGATTAATATAAAAATCTTTCTGGCTTACCACAGTCATCCAAAGGTTTGACTGGAACTGGAGCCACTTCCAAGGTGGCTCACCCACAGGCCTGGCATGTTGGGGCTGGCTATTGTGGGGACGACCCACTTCCTTCCACATGGACCTCCTCGCGGGGCTGTTGAGTGTCCCCATGACATGGCAGCTAACTTCTCCCCGCGTGAGTCATCCAAACGAGTAAGGCAGAAATGACAGTGGTGTTTTTGACCCAGCTCTGGAAGTCACTCTTTGAAATGAGTAAGTGTAGCCTGTATTCAAAGGGAGGGGATGAATTTCCACCTTTTGAAAAGGAGGGTATCAGAAAATTTGCGGACATATTTTAAAACCACCAGAGCATTCCCGACTGCAAGGGAGTCTGGGAAAATCAAAGGAGAACAGGATTGTCTGTCGTGACTGGCTTAGACTAATCATGACTCACTGCCTGGGACCCAGCGCCGCCCCAGACAAAATCAGGACTCAGTTAATGGAGAGGACGGGGAAGGTTGGTGGCGAAGCAGTCGAGAGTGTCTGCCACAACGATGATGATAAAGATGAGGGGGAGTAGGGTCCCCAGATCACTCTGTGTCCCCATATTGCAGAGGACATATTTATACTAAAACATGATTTGTTGTTTATCTCTGCAAGTCAGATTTAACAGGGTGTCTTCTATTTTCATTTGCTAAAATATCTAGCACTATTTCCCCGTGGGAAATAATCTTCAAGACTCATGGAAGGGGGTCAGTGAGGGGGTGGGGTTTCTTGGGAGTGGGAGCAAAAGGAGGTCTGGGGTGGTCTAGGGGAGGAACAGATGTTTCAAAGCCTGGGATAGGCTTTTTTTGGCAGGGGGCGGTGGTGGTTGGTGAGGCTGAGACCTCTTCTGGTCCCAGCTGCTCTTCTCTGCTCCCATTCCAGCTGCACATCCACCACCACCAGCACTGCCACCACCAGCACTGCCACCACCATCATCACCACCACTGCCACCGTCGCCTCTACTCTGATCTCGCAACACAGCCAGGAAGCTATAGCCAGAAGCACCTCTCTTCGCAAAAGAGGAAAAACCAACTCTCAAAGCCTAAGTAGGAGCTGAGGACAATACTGCAAAATGCATGTGAAGGGTGTGGGAACTTGGAGCCTTGCTGTGTGACCTCAGGCAACGCTCTCCCCTCTCTGGGCCTCCCTTTCCTCGGCTATATAATCAGGGGTTGGTCTGAAGCATCTCTTAGGACCCTTTTACTTGGCCTACGTGTCTCCCTCCCAAAAAGAAAAACTAGAGGGAACAAAAAGACATGGGTGGTTTCTCTTGTCCCGTCTCCAAGTCAAACTCCACGAAAATGTCCAGTGTGACATAGATTTCATATAAACAGTGGTGCGCTAATACTCACAAATACCCCAAAAGGAGTCCCAGATGGGTTATTTTTATCCCTTAAGACACAGACACACTCCAGCCCCCTTCACCCCGACCCGTAATAGTTTCTCCAGTTGGTTTTTACAAGAAGACAGGAGTTCCCGTTAAGGGTGCTAATTAAGCAGCTCTGACTGTGGGCAGGGGGAGGCTGGAGAAAAACCTCCTCTCTGGCATGATGTCACCGCAACTGTGCATTTCTCATGACCCAAGAATGTGAGTGTGTTTGCATTGCACATTGAAGCCCGTGATGCAAGCGCAGCCTGGTAAACAGGCTCCAGACAGGCAGGCCCTGCAAGGCCTGGCGGGGGCTCAGCTTGCGCTTAACTCCTTCCTGGCAAAACTGGTTGGTGGGCCACCCAAGGTCTGGCCAAGGAGCCTTCTCTACTCAGCCCCCTGCTTCTCTCCCAGCCAGGGTAGTTGGGTTGGTGGTGAGGAGTGTGGGAATTTTGAGCCTCTGTATAACCTCAGGCAAGGCCCTGCCCTCCCTGGGCCTCCTGAATTTGGAATCACTGAGATCTGTATTCCCACACACCTGCACCTTTTCCTTGCTCTAGGGCCTTGGATATGTGACTCCTCTGCCCTGAGGAAGGGAATTAGACCCTCAGTCCTTCATCTTCAGCTCCACAGTCCAGAAAACCTAGGCAACTGAGGGCTTTTTTCTATACTCGAAGAAAACCCATTCGGAGGCAAAACCTGACTTGGACGGACTAAGACTGTGCAGAACGTTTATTCCACTTAGAGGAAATACTCTCACTTCTCGCTACAGCAATATTTATATGTTTGATTGGAGGCAGGTGGGCCCAGACCCCACTGCATTACCTTTTAAAACCCCCCAAAATTCTGAATTCTGACACTCATCCAAGCCCAGAGAGTTAATCAAGGGTTGCCTCTCTCTAGCTCATTCGGAGACTTACCGAGAAACTGCCTCCCATTGGAAAGTGAGCCTCCAGGAGAGGGCTTAGCTCTGACCCTGCGGTGTCCCAAAGAGTGAGCTCAGTGCCTGACACACAGCAGGCACCCAACCAATAGTTGATCAGTTATCAGCTAATGCTATTCATACCCCATAGGTGCCACGGTGGTGATTATGGGGAAACTGAGGCCTGAGCCTCTGAACTGGCCTCCCCTGTATCCATTCCCACAGAGGGAGTTCTGACTTTCCCCAAAAAAGGTAGCTGCTCACAGTTCTCTGCGGGCCTGCTCACAAACAGCTTAGTGACCCCCCTCCAACATTCCAGGGCAGCTTTCTCCCCGGCTGGCTGGTTTGTGGGCATCACCAAGTTTTCTTTGGCAAAAGGTTCAGCAGATTAAAAAGGAGAGGGGCATGCAGAAAGCTAGGCGTGGGGAAGGGGTCGTCACGGGTAGAGGGGCTGAGGGGTGTGTGGGGAAGATGGAATCTGTTGGCCAGCCTGAGACCGTGAACCAGATTCCAGGACCCTTCCGAGGACTATGAACGTCAGTCAGGCCCTGCCTTAAACCTCGGGCCAGAGAATTGCCCAGAATTGTACGGAGCTGCCAGGACGGAAACGGTCTGTCTCCTTGGTGTGGTCTGACTGCCCCCAGCTGCTGTGGGACCCCCAAGTAACTCCTTTATCCTCTCTGGGTCTTAGCATGATCGGAGAGTCCAGCACATAGGAGCAGAGCCGAGGTCATAGACATACACTTCAATCCAAGTCCAGACTCTCCCTCCAGCTGGGTAGGGCATTAGGGCGAGTCATTCTGTCTCTCTGAGCCTCAGTGATTGCATCTGCAACTGGCACTGAGTTACAGGGACATTGTCCTGATGAATGTGCCTGGCACACAATGGGGATAAAGGAATGGTAGATACTACACCCTTGGCCTGGCTAACCCTCCTGATCTGATGTTCTGTGGTAGGCACTTAGTAAAGTAATAACCTCTTTAACTGAACACCCACTGTGTTCCAAGACTGTGCTAAGTGCTTCACCAGTATTTTTTTTAAATTTGATCCTCTCAACATTTCTCAAATAATTACTAGCACTGTCCATATTTTGTGAAGGAGAAAACTGAGGTTCAGAGAGGTGAAGTGATTCCCCCAAGGCTGCACAGGTAGTGAGTGGCAGAGCTGGGGTCTGCCAGACTTTAAGCCCCTCATCCCATGGCTTCAAGGAAGATCTAGCAGCCAATTCCATGCCCACATCCTCAAAACAAGAGATTTGAGGCCTAGCTGCACCACCCCCTGATATACCATACGGCCAATGCAGGGGCCTCAGTTTCCCCATCTCAACCATGGAGAAGATCCTCCCTGCCCTGCTTCCTCCATGGGGCTGAGATGAGCACGCTGGTGACCTTGAAAAGGACTTCTTAGGCTATGAGATGGGACAGGAACTCTCAAAGTTTCAAACAGGAAGAGTCAAGCATCAGACCAGCTCCAGTCACAGAGGGGCCAGAGTAGGGAAGGTAAGTGAGGGACAGCTACCTCAGAACTGGACAGGCTCTGTGTGAAGGGGACTCCTCAGAACGCAACGACTGAAAAAGAAGTGGTCCCAGCCCTCCCCCTGCACCTGACCCTCTCCATGGTTCCCCCCCTCCATTAGGAGTTAGGCAGCACTGCCTAGCAGTTAAGAACTAGGCCTCCAGAGTCAGACAGATCAGGGTTCAAGTCTCAGCTCTACTCATCTCTGCTGTGTGTCCTTGGGACTTCCCCTTCTGTCAGTCTTCCCAGCTGTAAAATAGGGTGACAAAGATAAGAGCCTCACCAGGACCATAGTGAGGACAAGCCTTGGCCCACGGATATTGGTTGGACAATTATCTTCTGGCACCTGGTCTGCGATCCTCTAGGGGCTTCTAGTATGGAAGGAGAGACTGTATGTAAGGTGCTTTGTACAGGTAGGTGTCCCCTGGATGGGAGAAAGGATGGATGGACGGACAGACGGGTGGGTGGGTGGATGGATGGATGGATGGAATGAATGACTTACTCCAGGTCACACAGCTAGGAACCTTTCCTGCTACCTTACAATGGCACTGAAGGACAGATAAGAGACACTCCAAGTGGAGGGGGCACATGGACAAAGGCCTGGGGTCAGGAATTTCTGCGGCATGTTTGAGATGCTGGTCTCATAATTCCCTTTCAGTAACTTGCTCAACAAGATGCTCTGAGGAGGGGATCTGAATGGAGGCTCTCCCAGAGTCCTCGGGGGCAGAGCCAGGAGGTCGTGTAGGGAAGAGGGCCCAAGCCCAGATGAGTAGGCAGGAGCAAGCCCAGACTTGGGGTCGGGCCTCAGAGGGCCCGGTCTGTCCATATTTGGTTTTCAAGGAACTCGGAGGGTTCTTGCTGGCCCTGCTGCCCACGCACAGGAGCGAGGCCACCCTTAGCTGCTGAGTCAAGCAGGCAGCTGGGGTCGGAGCAGAGGCCCCACAATGGTGCGGCGGTAACACAGTTGTTCAGAGCTTGGCCTCTACAGTCCAGAAGAGACGAGTTCAAATCCTCCTCAACTACTGATAACTCTGACTGGGCCAGCCACATCACCTCTCAGAGGCTCCATGTTATTTATCTGCAAAATAAAACAACAGCAGTATACATAAGCGCCTTTACTGAGTGTGCTGTGTGCCAGCCTGTGCTAAGCAGTCCACCTGCATTATCTTGTTCAATTCTTATCAAGATAGAGAAAGATTACCATTGTTCCCATTAAACAAAACATGTGAGACCAGTGTTCCTCATCCGTGTGGCAAGAATTCCTACCTTCGAGCCTTTGCTCATGCAGTCTTCTCCACCGGGACTGGCCCTCTCTCTAACTGATTCTCTGCGTACCTGCCTTGGTGCCCAGTGTGAGCTATCCCAAACAGTTACTTTCCCGACTGTGGGGCCTGGATTTCCAGCTGAAGAACTTGAGGCACAGAGAGGTGAGGTCACATGCAACTAAGAAGCAGACCTAGGGGTAGCTAGCAAGTACTTAGCAACTTCCCTACTTTCCCATTTCTGTAATTCAATCATTTCCTCTTCAACTATCCCCAACAACCCCTGTAAAATAACACCCAGCATCTGTCCCTCCCATCTTGCAGTTTCCAAATCACTGCCGAGCCTTATCCAGCCTCTCCCAACAGCCCTGTGAAGAAGGGAGGCTAGATATCATCCTCATTTCGCAGGTTGGGAAACCAAGGTTCAGAAAAATAAAACAAGTTACTAAAGACATTGCAACCAGTCCAAAAGGAAGCCAAAGTTGGACTTTAGTGCTGTCTGACTCCCATTCCAGTGCTCTCTCCCCACCTCAGTGAGCGGCCCCTCCAGGTTCTGAGAAGAGAGACTTCACCTCCCCTCCCAGCCAAGGCATCCCTAGACGGATGTGAAAATAAAAGAGAAAATTAATAAGGTCCACTTGAAGTGGACCTAGGAAGGACTCATGGGGCATTCTGCAAGTAAAGAAACGAGGCTCCCTTTGAAAATCATGAGAGAATAAAGTGACTGGATAAGCCGTAACAGTTCTAAGTCAGATCCTCCCCACATGACAGGCAGCAGACCACAGCAGCTTTCTAACCTCATCAGCTTATCACACTCAGGCTGACTTCAGGAGGCACCACGAGCCCAGCCAGGAGCTGTGTGGGGAGTCACGCCAGGGCCCTCGCCCAGAGGGGTCATTACCTGGCCAGAGCTTCCCAGACTCTGGGATTTCACATCCCAGTAAAGTGTTCTTTCCAAGTGGGACTCGCAATTGCCAACATTTTGTTATTTGTCAAAGTACATTAAAGAAAAAATAAAGCACTGCTTTCTCCTGTCATCATAAAATTTAGTAAGAAGGACGAATCTCACAAGTAACCAGTTTTTTAAAACCTGCCTTTGCAAGTAACTCACCACATTGTCCTGGTTTTCTCACTAACCCCAGGCCAGTGAGAACTGTATCTGAAGTGGGCATGTGACAATCTTCAGCTGCTCGGGAAAAATAAAACATGGACCAGGATCCAACCCATGGCCTGCAGGCTGCACGCACCCCAGGATGGCGATGAATGCGGCCCAACACAAAGTCGTAAATTTACTTAAAACCTTTTTTTACTCATCAGTTTTCATTAGTGTTTGTGTATTTAATGTGTGGCCCAAGACAACTCTTCTTCTTCCAGTGTGGCCCAGGTTGGGCAGCCCTGGCAGAGTAGCTGTGTTCATTGAGTGTCTTTGTGTTGAGAGACACGTAAAACTATTCTGGCCACCTTAATAAAGAAAGACTTACTGGAAGAAGGTTTTATTGAGGGTTATGTAGTGGACAGTGGGGTCAACCAACCAGCCACTTCTGCCAAGGACAGAAAATTTCCAGAACAAATGAGTCCCTGTCTGTCTCTCTGTCCCTCTGTGTGAACTGTTTTCTCTCTCTAGTGGCAGATAGGGTTCCTTCTTGCAGCTGAGAGAATGGTGGCTAAGGACTTTTATTTTTCACATCTCGCGGCTCCGACGAAAGACAGGCCAGTTCATTTCTCAGTTCCAATGTCCAGGCGTCGGATTTCAGCCGTGGCTTGGGACAGGGTCTGCACCGACAAGAGGGCCATAGGGTTCAGCGGAGGAAGACACCTCTCTAGCTGTGTAGATCCAGCAGAGCTTCTCAGAAGACGTGGCATTTGGGCTCAGGATATCTGCAACAGAGAGATTCAAACTGTAAGAGACAAATGAGCAAGGGTAGGGGAGAAAGTATCATCTGAAGAAGCTTTATTTTCACGCCTTCTCAAGATTTTCATAGTTTATTTAAATTGAAATATAATTCATATGTCATAAAATGTATTTTGTAGTTTTTAAAATTTTTATTATGAAATAATTTTAGGCTCACAGAAAAATTGCAAAAATAGCTCAGAGGGTTCTTCTAAACTCTTCACCACCTATACCCCTCACTTAGCTTCCCCTAATATTAATGTCTTACCTAACCTAAGTACAAGGATCAGAACCGGGAAATTAACACTCATACAATATTATTAACTAACCTACAGACCTTACTTGAGTTTTGCCAGTTTTCCTTTTGACCGAACCCAGGATCCCACATCACATTTCATTGAGTCTTCTTAGTCTCCCCCAATCTCTGACGGCTCTTCAGTCTCTCTTTTCTCTATGACCTTCACGCTGAAGAGTGGCAGCCAGTCATTTTAGAGGCTATCCCTTGATTGGATGTCTGATGTTTTTCAGATCAAGTTTAGGCATTTGGGGCAGGAACACCACAGCAGTGGCGCTGTGCCTTCTGAGCGCATCACACAGGAGCTGCATTCCGTCGATATCATTTGCTGCTGGTAATAGTGACATTGATTACTCCGTTAAGGTGTCTGCTGGGTTTCTCTGCTGTCAAGGGTCCCTTTGTAATTAGTAAGTATCTTGTGGGGCAATACTATGCAAAAATACAAATTTCTCAACATTTACAGTTCTTTTTAAAAGTGCTATCAAATATACACATTCTACTTTTATTCCACAAATGTCAACTGGGCACCCACTACGTGCCACCTACTGGTCTAACGTGCGTGCCTTAGCTTCGTGAAGCCCTGTGGTCTGGCTGCATCTTAGGGCCCTTATCTGTAGAAGGGGTGTAATTATATCTTACCACGAAGGGCTGCTGAGGATGAAGGAGGACCGTGCTTGTGAACGTGTTCGGTAATGCCAACTGGTTGTTCATTCTCCTTCCGAGGTGTTCATCTCTGTCCTTACCTCCACCTATTGGCAATCTCCGTTTCTGTCCTGCCTGAACCCATGCCTGCAGGCTTCTGTCTGTCTTCGCTGGCCAGGCTCCCTTACCCTATTTGCCAAGTCTTACTTGTGAGGTCGTCTAATAAGTTTTGGAAACACCAGGCAGGCCTTGGAGAGACTGACAATGTCCTCTGGAGCCTCTGTCTGCAATTTTGGGAGCTGCCTCGAGGTGCCAAGTGATGCCTGGGACCTGTGGGTGGCAGAAATAGGTGGGAGATGTAGGAATTGTCTTCCTCCATTCATGTTTTGGCCCTGAAAATGAAACTCCTGAACCCAAGAGAGTACTGAGCAGGCCCAATAGATACCTGTGTCTTACCGAGTCACACAAGTGTAACATGGTCACACTTTAAATTAACTTCAAATGTGAAAAGATGAGCTCACCCCTGACCCAACCTCCTAACTCAACAGCATTTTTATTTTTATTTATTTTTTAAAGATTTTATTTATTTTTTTTAGAGAGAGAGTAAGGGAAGGAGAAAGAAGAGAGCAACATCAATCAGTTGCCTCTTGCATACCCTCAACCGGGGACCTGGCCCACAACCCAGGCATGTGTCCCGACTGGGAATCGAACCAGCAACCTTTCCGTCTGTAGACCGCCATTTAACTTCCTGAGCCACACCAACCAAGGCCTCAACAGCGCTTTTAATTTGAGAACCAGATTTTAATGGACAAGAGGGAGGTACAAGTTAAGTAGTAGCCTTCACTAAACTTAACTGCTACAGTCACTTCTGAGGTTGAAGACAACCCTTTTTAGAGGCAGAAGCCTTCCATGCTTGGCTGTTTCTTTTTGGTCTTTTGTACGAGACTGTGATGAATATCAAATATAATGAAGGGCGAAGGCACTTTGGAACTGCTATAGGGCCAAGTCAACATCACTGTTCCCATCCTTTGGCCGAACACAGCTTTTTAGGGGCTGCATGTCTGTAGCACAGCAGGCAGGTTGAGGTCCCCAGCTCTGACATCAGCCCAGGCCACCCTCTGCCTCCCTTCAGTCAAGCAGATGAGCCCCTCAAAATAGAGCCCCCTAAGTTGAGACCCCGTGGTGTACAGGGTGTTCCCTCCAGGGTCCTGAGTAGTTTCCTCCTTGGGAAGCCACCGACCTGGGTTTCTCAGGCCCATCTCCTACCTGCAGAGCAGGCGGCTGTAGGCTGGACTTCCACCCCGCTGGCACATGAGCAAGAATTAGTTGCAGCAGCTCAAGACTATTTGCTGAATTTATTGCCCTCTCCCTATGGACTCTGAGGAACACCCAAGCCCCCAAGACCGCCAAAGCAGTAGCTCTCATGGAAGGCCTAGGAACCTTCACCTTTAGGAGACACCCTCCTCCCATCACCAGTTGATTCTTGTGGCCACAAGCCCAAATTATAATGTGCACTTGAATCCCTTGAGTATCTTGTGAAAGTGCAGATCCTGATTCAGTAGGTCTGGGGTGAGTCCTGAGACTCTGCATTTCCCACAAGCTCCCAGGAGAGACCAAAGAGGCTGGTCCGCAGATCACACTTCAAATGCAAAGGTCTCACCAACAGGCTGATCAGAAGGAAGTGTGGAAACCAGAAAACAATTTTGGGTGAATTCAAACAACAATGAGTTTGACGGCACCCTCTTTCTACCTTGAAGTTTTTATAATCTTGACACCACTTCTGATGGCCTCCCAATAAAGTTCCGCTTTGCTCAGAGTCGTCCAGGTAAGTGTGTAGTATTTGCAAACAAAAGAATTTTTCCTAATACCTGAAAGAATCTTGCCCCCAAAAGTAGGAAGGGTAACTCTTCCTCAGTCCCACTCTTTACGGTCCAAGCCAGTTCTTCCAGTTGCAGCCACCGTGGCCTGGTCAGACCCACCTGCTTCTTACAGGGACCAGATCCCTTTTTGGGGACTTCCGATCATTTATATCTCCTTCAACAACACGGAAGAGGTTTTCAAACATTCCCCTGGAGATTCCCCATTGTCCTCTCTCAATATTTTCCCAGAAAGAGATCGGAGGCTCCTTTTCGAGTGTCACTCCCAGCCCCTCAGCTGTCTTGTGCGTCAATTAGCTGGTGACTAATTGCTCCTGAACTGTAAACTGGCTGGCCCATGACCAGCTCCCACCCACACAGGTCATGTGCACCCTCCAGGAAAAGGTCTTTTGCGAGTCCCGAGGTTCCCTCGTTCCACAACCGTGTGTTCAACCTCCTCTTTGGAGCCAGGTCTTGTTCTAGGCCCTGGGGACTCGGTGGTGAGCGAGACAGACTCAGTCCTTGCCTTCACAGAGCTCACATCTAGCATTAGCCAAACAGCAACAAATAAATAATTTTAGATAATAACTGGTATGGAAAAAATTTTAAAAGATAATACAGTACCAGGTACTGCCTGCCTGGTGCTTCAGATAGGTACACTGGGAAGGCCTTTCTATGGGGGTGACAGGTAAGCTGAGACAGGAACAGTAATCAGGAGCCAGAGAGAGTAGAGATGAGGAGGAAGAGTGGCCCGAACAGAGAGCAAGGCAACAGCAAAGAGCTGGCGGCAGGGATCGTCAGCATGGCCGAGGGCACTCATTGCATCCACTGCACCCTTTCAGCCCCCAGGGAGTCAGGAGTCAGCGTCAGTTTGGAGCTGGTTGTGCGAATGGGAACAAAACATCCCTCATTCTTCCTGTTGGCAGAGACTAGGGCTGGGGTTTACTCCTCCTGGCCCCGCCCTCAGAAGGTGGAATTATTCACCTGATTAGTCAGATTCCAGGAATCTGATTGGTCCTTGGTGGTAATTAGGGTGCTCCTTCTTCCAGGTCTCAAACTGCACAGGCCCACTGGGGGTTTAGAGAGGAACCCTTTGGCGGTTCTACTTCAGAGGAAGTGGTGCCCTGGAATTCAGACCCAGGTATGATGCTCTGCAGAGAAACAAAAATTTGGATGGTCATGAAAATGTTCCTGATTTTTAAATGCTAATGACAAATTCAAAAAAGCTTTTTAAAAGCTGTACAGGCCCAGACACAACATGTCTGTGTGCAAGACCTGGCCCACTGGGCATCCCAGGGTGTGGTGGGGCTTGGGGAATGCCTAGAGATGGGGAGATAGAAAGGAGCCAAGAAGGATGATAATTACATCCTGGATTCTGGAATACCCCTACTCTGGCAAAGATGTGCCCCAGGAGGAACTCACTGCCACAGGCACAGATTGAGCACCTACTGTGTGCAGATTGCTGTGCTAAGTTGGTAGATACAAAGCACACTGGGAGGCTGTACCCTCCTCCAGGGCAGGGGTGGCACCCAGGCTTCCAGTCCTGACTTGCCTCCCTGTAACTGTTGTGTCCTTGGGTTAGTTCATCATCTCTGGGTTTCAGGAAATAGCCTACGTGGACATCAGGTTACCCAAACCAGGTGAGGGTGTGTTAGGAAGGGCCTTGAGGGTCCGGGTAGAGAGTCTGGGCTGGATCTTATTAGGGAGTGGGAGCCACTGCGTGCTCTTGATCAGGGGAGTGACATTCTGAGTGAAATATTTTAGGGAAATGAATCAGGCCACCTCTGCAGAGAGGAGAGGGTCACAAACCGTCCAGATGTGGTAAGATAGCAACTAAGGCTTATGCAAATCCTATCACCCCCTAGCTCCAAAGCCTTCTGTGGCTCCCTACAGACTTCCCATGGGCAGGACCAACTTCCTGGGTGTACGACCTGTCTCAGTTGGGTCTACTGTCACCATCTTGAAATTCTTAATAATTTTTGAACAAGGGGCTTCATGTTTTCATTTTGCAACAGGTCCCACAAATTGTGAAGCCAGTCCTGCCCACAGGGACCCCTTGGCCTGGCCCCTGCTCCCCGCTTCCATCTCATTGGCACCCCTCTCGTCCCTTACCCTTCAAACTCTGGTCACATCGGTCCATCAGTCCCTAGAGGTTGCTCCTGCCTCAGAGCATTTGCACAGCCTGTTCCCCTGCCTGGAACAGCATCCCTCACCCCAAGAGCAGCTCAGTTCCTCGTTTAGCAAACTTCTTCTTATTCTCCAGATCTGAGCATAATTACCTTCTCTGACCTCCAAGGATTAGCTATTCAAAGCAAAACTTCAAAAATAATTTAAAGTAGGTCCCCCAGTACATGCTCTCATGGTGTCCTGTGGCTCCTCCTTCACAGAGCTCCTCCCAATCTGTTTATATAGGGCTCTGTTTGCTGAGTCTGCCTCCCTTCAGACCGAGCTCCACAGGGCCTACAAGCATCAGCAGATGCTTACAAATCTCTGTCTGGCTCCAAGGGGAGGCTGAGAGAGGGATTAAATGGAGGAGAGAGGAGGGGAAACCATCTCTTATCCACCTTAGCCCCTTCCTTCAGGATGGGCAGAAATTTTCAGAATGCACAGACCACACATAGCAGCATCTGCCCTGGCCCTGGCCATTCCCAAGCTGGAGCCCATAAGCTCCAGGCCCTCTTACCCTGTCCCCATCCCAGTGATGGGACAATACCAGAGGGGTGTTGGGAAAGGGATACATTTCACACAGTGTAATGGAAGCAATAATGTAGGCCTCTCAGACCTCTGTCAGAACCATGGGTGTTTGGGGGCTTGGTGCTTAAAGGCTTGTTGAGAGACTGATATCCATCTGGGGAAAATTTTCCTTTTCTTAACCAGGTAAATAAAACCACTCACACCGCAAGAGGTAGGGGGAAGAAACAGGATTTGCACAAAACATAATGAATTTGTTGACCCTGGCAAGGTAAGATCAGAAATAGCATCACATTTACCCAGGTGGCTCACATTTATTAAGTAGGTCCCATACACCGGGGGCAGCTAAGCTCTTGACACACGAGCTCCTGCGTGCTCACCCCAACCCTACGAGGTTGGAACCATTTCACTTTTCATTTTGTGGACAAGAAAACTGAAGCTCAGAGAAACTGAGTAACTCGCTTGATGTCACACATTAAAGAAGGGAGAGAGCTGAGATTCGTGCCCAGATCTGTCCAAAGCTGGATCTGTCCTGAGCCCTTCACCCCCACAAAACGGCTACTCAATTGGCTCGCTGTGTGATTTTGGGCAGATTCCTCACCTATAAATTGCCCCTATTTAAATCAGCCTGTGCCGGGTAATGGAGTTAATTCTTTATCAATGTCAATGCTCTGCTTGATCCCCATGGCAGCCGGGTAGGGGAAGAAATGTGGCAGAAGCACCGTTTTCTGTTTTACAACCTGACTCTTCTTCCTGAATATACAGGAAGGGTATATGCTCATCCTCCCCTGCAATTAGTAGAGTCATGTGACTACATGCTAGCAAATGAAATTACACATGGTACCCCTGGGCCACAGCAATTAAGAGTGGGCAAGCTTCTTGATTTTTAGGATCCCTTTCCATATGCATTGGACTCAGGAATGAATTCCAGGGAGGGCCTGAGGGTGTCACTGCTTGGAAGAGAGCTGCCTCCCAAGGGAGATGGGTTAGGAGAGCACTGACCTATAGCAGACTTTGCATGAGTGAGAAATAAACTCTGATTGGGTGAAGCCACTGAGATTTTTGGGTTGTTACAGCAGTTACTTACACTGAATTAAAAAAATGTTGAAAACTGTGTATCAGTTATTAATTGCCACAACAATGCTGCATAACAAATCACCTCAAAATAGTACCTTAAAGTGGAAATCATTTATGTAGCTCTTGATTTCATGGACTAGCAATTTGGGCTGGGCTCAGCTAAAGGTTCTTCTGGTCTCAGTCAGGCTCACTCATTCGTCTGTGATCAGCTGTTGCATCATCTGGTGATGGACTAGCACAGCCTCATCTAGGGCGACTCGTTCCCCTTCCAGTGGTCTCCCATCCTCGGGCAGCATAGCCCAGGCTTGTTCACACGACAGTTGGGAGGGTTCCAAGAGATAAGCAGAAGCTAGAAGACTTCTTAAGGTTCAGACTCAGAACTGGCAATGTCACCTCCGCTGCATTCTATTAGCCAGAATAAGTCACATGGCTGAGCCCAGATTTACAGCGTGAAGAAAGAGACTCTAACTCCTAATGGGAGGAGCTCCAAAGTCACATTACAAAGGGGCTTGCATTCAAGAGGGCAAAACTTGAAGTCATTTTTGCAAACAATCTACTATAGGAGGGAGGCTCAGGCAGATGAAGTGGCTAGTGAATGGAAGAATCAGAATTTAAGCAAAATCTGAACCCTCTTCATGCCCCAAGCTTCCCTAGTGACTCCAAGGACTGGTCCTCTTTGGCCAGGAGGGACCTCCCCACCTCTGCTAGCTGAACCTGGAATCCTAGCCTCCCAGGGAAGGGGCACAAAAATCTGGATCTTGCTCTAACCTTTGGAAGAACAGGGCATCTTTTCAGAAATCTGAGGCTAGGGAACATCTCACGCTCCAAGCCCGGAGAAGCTGTAACTGTAGTGACCTGGGGCCTTCCCCAGCCTTCCCCTCCCAGCCTTCTCACATCAGACGGCTCTAGAGACCTACCATGCTGTGTGACCTGGGCATAGCTCACACCCCCTCTGTGCCTCAGTATCGGGATGCAAAGTATAAAGAGACAAGAGCTCAGCCTCTGGAATAAAAGCACCGGGCCCAAATCCTGACTCACTTGCTGTTGGTCCTGGGCTAGTCCCTTCCCATCTCTGGGCCTCACATTTCTATAAAACAGGTGTAAGAAAAGAGCAGTCACCACCTGGGGGCCTGTTGCAATAACTGAATGAGTGAATATGTATGATGTAATTGCATGCTGTAAATGACTCCATGGTTGGCTTAATATCTGACAGGTGGCATTAGCATCATCTCAAACAAACCCCCATTTCACAGAGGAGAAAACAGAGACTCAAGCAGGTGATGTGACTTGCCAAAGCCACACAGCTAAGGAGCAGTGATGTCACTAGCATTCTCAGGTTTGTCTGATTCCAGAAGCCCAAGTCTTCACCACTCTAGAGTTCGAGTTCTGGCTTTGGGTCTCAACTCTGTCGCTTCCAGTCACGTGAGCTTGAGCAATTCCCTTTTCCTCTGGTTCTCATTTTTTCCTCATCTAAGTAAATGACAATCTCCCCATAATGCCTTATGTATTTTCCTCAAATGGGAAAATACACAGGAAGTGCTTGGCACAGTGCCCAGGATGGACATATATGTGCCCAGCAACTGGAGGCTGCCATAATCTTCAGGGGCAGGTAGCTTGACCCTCTGTGCCTCAGTTTCTCTATCCATTAAATAGGACTAATGGCAATCTCATCTCACTGGGGTGGTCATAAGAAATAAATGAGTGCTGTGGGTAAGCCTTAGCATAATGCCTGTACTTAGCACATGTATGTAGTTCATAAGCACTTGCTAATATTTTCAAAGTTCTGAAAACTGTTGCAGGCCAGCATGAGACTATGGGGGACCCCAGCCCCGCCACTGGCTGCAGCCTCAAGCATTGCCCTTGCTGCCATTCAGCTATAATTAGGCCTAGAATCCTCATCTTAAATCCAGATAGGGAGCTAGAGGGGCAGCAGGGCCAGGCCTGGCAGGCAGAGGGCTGGGAACTGCTGGAAGGCCCGTTTGGGTTTGGCCCCACCTTGCCTGCCCTCCCTCGCCTGCAGCGGGTCCAAGCTGCCACGTCTACACTTGGCTCTGAGGTCTGCACCGAGCACTCCCTCCCACTGTGGCTGCCTCCTCTGGGGAGGTTAACAGTGTTTCCACAGCCTCAGCACTTTTTTTCCCGCCTCAGGGAGGCCAGGCCTGCGTGGAAACTATGAACTGGACACTGATCACCCCTGAATCCTGCAAAGGGACCATGCACTCTCTTGCCTAGGGGTCTTCATGCCTCCAATGAGGCCTGCTGGGGAAAGGGCACACACAACCGGGTTCAAGTCCCTGCTCTGCCACCAACATATTGTGTCAACTTGGACAAGTGACTTCCCCCCCTCTGAGCCCATTTCTTTATCTATAAAATGGGTATAACCTTTTGGCTTTTTAAAAAATATTAATTAATTTATTTTTAGGGAGGGGGAAGGAGGGAGAAAGAGCAATGGTCAAGAGAAACATAGACCAGTTGCCTTTTGTAGGCCCCCAACTAGAGACTTTGCCCACAACCTAGACATGTGCCCTGACTGGGAATGGAACCTGCAACCTTCTGGCTCGCAGGCCAGTGCTCAATCCACTGAGCCACATCAGCCAGGGTAAAATGGATACAATCTTAACACCTACCACACAAGGCTGGGGTGATGATCAAATAAGTGAATGGCACATAGTAGGCACTCAGTATGTGTCCGTTATTGTCATTTTATGCTTGGGTGTGCCAGGAAGGGTCACAAGGGATTCGGGAAACTTGGAATCTGGGGTGCAGAGTGGCTCCACCCCCAGGTTCTGTGTGACCTGAGGCCTGTCCCTGAGAATACAGGGACTCCGATGACCTATTTGGACCATGAAGTGGGCATCTAGGACTTTATGATGCCAAGATTCAACTCCTGTGCTCATAAGTAGTTAAGAAATATGGCCCTGGCTGGTGTGGCTCAGTTGGTTGGGCATCATCCCACAAACCAAAAGGTCGAGAGTTCAATTCTCGGTCAGGGCACATGCCTAGGTTGCAGGTTTAGTCCCCGGTTGTGCAAAAGGCAACCAATTGATGTTTCTCACACTGACGTTTCTGTTCCTCTCTTTTCTCCCTCCCTTTCTCTAAGATCATAAGTATGTCTTCAGGTGAGGATTTAAAAAAAGAAATATGACAAGGCCCCATATGGGAAAAGATCCTAAATGGCAGGTGGCAGGGTACCAGAGTGAAGACCAAGAGTTCTGGGTTCAAATCCTGTGTGAGGTGTTGGCACGGCTTGGCCTCACTGAGCCTGTCCTCTCATCTGTATAACGATGGTCCTACCTCACAGAGCTCAAGCTGTCAGGGTCATGGCAATAACAAAATAGCCACTCATGGATTATCGTAAGGGCGATCTGGAGCCAAGTTCTGACTCACTGGGCAGCAATTACACGGGGGGCCCCCGCCATGAGCCTGGATGGAGTCAGGCATCGGGAACCCACCGAAGTCACAAGAAATCCAGGCCAGACCATATATAACCCTCTCCTATGCCCATGAGGCTGCTCTCCTGGGGTTCGTCACAGCAGCTTAGTGGGTGTCTCAAGCCCCCTCAGGTCTTCTTCCCGGGGGGCCCACTTGCCTCCAAGTTTCCTACATTGAAGAGTCACTCCTTTCCCATCCCTCAGCCCCTGGGGCCAGCCCTCCCTATTTCTCCCCCAAGGCCGGAAGTTTATCTGGCACTGTCACTCAGAGAACAGAGCAGCTGGATGACATCATGGAGGAGACAGCCTTGCCAAACTGGTTTTCCAAGCAGGTCTCCAGCCCCACTCCTGGGGCTGCTGGCCATGACTCTAGGGGCCTCCAATTCTGCCTGTGACGAGAAGGGTCACAGCCCATGGATCCAACCAACCCCAACAAGAAACCATTCTCCTCTAGAGACCCCATGGTCCAGCCTCACCAACCTGACTTTCCCCCCCGAAAGTCCTCATACTCCTACCTCCTTTCCTTTGCTCGTGCTGTTCCTGTCTCCATTCTGCCTTTTCCCATTCCTTTAGCATGCCAAACAGCAAGGAGGGCTTCGTTCTCAACAAGTTTCAGACTCCACACACCATGTCTCCCCCTATCACTAGGTTATGAGACCCCAAGAGCAGGCCCAACTTGTATCCATCTCTAACCCCTCCCACCCTCCCAGTGCGCAGCCACCCCTGGACTCCCTCTTGGGTCCAAGATCTTGGCCTTGGCTGGCCTCACTGCCACTTGTGAGCACATGTCAAGGTGGGGTCTCCCATACAATCTTGGAATTTTAAGTTGTCTAGTCCAGAGAGAGAGGGCTTACTGAGCTCAGGCCACAGTTCTTCCATTGTGAAGATGAGGAAACCAAGGTTTCAAGAGGACAAGAACTTTGCCTAGGGTGGATCCAGGGCTAAGATCCATCACCTCTCTGGAGTCCCTACCCCAGGCCTGGGCTTTCTCTGCAGGATCCTGGCTGGGAGGGAATGGGAGCCAGCTAGCAGGGTGATTCAGGGATCTGGCACGGCCAGCCTGGTACAATATTTATTATCAGACTCAGGCCCTAGAGCAAAATATTACCCTTGGCCCCTGAGCTGCTCCAGCTACGTCCCACTCTGCTAAGTTCAAGGTTGGACATGGAGGAATGTGGATCCTTCCAGATACATCCTCTTGCCCTGGGAGGGCCTGAAGTGGGCCAGTCCAACTTCCTCATTTTACAGATGGACAGACTGAAACCCAGGCCTCCCCAATGGCCAAAAGATATGTTCACCCTGCTCACCTGGTATTCAGGGAGCTTCACAGATGGGAGGGACCACCCCTATCTCCATTTCCTGCTCCATCCAAGCCCATCTCTTCCTCCTTTTCCCATTTACAAACCTCCCAGCCTCTATTCACATTGTTCCTTTGCCACAAAGGCCTTTCCATGCCTTCCCCCTCTATTCAACGAGTGGATTTCTTTTCACCCTTCCTCAAGGATCAGTTTGCACATCACCTCCTCTGAGGAGTCTTCCAGGATTCCCCCCATCCTAGAGGAAGCGAGGTGAAGGAAAGGGGCCTTAACATTGGCAGAATTTCACTCAGGTTTGAATGCCATTACCCGTCCAAGGTGCCTTCATCTCTGAGCTTCAGCTTCCTCCTTTCTAGAATCTGAGTAATACTTCTCTTGCACAATGGTCAACTTGCAATAGGGCAAACCCTACGCCTGACATGCAGCGGATGCTCAGTAAATGCCAGAACCCTCTTCTCGGGGTGTTTACACGTCCCTGGGCTGTGGCTAAAGTTTCTTCAGCGCACATGGAACTGCCCTTTGATCTTTCTTTCCCCCACCGTTCCATCCCGCCCCGCCCCTTGCAGGGAGGAAGGGAAATAGGCGGGCTGGTAGGAGGACCCCAGCCCTGAGGGATCCTGGTACCAAGAACTGTTGAGCTTTTGTGCAGCCAGACAAGTCCGGAAGTAGACTCACCTGTGCGGTTCCTCCCAGCTTGTGGGAGGCAGAGCTATCATGAATCAGGCCGTTCATTGGAGCCGGGAGTCGCCACTCTGGCAGGCCCTGAGAATGTCAGGGGGGCCTGGGTGTGCCCCGCCCTAAAGGGCTGTACTAACGGGCGCGCGTGGTTTGAAGTAGGACAGAATTGGCCTTGAAAGACGCTGACTCTTCCGTGCAGCAGAATAAGATGGCATCGAAGTAAAGCAGTGAGGGCCTAGAGGGGGCCTGCCCAAGAGAAGGGGACCTCGAAGTATAGCTTCTAAATTGGGCTCTGTTTGCTCCTCCTCCATTGTGACCTGAACGAGTCTGTTCCCTCTCAGAGCCTTGGTTTTTCCACGAGTAAAATGGGACCACCTGTCAAGGACACGGAGATGAAACAGGATACCTTTAAATGGGTCTCGCAGTCGATACCGAACCTCTCTCTAGATGGGGGCGAGGTGGGGTGGGTGGGTTAGGGTTTCGGAGGATCTGAAAGGTGGGGCTGAGACACTCTGCTGGAGGCAACAGGCCCACTCCCCCAGAGATTCTGGACTCAAAAGGTGCGGGTATAAATCACATTTCCACTACCTATCAGCTGTTGTTCTCAATTGTAAAATGGGACAGTAATCCTGGGCTCAAATGGTAGCTATAGGGGATATATGCCTGGTATCTGGCAAGTACAAAATAAATGAGTTGATACTATTATTTTGGTTTTTAACAAACAGGACTCCAGACCCCACCTCCCAAGCTCCAGCTCCCTTCGGTCTCCATGGAAACCTGTGGGCGGCCCCAGGGCCTCCAGTAAGGGAGATGGAGTGGATCTGAGCTGGGTCCCCTGCCTGATGCCTTGTGTTGTCTTGGGCATGTGGGCTCTCTCTGGGCCTCAGTTTCCTCCGTATTCCTAATTTAGGACTGCAGCGTTCCAAGAAGCAGTCCCGGAAGGGCTTGGAAGAGAGAAGCATGGCAGATGAGGGCAATGTCTGGGCAAAGACGTCTCGGCTGAGAAAGGGGTGCTGTGTGACTGATCTCGCTCCACCTGAGGTGGTGCCTGTGATGCTCCAACATAGGGTCAAAATGCTACTGGTCACAAAGTCTCTACTCCGAGGTGGTTCCAACCAGGTGTCCCAAAAGCAGCCTGGGGGCAGCGGCCAAAGGCAGCCACCAACGGAGGAGGGGGCGGAGTCCAGGGAGGGGTCTAGGTCTCACGAACAAAGAGGAGGGCTGTCCTGAAGGCTCCTAGACTTGGGCGATTCCGGGCCACTTACGCCGGCTCTGGGAGGGGGCCTTTCCTGAACTTTGGCGCAAAACTGCGTCCTCCGGGCGACACCCACCGGACCAGCCAAGGCCACCACTGCAGTGGTCCCACCACTACAATCTCCTACAAACCAGGCCCGCGAGGGGTGTGGCCGTCAAATTAAATTTCCCCAATGAGGCACGAGGGTGGGCGGGACCCTCCCCGAGGGTTGGCTGGCGCGGCTGGGCAAGGCGGGGCCGGCCAGGCTGCTGGCGCGGCTGAACAGGCGGCGCTTCCAGAATCCTGAGGACGGTTGCTGTGCGGCCCTGGGATCCCAGTCGCGCTGCCTTCCGCCAGACTTCTTAGCCATCTGTCGGATCCCGAGCGACCTAACCTGAGCCTGCACGCGACTGGCGAACCAGACTGAGAGGTGAGTGTGGGGGCCTCCGGGTCTCTGAGTGGAAGCCCGGTATTGGGGCGGGGGTTCTGGGAC
Organism: Desmodus rotundus; assembly: GCF_022682495.2. Classification (NCBI taxonomy): domain Eukaryota; kingdom Metazoa; phylum Chordata; class Mammalia; order Chiroptera; family Phyllostomidae; genus Desmodus; species Desmodus rotundus. Next base: position 14,825,613 of record NC_071393.1, on the reverse strand, counting down.
TCCCAGACCTGAGAGCCCCCACCCAACTGCAGGGGTTCTAAACCATGGGATAAGGCTCTGAGACCAGGAAGCTTCACAACCTTCACGGGCGCTGGCCAGTGGGGGCAGTCACCCCGGGGAAGTTCATACATTCCACTGAGGTCTCCCACAATCGCAGGGGACCCAAGATTGTGACAGAGAGCCATGCGACTGGAGTGGGGCAGCGGGAATACCCGGGATAAAAAGAGACTTCCTAGAGTCCCCTAAAGGTACTAGATCATGGACTAGGGACCTCTGCCCCTCAGAAGACAGGGGGGAATCTCAGTGTCCACAAAACTTAAGTCTAGTAATTAGTGAGTGACAATCTTGGGCGGAGCGGGGCGGGGCGGGGGGGGGGGGCGGTTATCCCAAAGTAGATTGGTAAGAAGCAAGGGCTCCAACAGAGGGAGGCCGGAAGTTTGACATCTGTCAGAGCCTACAGGGATGGGAAAAGGCAAGCAGCAATTTAAACAGGCAGGGTCCAATGAAACTGTGTGGATTAGGAACCCCCCAGACCCATTCACTGGATCGGGTGACACAACGAGTGACTGGGGAGAGGTAAGGGTTGACTGAGTGATGAATCAACAAGAGGGGAATCCTGGGGGCACTTCTATCACCATACATTAACTCAACACCTATGGTTTTCAGGCTGTGGACTCTCAAATTCCAGACATTAGGGCTGCAGGAGGAAGGAAAGAGCTGCATTTGGGAGCCTAGGCCAGGATTTAGGGGGCCGTCTTGATGGATAACAATGGGGTAAAAGGGATTGTCCTGAGCCCCGCAAGCACTTTGGAAGGGGGTTCAGAAGCCAGCGGTGGCCAAGATTTTTATAAAATCCATCCCAACCCACTGGCTTTTGGCATCTTCCCCGTGACAATTCCCAGGTCCTCTCTAATCCTCGGTTTGCCTAAATCCAGAGGTTGGACAGGTCAGCTTCTCAAGGCCCTTCCAGCTAAGGAACTGAATTCTAAGCATGAACTGACGAAAGGAGCTGGGTGCCTGGACACCTTGCTTCATGAGGTCCAGGCAGTTGGCATTAGTGGGAGGATAGAAATGGGAGGAGTGGAGAGGGGTGTGTACAGAGGGCAGTCCTCAAGGAGTGGAAGGCAGTTAACCTCGAAGCCTTAAGTCACCTAAGGGAATGAGAATGGCAGTAGCAGCAAGGACTTAGATAAGGCCTCAGCCCACAGCCAGAGGCCGAGCTTTTGGGGGTAGGTGGGGCTGGGCAGGCCTTGGGGATGGGTGGGTGGAGCAGGAAATTGTGGAGTCTGCTGGGCACCCCCTGGTGGTGATCACAGCTTGGGTGGGCCTTGCTGGCGCCCAGCTTCTCAATCTAGGTCCCTCCCCTCCCTGTTTGCTTAGACAGGGTGAGGGCCCAGTTTAGGCCATACAGCAGCCTGGTAGTTGAGTTTGCTGGACTGGAACCAGGGACTGTTGCTTTGTTGAGTTTTCCCGCATACTACCATAGGGCAGAGGGCAACTGCCGGCCAGGAGTCACATCACAGGTAGCTAGGGACAGCAGCGAATGATCATGGGTAAGATGGGGAAACTGAGGCACTAGAAGAGACTCCAGCAGGCCTGACTTACGTTTGTCCCCCGCAGAATTCCCTGAGCTGGTGTCAGGTGCCACAGGCACTGAAGATCTCACCAGGAGGGGAGGAATGGAGATAGGGGCCAGCAAGATGGCAGACGAGGCCTTAGCTGGGCTGGATGAGGGAGCCCTTCGGAAGCTGGTAAGTGACCCCATCATCCCCAATGTCAGGAAAGGCAAGCCAGGCCAGAGGCAGGACCTTCCTGGCTACTTCTCAGTTGACAAGAGTGGATGGCGGGGGAGGGGAAAGGAGCCGGGCTCAGGGGAACAGGGCTAGGTCTGTTCCACATGGTTGATGCGGAGGCCCCAATGGCATTTGCCTGTCCATGCCAGGTGCTGAGGCCTGATCCCTACCGGCCCCCCACTGCTACCACTTGATTAAACAGTAACTGCTAAGGACTCGCCCATATGCAGCCACAGGTGTGGGGCGGCTCCATATCCCAAACAACAGCCTGGGCAGCGTCCACCCCTGGAGGCTGGCCCAATAACAATAGTCGCAGCAATGATTAATAATGGCAGGGCATAGCAGGGGCAGGCTGGGTGCAGGGCACACCAGCTCACAAAATGGGCACAGCAACTCTGAAAGCCAGGAGGACACTGCCTCAGATAAGTGAATTCACCTGCCCCAAGGCACCCATCTAGGAAGAGGGTGTGTCAGGATCCAAACAACCCCCAAAGGGGGGCATGGAGAACCAAGAGTCCTAAGTCAAGGCCAGAAGAGTCTTACGAGCTCTGTGACTTCTAGTCTGTCATTCTTCCACTCTGAGCCTCAGTTTCTTTACCTATAAAATGGTAGGGTCGATGTGTGTGAACCTAATGTCTAGGTATTAGAGTTGGTATGGCGCTGGAAATTCGGCATGGGCCCAATCTATCCCTTTCGGAGCTGCTTCTTGAGTGCTCTAAAGCACTCCCCCCTCCTCCCCCACCGTGCACAAAGAAGTCAGGCAACACGACAGGACAGGCATGTGCCCACCGGCAAGGGGAGGGAGCAGCTGAACTGGATGAAGGACCAGTGCTCCACCTCCCCAGCCCCTGACCCTTGTCCGGGGAGGGAATTAAAGATTTACTTTCCCTAGAAGAGGGCAAGTGACCCACCCCACCCCCTTACCATTCCTCTGAAAGCAGGGGCTGGAGTCAGCCAGTCCAGACCAGCCACTGGGCAGTGTTCAGCCGCTGCCATGATCTACCGAGGTGCTAGGCCTGCGTGTCCGCAGACAAGCACCTTAGGGTGTTTGCCACAGCCACAGCCTGAAGTGTGCAGCGTGGTGGGGATGGGTTGGGCTTCCAAAGGTCAGTTCGACCTCCATTCAGGAAGTAGGAATTCTAAAAAAGGTAGTAAACGGTGAACGGTCCAGACAGAAAGCCAGGTCTCCGCGCATCCCCATCTCTAGGGGTTCCCTCTGAGGCTTAGGGTTCTCCAGCCGCCACCTCTAGACCTGTGTGGGATTTGGGCGCTGGAAAGTTTCAGAGAAGCCACAGCACTGAATGTATCCGGCCCATCCCAGTCCCCATCCTAGGGAAAGGACTAATGAGACCCCGCACCTCATCTCGGGACCAAGAAGCCACCCGAGGTCATTACCACCCCGGGCCGGTTCCTCCACAGCGGGGCGCCCGCCATTACTTCGCTCCGACGCTTCCGAGGGTCCCGCCCCGCGCACCGGCCCGGCTTCGGCCTGCCTCGTGGCAGGATCGGGGGTGTCCCGGGCCGGGCTCCTCCCCTTGGAGCCGGGCCTTATAAGGAAAAGCCGGCCCCGCTGCGGCCGCTACGGGGACTCTGGGAGCCGCTTCCGGCCTCGGCTCCCGCACATTCCTGGAGACCTGGCGGGGCAACGTGGGAATGGGGGCGCCTAGGGACATGCACGCCGCGTGCCCCTCCACCTTGATCCGGAGTTCCAGTTCGGAACCCGACACTAACTAGCTGGGTGACCCGGGGAAGCTGCTTCAGTTCTGTGAACCCCGGTTTTCCCTCCGTAGCCGGGGCTATCAAAATAGGCGGTAGCGGGGCGATTCCCGTCTGGCTCCCTCCTGGGCATCTAGTGCCTCGCTTGTAGTGGGCGCAGGAGGAGGGCCCGGGGCGGAGGGCTGCAGGCGGACGACCCGGGGGCGGGTTCCGGAGCCTGCGGGCCTTCAGCGCCCCCTGGCGAGGCCTCACTACACTGCCAGCCCCATCCGTAACTGGAGGAGCTGGGACTGAGCCAAGGCCTAGTTAGTCTCCTCCCTTGTGCTGGTGGGGAGACTGAGGCCCCAGCAGCTAGGGCAGAAAGTACTGGGAGGCGCCCCCCCCCCCCCCCGCCCCGGAGGAAGCGCTCTCTTTCCTCCCAGGAGAATTTCACTGGGCAGTTTCGGAAACCGCCCCATCCCTTTCCCCTTCCCCCAGTGGACAATGGCACTTTGTACTTCCTTCCCTCCCTCACACAGCCCCCTCCACACACAGCGATGGGGCTTGGGAGGCCCTGAATTCAGGACACAGAGCAGGGACACTGTGGGCAGATCTTTGCCTCCAGGCCCAAGGGCAGGGTCATGTTGGAGGGTGGCCAGTGGAATGAAGTTGTCCATCCCCCAGGCACTGCCCTATCTACTTGGGCGGGGAATCAAACAGATTCCCATTTTCCAGATGGAGACACTGAGGCTCCCAGTTGTTGCAAAGGTGGCCAAGTTCCAACATCAGTCTTTTTCTTTCTTTCTTTTTTTTTTTAGGGACAAGGACCCCATCTCTGGAGTCCAAGGCATTGGGAAGGGTGGCCCAGAAGACAAAGGGCTAGTCATTGCATCTAAGCCTCTTTGCCCCTGCATAGGGAGGGCTGGACCTGTTGTCCTCTCCAGACCTCAATCTCCAAATAGTGCCACAGAGGGCTCCGGGCCTGAGGCAAGGCGAAGGCTGGGAGGTGGGAAGGTCAGCCTCATTCTACCTCCCTCTGCTATAATAGCTTCCCCTCCCACACCTCAGTCCTTTCATAGGTATCTCTAGACCAGGCTAGAAGGGAACTCCCAACACAGTGCCAAGGTCCTCAAGGTCCACTGTGGCAGACAGACTCCAGCAACAGAGCTATCCTCAGCCTAGCGCAGACCCTGGAGTCAGAGAGACCTGGATTCACATCTAGCTCAGGTCACCATAAGCAAATCACTTATCTTCCCTGAGCCTTAGTTTTCTCATCTGTCAAATGGGAGTAATAAGGTGCCAGGGTTTTTGTGAGGTTAGGACAAGTGAGGGCTCAGCACAGCATGTGGCATACAGCTTCTCAATAAATGTTACCAATGCCTCGGTTATCTTGTACTCATTTGCCCTCACCTTTCCCTCCTCCTTAGTGGCTGGAACCAAGCAGAGGGTAATACTGCAGCAGAAGCTATGTAGCAGGTGGGGCTGGAGGTGGGGGGGGAGGTATCCAAGTCACTGGCCCCATCCCCACCCACTACCCTGAAGTGGGAGCATTGTCCCATCTGATGAGTGAGAAAACCAGACACAGAGGTTAAGGACGTGTTCCTGACCAGCCAGCGGGGACTAGACTGGGGCTGGAGCCAGCTGGAGATTCTGGCCTGACCCTCCATAGATACTCAGGAATGTGGAGCCTGAAGGGACCTAAGTGACTCTGTCCCCAGGGCTCTCCCTATTCTCCTCAGATTAGTGCAAGTGAGCTCTTGGCTCAGTTAGGCCAGCCCCCACCCCCTGCTGAAACCTATACTCCCAGCCCCCACCCAGCTCCCCCATGGAGCAGGAAGGAATGATAGGGAGGAGGCTGAAAAGGAAGGGGGATAGAGGGTTCCTGGGCCCTACCCCTAAGTGATTTGGGGAGTAGGGGCAGAGGAAATCACCTTGACTATTCTTGCTCCCCTTTGGCTCAGACCCACACTGGAGGCTTATCTCTGCCATTGTCTTCCTGGGGCCCGGAGGCAGTCCTCTTTCCCTTGAGCCACAGAGGCACAGTGGGAGGGGGGGGAGAGTAACCAGATTGGCTGACTCTGCCCAGAGAAGGTGCCCTTTTCTTAGACCTGGTTAGACCAGCTACCCCCAATTTCCCAGGGACTGAGGGGCTAAAAAGCCTGGACACCTGTCTCCCATGGACACCCTGGGTGAATCCTAGTGCAGCTGCTGTATCTGTCTGGGGGGTTGGCCCCCCCCCCCACCCCGCTCTGGGCCCTAGCCCCTCCACCCCTTCAGTGGTGGCTAGGCCTGGGCCAGTGCATAGCCCCCAGCCATGAGGGGAGCTAGGACGCCTGAGTGCCAGCCCCTGCCTCAGTTTCCCAATCAGTCCATGTGGATGAGGCTGTAACCCCCCAGCAGAGCTGTGGTACTTTGAGACGAGACTGTGGGAATCTCTCACAACGTGGAGTCCAGCTGCCCAAACCACCCTTCTGTCCCCAGGGACACTGTTAGGGACCCATAGGATGGCCTCCCTCTTCCTCCTCCTCCCATAATTCCCAGGCTCTCGGGTTTGATGAAGAGCTCTGAGAGGCAGGAGTCGAAGGAAGGAGCACCTGGCTTAGCACCTGGCACAGGTGGGCAGTTGCTGGCTGCCTACTCTGTGAACCATGGTGAGCTGTGCAGAAGCCCAGGTTGCGTGAGCTGGGTCTCCCCCTGAGGCCCTGGGAGGGTAGGGGGTGGGCAGGCGGGCACGTGACAAGCTTGGGGCAGAGGGCGTGGATATAGATCACTCATTGTACCACAGGCCGAGCTGTGGGCAGCTGTGCCCACCCTCTGCCCCTGGCAGCCAAAATGACCTGCCCCTCGCCCCCGCTTGCCCTGCAGTTAGAAGTCACAATGGATCTGGCAGAGCGGCGGCGCATCCGCTCGGCCATCCGGGAGTTGCAGCGACAGGAGCTAGAGCGAGAGGAGGAAGCCCTGGCATCCAAACGCTTCCGTGCTGAGCGGCAGGATAACAAGGAGAACTGGCTGCAGTGAGTGTGTGTGGGGGGCGTGGACATGCGGGTGGGAGGGTTATGTACCAGGGCTCAGCTCACGCTGTGCAGGCAAGCACAGCTCAGGTGTGTCTGCTGCCTACCTGGGTATGCAAATGGCAGTACAGACATACATTTAGAATACACAGGGATGTTTGTGGGCAAGGACAACATGCCAGTCGTGGTGTCCCGGCCACGCCCAAGTAGACAGCATGTCTGAGTGTGTGATGTTAGTGCTCATGTCCACAGGCATGCATGTGCCAGCATGTAGCCAAAGGGTGTTCACAGCTACGCACCCAAGGTTCTGGGTACCCTGTCCTGGCCCCTGCCCTCAGCCCCCATCCTCCATGACCTGGCCACAGCAGTGAGGGTTATAGGCATGATGTCCCTGCAGCTCTCAGCATCGGGAGGCCGAGCAGCAGGCTGCTCTGGTGCAGCTGGCAGGGCGGCTGGAGTCCATGAGTGATGTGGAGGAGCTGACTTCGCTGGTGAGGCCCAGGCCAGGGCAGGGGATGGGGGCAGGGCAGGTGAAGACTGAACTCCATAGCCCAATACCCGTGGCCTGCCTCTCACCCACAGCTGCGAGGTGCCAGTGAGTATGAGGAACGCAAGCTGATCCGGGCTGCCATCCGCCGAGTACGGGCCCAGGAGATTGAGGGTACATGCCTTGCCCTGGCCCCACCCCTACCTATGCTGCCCATAGTGCCACCCAGCCACTTAGCTGACACTTCACTTTTCCCATCTCTTTCAGCGGCTACCTTGGCTGGGAGGTTGTGCAGCGGGCGACCCAACAGTGGCTCAAGAGAGGACAGCAAGGGGCGGGCAGCACACAGGCTGGAACGGTGTAAGGTAAGAGGTGGCCAAGGTGGGAGGATGGCCCGGTGTCCTGTACCCCCAGATGCCAGCAGCCCAGACCCCTGTGTCTTTGCAGACTGGTCCTTGACTAAGAAAGGCCCCAGCTGTGTTTGGGGGACCCTGGGATCTATCTCAGCCTCTGCCCACACTCCCAGGCCCCCCTGGCCATATCCCCCACTCCACAGTTGTCTATACACAGGCCTTTCCCTGAAAGTTAGCCTGTCTGCACTGCTCCCAGGTTCCTGTCCATCTGTTACCACCCTTGTTGACCTCCCTGCTTGGCCTCCCCACCTCCGCAACTACCTTCCACCCCCACGCCAGCCATCCAGCCTCCATTCAGCAGACGGGGGCATCTCCCTGAAATGCATATCTGACCCTGGTTCCTCCCTGGCTAAAACCTATCCTAAAGCTGCCCCTCCCCCTCCAGACAGCCCACATGCTTACCTTGGCTTATAGGGCCTGCCTTTCAGGCCTGGGCTGACTACTGGAACACTGTTCACAAAGGGCATTCTGTTCTCCAGGGAGTGTGGGTGAGAGGTCAGGCCATGCTGGTGCCCTAAGTGGCCAGCAGAGGTCACTGTGTCCCTGGCAGAACACCCACCCTCCCTGCTGATGCTGATTAACCAAGCTGAGGCCGGGGTTCTGGGGCCTCTGGTCTAGGGATCTGTTAAGTCTGGGAGTCCCCAGCAGGTGTCCTGCCGTCGCCAACGCCTGGCATTAGGGTCTTGTCTTCTCCGAACTTCCCTTGACTAGGCTGTGCCGAGATATTGGGAAGTGTGGATCAGAAACTGCCTGTGGCTTGCCAGTGCCCATGCTTGTGCAGGAGTGCCTGCAGGAAGCCATGGCCAGCTCCTCTGCTTTGCATGCCCTGCCCTGAGCACCTGACAGCCTGGGGAGACTTGGTCACATCCTGTGGGTCCTCCGCAGGTGCCAGAACCAGAGAAACAGGAGCTGGAGGCAGAGGTCCCGGAGCCCACCCCAACCCCTGAAGTCACCAGTCGGGATGTGACCACAGTGACACTCCTGCTGCAGGTCCCACCTGGGAGCATATCCAGCTCACCTGCCTCACCTGACAATTCGCCCACCTCTGCCTCTCCTGAGCCTCCACTGGAGCCTGCCGAGGCCCAGTGCCCTGCTTCCGAGGCTCTGAGCAGCCCCAAGCCACCCCCCAGCCCTCCCAGGGCTGCCAGCCCTGAGCCCCAGGAGACTCCAGCCCCCCACAGCACTGAGAGACAGGAAGTCAACGAGGTGAGTCTGGATGACTGGGAGGGATACCAGGCAGGTGAGCTCCTTGGTCTGGGAGCCAGGCCCTACCCATGCCATGTCTCCCCTGCAGCTCCTGCCTGGCCCCACAGAGCCCCCTGCTGTCCAAGGCCCCAGCAAAGGCCCCTCCAACACAAAGAGAGCAGGTGAGGGTCCCAACAAGGGCACCTACAGGCATCTGCCTTCCCTTCCCCTGGCCCCTCTTCCCCTGCCTGGGAAAGAGGGTCTTGTGCCTAGACAGCTCCAGCCTCCTGAGGTCCGGGCAGTCCCTAACACTCCTCCCACTGCTCCTGAGGTGTCCCCACCCCCTCCCACCCAAGGCCGGAGGCTTCCCCGCAGCCATGAAAGGCAACGGGCCTCAGGCACATTCTTTTCCCCAATAAGGGAGTGCGCCCATCTCCCAGCTGGAGCTATGGGCAGTGCTGGTTGGGCTGGGGGGGGGGGTGTCCTCCATCCCCATCGGCAGGGAGGACCTGGGCACCCTTCCTCCAGCCCAAGCCTAACCCCAGCCCCCAGGAGTGCCCAGTCATCCTGCAGTCAGTGCAGGAGGAGGAGAGGGGCCTGTAAAAGAGATGCAACTGAGTGGGGAGGCCAGGAGCTATGGGAGGTGCAGGATGGGCTGGGCAGTTTGGGGTACAGGAAGGGGTTGGGACCCCCATACACTCTCCTTTCTCTTCCCCCACATGACTGCTACTGCAAGACCTAGCTGGACCCCATCCCTGCCAAAGCTCCCTGTCTGTGCTTAGACCCCGCCAACCAGCCCAGAACCGAGGTACTGCCTGTTCCACTACCCCAGGCTCGAGGCAGTCCCTCTTACCCAGCCACCGACAGCCTTCCTGTCTCTTCTAGAGCCCACCCCCTGTGCCAGTGGACCTTCCCCATTCCAGCGCACTGGCTCCGTTCGGGACCGCATGCGCAAATTCACATCTGATTCTCCTATGGCTGCTGGGCTCCAGGATGGCCCACCTCGGGTGGCTCTAGGTTCCTCAACCCCTGCAAGGCTCCTGGGCTCCTCCCATGTCAACACCACCCCTGCCTCCTCCTCCAGCAGCTCCTCCTCACAGGGCCCTAGTGACACCTCCTCTGGGTACAACAAGGAGCAGCAAGGAGCAGCCCGGCAGCTTCAGAGCTGCCCCCAGGAGGAGGGCCCCAGGGGGCGGGGCTTGGCTGCCAGGCCCCTTGAAAACAGAGCAGGGGGGGCCGTGGTCTGCTCAGAGGAACCCAGTGCCCCGCTGCCCGGGGCTGTCGGCACTGCTGAGCCAGGGGCCAATATGAAGACGACATTCACCATTGAGATCAAGGATAGCCGTGGCCAGACCCCCACAGGCCGGGTGCTGCTGCCCACAGGCAACCAGAGGGCAGGTAGGTCTCCCCACTGCTGGAGATGAATGCCTGCAGCTGCCCAGCTCTGCACATAGGACAGGTGCTGCAGCCAGGGCTCAGGGCGTCCAGAGGGTGTTCTGGGAACAAGGGGGTATCATCAACCTTGGCTGCCACTGTCCTCACCCCACTTGGTCCTGACAGTAGCCTCTCTCTCCTTCTAGAACTCACACTGGGGCTGCGGGCGCCCCCCACCATTCTCAGCACCAGCAGTGGAGGGAAGAGTACCATCACCCATATCAGCGGCCCTGGGACACCAGCCCGGCTGGGCAGTGTCACTCACATCACCAGCTTCAGCCATGCCTCCCCTGGTGGCCGAGGAGGCTCCAGCATTAAGGTGAGCCCTTCCTCACCCCACCAGCATCACCATCCACCTCATATAGACCGCTTCAGGTATAGGGCTGGCAGGGTTCCTCTACTCTGCTTCTCTCCCACTGCACAATGGGGAAACTGAGGCCCAGAGAGAGAAGGTGGCTGCTCACAGTCCACAGCCAGTTGGTTGCACAGCTAAGGCCAGGCCCTAGCCTGTCATCCACTAGATGTATCAGAAGCTTACCCTGTATTGGCCTTAAGCTTCCCATATGCTGATCTCTGATCCTTCCTCCAAAATTGGTTGATTCATTCCTAATGAACAGATGGAAAAACTGAGGCTCAGGAAGGGTACTAAGGGTTTGCCCCCTTCTCCCTGTGGCAGCACCAGTGCCCCTGCTACTACCCGACACTGGACCTCAGCCAATGAGGTGCAGAGCTGATCATCTGCTCATCCAAGATCATCCTGGTCCCTTAGAAGATTGGAGATTAGCGATTAGCATCTGCGTCAACATTTAGGGGGGGTTCTGGGAAGAAGCATTGATGGGGGACAGATGGGGCAGGCGGGTGCCAGTCAGGTGAAGCAGAAACCTAGCAGGTGCCACGGGAACTGAATACATTGCAGCCTTCCATTATTCATTCCCAAGCCTGGGATCGGCTGGCTAGGAGCTCAGCCCGGGAAGAAATCCCCAGCAGGCCACCTGGCTGCCAGGTAATGCCCTCTGTGCCGCACCAGGGACTGAATGGGACTTTGAGGTGAGATGGCTAGAGCCAGGTTTGGGTCTTCTCGTGAGTGACAAGGAAAGGGTAGGGACAAGAAAACACCCTTCCCCCCACAGGGCAGGACGTAACTGCTTTCTGCCTAGGGAGCAAGGAAGGAGTGGCTGCGGCCCTTGGGGTCTGTAGGAAGTTCCACAGTGAGCCCTGGGTCTGATGCCACCAACTCACCTGAGTTTCCCAAGGGGAGCCAAGGGGAAGCAGATAATGTGCCTATAATGTACTTGCTCAAAGTCTGTGGTTGCATCCAAGGGCATTTATTTCAGGGACAACACACTTGTTACAATAGGTTGCTCAACATTCTGCCTCCCTGTGCCTCCACGTCTCTCATCCATTCAAGGCTTTCTGAAACAGCATGGCAGGAAGGCGAAGGAGTGCAGACTCTGGAGTGTAGCGGGCTGGGTCCTCCCTGTTGATGCACGTGGTGGCCCAGGCAGACCCAGTCCTTGCTCCCTGCTTCAGTTTCCCCACTCGTAGGGCATAGGGCTCTGGCCTCAGTAATTCTTCTGACCACTCGCAGCCTTGCTGTGCTTCAGACCTGATCTCTGTAGAGCCAGGGCCAGAGCCAGGCCTGTCGGTCAGACTGCTTGAGCAGGCCACCCCTCCCCCACAGCCCCCTTCACAGGGAGCTCAGAATAGGTTTCTATTTGGGCTGCAGCCCCAGCTGGCGGGTGGCGGGCTGGGAGGCCAGCAGGGGCGGGGCAGGCCCACTGCCCTTGCCTTCGCCCTCAGACCAGCTGCAAAGACACTACCAGCCAGAGGCAGCAGTCCCTACCACTGTCCCCATCATCACCCCACCATAGAGCCCCCACCAGCACCATGCCAGGGGTACCGGGGCCTGGGTCTGAGCTAGCCGCAGCTCTTGAGGAACGACTGGGCCAGGCATTGGAGGAGCTGCGGGCAGTGGCTGAGGCAGGCCGGGTGGCAGTGACCCAGGCAGCCGAGGCAGCTGCCTTGACCATGGAGCCAGTGGCCCGGGCAGCTGAAGAGCTGCGGGTGGAGACAGCAGCACTGAGCCGGCGGCTGGATGCACTGGGCAGGCAGGTGGAAGTGCTGAGCCTGCGGCTGGGGGTCCCACTGGTGCCCGACCTTGAGCCTGAGCTGGAACCTAGCGAGCTGCTCCTGGCCGCCGCCGACCCCGAGGCCCTCTTCCAGGCTGCTGAGGATGCTGGGACCCCCGTGGCCCACCCACCTGCCTTCAGCACCCGCCGCCGCTCCTCTGCCGGCCCTGCCCACAGCAGCAGTCTTGTAAGTCCCTGTGGGCTGGGGGTGGGGGTGGTTCTGAGCCAGGATTTGCCTCTTTTGAGTGACCTTAGGTGTACCACCACCATTCCTGAGCCTCAGTTTACCTATCCATACAAGGGACTAGGGCACTGATACTCCAAGACTGAGGTGAGAGGGTATCAGGCTCCTGGCCCTGAGGCATGTGTGGCGGCTGCCCTGGTAGCCCCTGGCCAAGGCCCAGCCCCCAGCTCCATCCCCACCCCCTACCCCAGCCAGGCTGAGCCTCCCTGAAGCAGCTGCCACCTCAGCTCTTCTTACCCTTATAGCAGAGAGGCCCTGCCAGGAGGGGAGGGGCTGTGATAGTTGGGCTGGGGACTTGTCTGCAAGGGGCTAGGGAGATGCCCTAGGTTGGGGCTGGAGGCCCCTTAGAGGGTAGTTCCCAGTGGGTGGCAGGGAGTAGGAATGAGCTTCAGAGAGGACTTGGCTCTGAGCAGCCCCAGTCAGACACCTGGTCAGGAGCCTGTGGGCCCTGGTCCAGCCTCCTTGGGTGTATGGGGCGGGGGGGGGGCGGGGGGTGTGGAGGGGAATCTGCTGCCTGGGCACTGGCCCAGGAGGACCCAAGCCTTGGAAACTGGCAGGATAGCACAGCCTGCCTCCAAGGGGGCTGAGAATGAAACAGTAGAAAGAACCCAGGTTCAGGAGCTAGGCTACCTTTAGCTCACATCCGGCCTGCATTGCACTTATTGGAGGACTGTGGTCAAGTCATCGAGCTGCCCTGAGCCTCAGTTTTCCCTTCTGTTAAATAGGGATAGTGAAATCCCTAGTGCTTAGACAGTACTTACTATTACATGACAGTCACCAATATTGCCACTACTAATCGTATAAACACAATCCTGGGTACACGGGAAACCCCGCGACAAATCTCTCAGTGCCTCTTCCCTGAGCCTGACGCCTCCATGTCCACCCTTGGGCAGGCAGTCTGTCTGGCTAGTGATTCTTTCCAAGGCTGTACCAGCAGCTGGCCCGGCACCCTGGCATCTAGGCCTCTGCTTAACGTCCATGCCCTCTCCCCACTCTACAGATGGAGCCAGAGCCAGCAGAGCCCCCCTCTGCAGCAGTGGAAGTGGCCAATGGTGCTGAGCAGACCCGCGTGGACAAAGCACCAGAGAGGCAGAGCCCACTGAGCACTGAGGAGCTGATGGCCATCGAGGATGAGGCCATCCTGGACAAGATGGTACGGCCAGATCTGGCGGGCTGGGGGTTGGCAGGGACAGGGACCAGCAGGCGCCAGGTGGGCAATGACAGGGGTCTGTCTGCAGCTGGATCAGACTACGGACTTCCAGGAGCGGAAGCTTATTCGGGCTGCACTACGTGAGCTCCGACAAAGGAAGAGAGGTAGATAGCCAGTTGGCCCACCCAGATCCAGCTGCTCCGTTCCCCAGCTGTTCCCCTCACTCTGGGGTCCATTTATGGACACACCAGCTCAGTAACTGCCCTACTCAGCTTCTTCTATAGACCCAGTTGTTCCCTCGCCTCCTTTCCCCAGCTGCTCCCTTCCCTAGCTGCTTCTCTCCCCCGGCCACCACAGTTACTATTCCCAACCAGCTTCTCTTCTCCTTCCTAGACCCAGTTACTCTCTCACCCAGCTACTCCTCCTTGGATCCAATTGCTTCTCCAAGTCCTGTCAGCCACTCCGTCCCTGATTCCAGATACTCCTTTTCCCAGCTGCTTCTTTCTCTCTGAGGTCCATTGATGACCTCCTTAGTCTCTACCCCCACCCAACTTCCCCTTCCCTGGGCAGAGCTACTTCCTCCATGGACCCAGCTATTCTTTCTCTCAGATTCTGGATTCATTTGCTTTTCCAGATACTCTCAATTTTTCCCTCTCTGAACCTAGCCGCTTCCTCCAAGGCCCACTGATGGCTACCCAGCTTCTGTTTCCACCCACCTACTTCTTCTTTAGGCCCAGTTACCCACTTTGCCACCTTCTCTCCCAACTACTATTTCCCTGGATCAAATTGCTCCTCAGGTACCTCTGATTTCTCCTCCCCTGGATCTAGCTATTTTTTCCTCTAGTACTCTTCTGGCTAAGACCCATTTGAAGGCCCACTCAACTATTGCCCTCACTCAGTTTCTCCTTCCCTGGACTTTGCTGCTTCCTCCCTAGATCCAGATACTCCCTCCAGATTCAGCTACTCCGTCCCCTAGAAGTTCCCTTTTAGATTCAAATATTCCCCCTTGGAGTTCAGCTATTCCACATTCCTGTTTCTTCCCGAGTTCATCACCACGCAGCGCACCACACACCCCCATTCCCTGCCCAGTTGTGGCTACTCCCTCACCCCCAGCCACCCCTTGTACCCTGCGTCTTCATATTTCTAACAAGTTGCCCTCCACCCCATCTTGTGTGCCCCTGTGCCCGTGCATATGTGCTGTGGGTGATGGGTGACCCTTCTGGGCATGCATGGGGCATCCCCCGCCCAGACCAGCGGGACAAGGAACGGGAACGGCGGCTACAAGAGGCACGGGCCCGGCCAGGGGACAGCCGTGGCAACACGGCCACGGAGACCACCACAAGGCACAGCCAGCGGGCAGCCGATGGCTCATCTGTCAGCACTGTCACCAAGACTGAGCGGCTCGTCCACTCCAGTAAGGGACCAAACAGGGCTCAGGGCTCAGGGTGGAGACACGTCTACCCCAGTGGCCCCTGTGCCTCTCATATTCTTCCTCTTGTCCCCTGCCCTTCCAGATGATGGCACACGGACGGCCCGTACCACCACAGTGGAATCAAGTTTTGTAAGGCGCTCGGAGAGTAAGGCCACCAGGCGACAACCTGTGCCTACCTGCCTGCCTGCCTCTTCGGGCTCTTCCTCAAGCTCTCTTTTCATACTGTCATCTGTGTGTTTCTCTGTCCAGTTGTCACTTCCTCTCCTCTGCCTGTGGCTACCACCATCCTTACCCATACCCCCATCTCATCTGCTGATATCCACCCCAGGCCTCACCATGCTTCTCTTCCCGTTTCTTGCAGATGGTGGTGGCAGCACCATGGTGCAAACCAAGACCTTCTCCTCCTCATCATCCAAGAAAATGGGCAGGTGAGTACAGGTACCCACCCCCAGGCCACAGAGGAGTCAGCATCACAGGGGACCTCACTGCACACCCACTCTGCAGGGGGGTAGACCTAGGAGCAGGGGCGTGATAGGCATACAGCCAGGGAGGGGAGGAGTAAGAGTCAGACCACTCCTGCTCACCTTGTAATCTCACCTAATCCTCTACTACACCACAGAGGCCAGAGATTCTGCTCCAGGTCACACAGTTCTGAATGGCGGCAGTAGTGTTGAACCCTTAGAGAGACCGATCTGCTACACTGAGCTGCCTGGTGACACTGTCACTTCCTGTTGTCTGCAGACCACGTCCCATGTCACAGAGCTCCTTTAGACCTTAGACCCATGAGGGAAGGGTATACCCTTCTATCTATGTTACAGAGATGTCGGGGCTGATAGGAAGCAGGGACAGGATCAGAATTCAGCCTAGGAACCAGAGGGGTCCAGGGACTCTGAGTCAGAGAGACCTGCGTTTCCAAGTTCCTGCGCTGCTCCCCACGCCCTCGGAAATCTGAGGACAGGGTTCTCAGTTTCCTTATCTTTAGTGTGAATGATAAGAGTCCCTCTCTCCTCTTGTCACGTTTTAAATGGCATGTAGCAAAGGCTCAATAGACATGAGCTATTATTATTATTACCATTACTATTATTATGCCAATCATCATTATTCGTTGATAATGTCCCAAATCTGAACTCACATGTAACTTGGCAATAGAGTGAGCCTTCTCAGAGAACTACCCAGAGGCCACGTCTGTTGAAAAGAGCTTGTCTTCTTTTCGTTCGAGCCTCAGCGTGCCCCTCTGTAAAATGGTGTGATGAGGAAGCGTCCCTTGCTGGCTGGCATTGCCAGAGAAGATTCTGAAAGAGTGTAGGGTGTGAAGCGTGACAAGACCCCTCCCTGGGTGAGTGGGATATGAGACTTGGGAGTGCCCTAATAGTCAGGTCCCCATCCCCCAGTATCTTTGACCGCGAGGATGAGACCAGCTCACGAGCTGGCAGCCTGGCAGCGCTGGAAAAACGCCAGGCAGAGAAGAAGAAAGAGCTGATGAAGGCACAGAGCCTACCTAAGACCTCGGCCTCCCAGGCACGCAAGGCCATGATTGAGAAGCTGGAAAAGGAGGGCACAGCAGGGTGAGCTGCAGCCGGCTGGCGAGGATGAGGGTGGGAGTGAGGCTGGGGCGGGGCATGGGAAGTGATGAGTGGAGCCAAAAACAGAAAGGGCTGGGCTGGAGGAGCCTGAAGATCAAAGAATGTGGAGCTGAGGCCCAGTGGGTGGGCTGACGGAAGCGGCGCCCCCTATAGTCTTGTGACCCAGCTCCTGGTGATACCCCCGCAGCAGCCCTGGAGGACCCCGCGCAGCTGTGCAGCGCTCCACCAGCTTTGGGGTCCCCAACGCCAACAGCATCAAGCAGATGTTGCTAGACTGGTGCCGAGCTAAGACGCGTGGCTACGAGGTAAGCTGTGAGGCCAGGCGGTGGGCAGTCCCCTAGACAGCAGCTCGACACCTCCCTCTTGGCAGAACGCTTTCTCAACAACCTGTACCCTTCACAGCCACCATGCTTGGCAGGGAGGATAGGAAATCCTCTGATAGGAAGCAAGCTCAAAGAGGATACATAACATGCCCTAAATTCCAGAATAAGTAATTAAGTGGCAGGACCTAATGAGGGCCCCTTGGATGGTACGCACAGTTCAGGGCCAGATCCTACCCTTGGAGTCCCCTCCTCATTGCTCTGGGAGCACTGGATAAGTTTCTATAAGTAAGGGAAGGTGTGATGGGGGCATGGCCTTAGCTGGGTGGCACTGGGTCTCCTGGTTGCACTGTTCCTATAAGTTGCAGACATGGGAATTGACAGACTAAGTTGGAGGAGGCTCATGTTCCCACTGCTCAGCTGCTCTGCAACCCTGGATAAGCTACAGGGCCTCTCTGAGCCCAGTAGGTCTGTCATGCCAACATACTTTGAGGTAGAAGGCATGGGGGAGTTGACCCGTCCTCCCACCGCCCATAGCATGTGGACATCCAGAACTTCTCCTCGAGTTGGAGTGACGGGATGGCCTTCTGTGCCCTGGTGCACAACTTCTTCCCTGAGGCCTTTGACTATGGGCAGCTCAGCCCGCAGAACCGGCGCCAGAACTTTGAGGTGGCCTTCTCATCCGCTGAGTAAGTGTGGGCCCCAGCCCTGCTGGTGTTGGCTGGGCATCTGGGGCTGGGCTTCTGGGCCAGGCCCAGCTGCCCTAAGGCCCCCTGAAGCTGGCCAGCTCCACTGTCAGACAGTGGCTGAGAACCCCCACCCCAGTAAGGCTCTGTCCTCCTCCATCCCGCCTACCTGACGCTGAGTGCCAGGCGCCCGCCGGAACGAAGGAGCCACAGGCTCGCCTACCAGCCCAGGCCAAGGCCCACCAGGTGGCCCTGTCCATATCCCCTCCATCCTCCCTCTGCCCCCTGCTCCCTCTCTCCCTTTCTCTGTCCTGCTCTCCTCCCACTATCACCAGAGCTTCCTGCTCCCACGGGATCCCGGCTGGAGATTCCAAAAGGAGGCTCCTGGCCCGGGCACCCTGCCCGCCCAGCCTATATAGGTGTTGCGAGAGGCTTATATAGGACATCAGCAAGCCCTCCACTTTGGAATCGTTGCCCCATCTGCTCACCTCACCCTCAGCACCCTTTTCCATCTGTTTTTCTTCTCTGCCTTTCTCTTTCTGGTTCCCCCCAGATATCTTTCTCTTCTTCCTCCCTCCACCTCCTCTCACGCCTCCCTCACCCCCCTCCCTGGGGCACAGTCCTCCTCTCCAACCTGGGCGCCAGCGCCATCGCCCCCACCCCGTGTTCCCGCTTGCCCCGAGAGTTCTCTGCACCTGTGATTGGTCTGGCCCCCCACCCCTGTCTGCATTGCACACCATTAGTGATGGGTAGTGAGCGGCACGTCCACGATGGGGAGGGGGCATGCGGGAGGCTGGCAGACTGCAGCACTGAGAATGTAACTGAACTCATGTCTCTATGTGTGTATGTGTGTGTCTCTCCGTTCTTCTTCCCTCTCTCTCCTCTGCCTCTTTCCCCTCTTCCCCACCTGGGCCCCGCCTCCCCACCCCTTCCCGGCCCCCTCGCCTCCCCAGGACCCATGCGGACTGCCCCCAGCTCCTGGACACAGAGGACATGGTGCGGCTTCGAGAGCCTGACTGGAAGTGCGTGTACACGTACATCCAGGAGTTCTACCGCTGTCTGGTCCAGAAGGGGCTGGTAAAAACCAAAAAGTCCTAACCCCTGCTCCGGGCCCCACGGTGAGAAACGCCTCCTTGCCCGCCGGCCCCCTATGCTCAGCGGGGCACAGAGAGAGGCCTGGGAGGTGGGTGGTGGAAGCAGGGGGACCCTGACAAGAGCCAGAGGAGCCAGACCCTGTTCTGGCAAGGCCATTCCTCTAAATGGGAAGTGATGAGCCAGGTGAACAGGACTGAGATGAAGGAGGCCCAGGAGTGACCCCGGCGTAGGTGCCTGACCCATACTGCAGGTCCAGGACAGCTATTGGAAAAAAGTGTAAACTAAGCTGGCATCTGAAAGACAAAGTTGAGGCAAAAGGAGGGAAAGGGAGTCCCAGAGAGAGGGATGAGCCTTCATCCAAAGCTGGGCGCCAGAGATGGAGAACATTGTACCCTCAGGGAGAGAAGGAAGTTTAGTCTGGGTATGAGAAGGAGGTGGGGGCCAGAGATAGATGTTTGAACTTCCTCCTGAGGACAAGAGTCATAAAAGGTTTCCAAACAGAGGAGGGCTGTATGTGGTCTGGTTAGCATTCTAGAGTGGTGCTTGGATGAGGGATGTGCAGCAAGGGGGTGGACTAGATAGCTGGAGAAGCTTAATAAGAAGGGAAGGACAGGCTTTCTGATGGATCTAGATGGGGAGGCAGAAGGAGGGTCAAGGAAGCCTCCCAGGCCTGCAGTTTGGGCACTGGGGAGTTGGAGGTGCCATGCTCCATGCTGGGGAGCTCAGGAACAGGGCCAGTTTAACAGGAAGATGTTTCTGGTTGGGGTCCTGGATCCCTAAGCCAGCTGTGGCATTTCCTCTCTAGTCACCTCAGGGCCATAGTAGAGAATTCAGATCCTGAGCTAACTGCCCATTCCAGACAAGTTCAGGAAAGGAGAGGGGTGGGCTCAGAGTATCCCAGGAGGTTTAGGTGAGAGCTGGGCCAGAAACTAGAATTCCTAGCCCCCACTTGATGGCTCTTTACCTTGCCCCATCACTTTTCCTTCCCATTTTGTAAAGAGAAGAGGAGAAAGAGACACAGAGGGAGCAAGGGTATTGACCAAAGTAAGGTGAGTCAGGGACAGAGCTAGAGGTGCACGCAGGTGCCCCTCAGGGCCTGGAGCCATTGTGGGGGGCAGCTCACATGTGCACACATATACTCAGAGAACTGTGCAGGTGAGGGAGGATGGTCTTGGTGCTGTGTCCAGGTCATATATGGACTTAGGAGCTACTGCCCTACAGGCTGGCCTGGAGGGAAAGAGGCCCAACCCGGCCCTGATCCAGTTGGAAAGTGTGACTCAGCCGTGCTGTTGCTCAAATTGCCTGGTGTTTGGCCTGTCACTGGGGCAGCTGGAGCCCTGAGCGTGAGCCCCAGTGTAAACAATGGCTTTATAAGGTTTCCAGGGAAGACACCAGGGGTGGGAGGGAGTTCCACACTGGGGGAGGGAGGCTGGGATCCCTGGGGAGATAGCCACAGCTGGAAGAAGATGCAGAAAGGGCTGCCTCTCCATTATAGTACAGCTGGGAAAATGAACCCACTCTGGGGCAGGGCCGATCCCAAGGGCACATATCCTATCAGCAACAGAGTCGGAAACCGCTCACTCATCCTAAGTGCTTCCAAAATCTCAAATGAGGCAAGAGAATGACTATACTGTTTCTGTAAAGATGGGGAAATTGAGTCACAGAAAAGGGCAGGGCTTTATATAGCATCCACAGCTAGTCAGGGATAGAGCCTGGAATGAAAGAGGTCTCTTTCTTCCCAGGCTTCTTCTCTGAAGGAGTTCAGTGAGCTGGGAATAGGCCTCAGTCCTACCACAGTCCCAGGTTTGACCTTGAAGGCACAAAATTGGAAGTAGTTCTGAGCCCTTGGGTGTCTTGGGAACAGGAGCGATTCCTGCCCTTATGCTTTTGCTGCCAAGGGAAACTCACTTAACAACACTAAGTGCTTACTATATGCCAGTCATGGCAGATGGGAGGGAGAAAGGCAGAAGAAGTCTTGCTCTGGAAGAGAAGGGAAAATGGAACCAGGGAGCAAACCTCCAGCTTTAGGGGTTTGGGGCTGTCAGTTGCTTAGTAGCTGTAGCCCAGTCACCCCAGAGTGGGGAAGAGAGCTCCTGCAGTAGGAAAGAGGGGACTCCAGGCAGGTGCCAACACACTGGGTTGGGGGCCTAGACCCTAACAGGCCCAGCCTGCACATAATAAGCTGTGGGTCTTGAAACAAGTGAATCCTCTGCTGTGACTCAGTTTCCCTATCAGTACAGTACATCTAACACTCTGGAGGATGGCCAGAGGGTGGTCCCACCCCATAGTGTGATACAGATAGTCTTGTCTGTATTGACTGGGACCCTCATCTGCCTCCCCTGCTCTACCCAGGGCAGGGAATAAGGATTAAAGAACTGCCCCCCCGCCATCACCCACCCACACGTCTCTGAGGCCATCTTACACAGAATGGTTGTCCCCTGGAGCAAGGATAGGGATTGGAGGGGTTCGGGGCGGGGGGGGGGGGGGGGGGGGGTTCTGCAGGAGTACCAGGCCAGAGAGCTGGCAGATGGATAATTGGGTGCAGAGTGTCACTGGGAAGATCCTGGCTTCTGGCTTCGGGGAAAGATTTGCCAGGGGTAAGGCCCCTCAGGTGCAATGGCCCAACTGAGGGGCGTGTGGCAGCTAGCATGCCATCGAATGTGAGCAGATGGGCGTCCTCCAGAGAGAAGTGGCTGGGATCTGTTGTCAGGGCCTCCCCCGGGGCAGGGTAGAGACATACCCTGCCCTGTCTGGGATGAGACACAGCTGTCTTCCTGCATCTCTACCTCCACCTGCCTGGTCTTGCTCCCAACAAAAGTGCCTCCAGACTTGGATGGGTAGAGCTTGGGGGTTCCTGCCTTCCCGGAAGGCTCCCGCCTCTTCAGTCGACCAAGAGTATGGACTTTATGGGAAACCAGCAGACTTTGACAGTGAAAAGACCTTCGAGTAGAGGGTCGCTGCAAGAGTTGGGACCGGCGCTGACAACCACCCCTGTGCCCCCCCCCCTCCTCGCAGGATGCTGGTGGACTGCGTCCCCCTGGTGGATGTGGAGGACATGATGATCATGGGCAAGAAGCCCGACCCCAAGTGCGTCTTCACCTATGTGCAGTCGCTCTACAACCACCTGCGGCGCCACGAGCTGCGCCTGCGTGGCAAGAATGTCTAGCCTCCCAGCCCGCATGGCCTGCCCGCGGCAAGCTGCCCGCACCATCCAGGCACCCTCCCCTCCCTGTGAGCCAGCCCACAGCTGCCCTGTCTGTCGCGACACCCTCCCTTGCATACACAAGCAGCGTTTTGATAAATTATTGGTTTTCAAGGACCGTGACTCGTCTCTGCCTCTCTTCCAAGGGTTGAATGGAGGGAAGGGGGACTCCTGCTCCCCACCTGGCCGCAGCAAAGAAGGAGTCGAATCTCTCAAAGACGGAAGGAGATTTAATGGAGCTAACGGGGGAGGGGGGTGTTAGTGGGATAGAATAAAGGGGAATTGGGAGGAACCCCCAACTCCATCCCTGCCGCTCCCTCCAGGACGAGGCTTCTGCTCTCAGCGAGGGAGGTGCTCCCGGGACACTGAGCGCTTCATTCTGTCCGCAGGGCTCAGTCAGGGGGATGCCGCACTTCGGGACCTACAGGTCAGCGCGGTCTGGAGAGCCTTTAGCGGGCTTAGCAGGCGCCTGCAGGTACTCGGGGGGCACAGGGTCGTCGGGCGCTGCCTTGCGGTAGAAGCCGAGCTCCTGCACCAGAGCGTTGATCTCCTCGCGGGTCATTTCGCTGAGTGGGATTCGCTGAAGTGGAGGGACTGGGTCAGCGCAACGGCCTGCTTTTCGCCCCACCCCCTGCCTTCTCCCCGCCCCCTCCTCCTTCCAAGGCCTCACCTCCAGCTCCTCTGAGCGTTGGCCCAGCAGCACCAGCTCTGGGTCCGCCCCCGGGAGGTGTTTCATTACTAGGTTGTGACTGGAGAGTTAAGGTGGGTAGTGGTGGGCCAGGCAGGGGCTCCCATGGCCTTGCCGATGTGAACAGCACAGCCTTGTTTGCCGAGGTAACGCAGGGATCCCCATTTACACGTGAGGGAATGAGGGTCCAAAGAAGCAAAGGGCCCTCCTGTCCATTCCCGTGCCTGGCAGTCCTCAGTCAATTCCGTTTGCCTACCCACCTTGGAGACCACTTTGGAATTCTCTGAGCAGACACTACCAATCAATTCGACTTGTCAGATGACCATTTGTCATGCTATCAGTGAAATTAAGTAGAAAGAGATTCTCTCAGATTCCCTCCACATTCTCCCTCCCCCAGCACCGAATAAGGATACTAGAGTGGGATGTCCTGGGTGACAAAGGCCTTCACCTGGGGAGAAACCAAAGCATCAGATCCCAACCCCCGCAAGGTACCAAAGGGAAACTGAAGCCCAGTGAGGTGCAGCCAGTCAGCTGCAAGCTCCTGACACCAGCCCAGAGGTCCTCCCCCATCCAATCATCCAATCATTGGGACCATGTTGCCCATCACCCAACCCGCCCCCCCCCCCCCCCCGGGGCCCCAAGAGGCTCAGGGAAGACAGAGCTGGGACCTCTTCCTTCAAACTCACCTCCTTCAGGCGATTCAGCTGTCATCCCCCACAGGTCTGGATGGGAACAAAATGGGATAGGTCAAAAAAACCTCACACCCCAACCGCACCCCCAAAGCCATTTCACTGTCGTCTCCCACTTGGGTCAGGCTGTGGATTACTCCAGCGGTTTCCGAGGTGCAGAGACCGAGGCCTCTTGTAGGCAGAAAGGGGGACTCTGTACAGACAGGGAAACTGAGACCTGGGCATACCGAGGGCAAAGGGGGCAAGGTCAGAGACACTAGGGCATTTACAGGCCTCAGGACTCTTGCCTGCACATCTTAGTGACTGTTGACTGAGCCCAAGAGAAATGGTCACCCTACTCCTCTCAGGGTGTAGAGACCTGGGCCTCACCTTTGGCCCCTAGAGCCTCAGGGTGGAGCACCCCAGAAGGAAACAGCTCAGAACTGCCCTGGGCACCCCCATTACAGACATCTGCCATCTGGTCCCTACCACACCCCAAGCAGAGCTGGCCCTCCCTGCCACCTGAAGGGCAGCCCCACAGACCATCTGGTTGCTTTCCCAACCTGGGAAGATGGGAGGACCCCTGCACTTCCTGAGGGAAGAGGGGCACCTCCCAGCAGGATTCCAGACTCTAGGACCACCCATTCTAGTCCTCCCTCCTCCTGCCCCCAGCTTTTAAAGATTGTATTTATTTATTTTTAGAGAGAGAGAAAGGGAGGGAGAAAGGAAAGGAGAGAAACATTGATGTGTGAGAGAAACATCCATTGGTTGCCTCTTGCATGCCCGCAACAGGGGACCTGGCCTGCAACCCAGGCATGTGCCTTGAGAACCAGTAATTGAACTGAGGACCTTTTGGTTTGCAGGACTACGCTATACCCACTAAAGGAATTCCAGGGAAAAGTGAATCGATGGGGATGGGGGGAAGGATGGGAAGTTGGGCTCCAGAGGGCAGGCTTGGGAGAGTCATAGGACAGGAGGAGTTAGGGGACAGGGTCAGAGTGTCTGCGGACCTGCTGTCTCATGGGGAGTTAGGGTGGAGTTCGGATTTCTGGGCCGCAAGATCGAGTGTCTCGGGCTTCCACGGGGGGTGCTGGGACGTCCCTACAGAGGTCAGAGCCTCCTCTAGCCTCTTTGTTCAAACAGACAACTGAGGCCCAGAGAGGGGCTGCAATGATCCAAGTCACACAGCAAGACAGGGACTCCGGTGGAGAATTTCCCCACAAAAGGGTGTAGGGGTAGAGGGGCTGCTGCAAAGTATTGGTAGTGCAGTTCCTAGCCCCCTTCCCTGGCTCCTGAACGCTGGGGGAAGGCACCCAGAAAGTCTTCTCTCCCCCAGCAAAGGAAGAGAGACCATATGGAACTGGGCTGCGGGAGGAATTCCAGGTAAAAGTGAATCGATGAGGGGTGGGGGGAAGGATGGGAAGTTGGGCTCCGGAGGGCAGGCTTGGGAGAGTCATAGGACAGGAGAAGAGTTAGGGGACAGGGTCAAAGTGTCTGGGGACCCGCTGTCTGATCTGATGGGGAGTTGGGGAGGAGTTCGGATTTCCGGGCCGCAAGATCGAGTGTCTCGGGCTTCCACGGGGGGTGCTGGGGCGTCCGTCCAGAGGCTGGGAAGTAAGAGGGGTGGTCCCAGAGCCAATGGGGACTTGGGAATCGGGAGGTTCCTGGGGCCAGAGCGGGCGATGGTGCCCAGGCTAAGGGGCCGCAGGGCATGAGAGCCGTGGTCTTCGGCTGGGGGCCGACACACTCACCTCTACCCGGGCTCGGGCAAGGCCGTGCAGACGGTTCCAGTCGGGTCGGAAGGTTGTGGCGGCAGAAGCGAATGCCGCGAGAAGCAGCAGCAGGGGCGGCGGAGGCAGCGAGAGTCGCATTGGAACACGAAGAAAATCAGCAAGCGGGAGGTGAAATGCCGGGCCGCTGCGCCACGTCTGGGCCTGCTGTCCGGCCCTCTGTCTGGCCCCGCCCCCGCTCGAGGCCCCGCCCCACCCCGCCAGCGATCTCGCCCCCAGCTCCGGGTGTTCGCCTACGGGCCTGCAGGGCGTCCCCCAGCTTGCACCCGGTGGGGTTCTGGCTCCTCTCCCGCTCTCAGGCCTTTACTTTCTCAGTCCCAAGGGTGTCTACGCGCCCTCTGCCGACAGAGGGAGTGGACGCTCCGGCAGGATGCGGCCAGCAGCGCCTCCTCCTCAAGCCTGTAGGGGGCACGGGCGGGATGCGGTCGGACACGGGTTCCTAAGCCACACACCGGATTTCAAGATGGGGAAACGGAGGCCTGGGGAATTCTTGTTTATGTTTTTTATCCTTCTGGACGAACTTTCGATTAAGGTTTCAATTCCCTGGGGCACATATTGTGGCGATAGGTACATTACGTACTCTCTAGGAGCTGGGAAGATAAAAATGTTAATACCCATAAAACGTTTTAGAACAGTAGGTGCTACGATGTCAGTTTTCACTATTTCATTCTTTACCTCATAAAAGCCCTATGAGCCCCGTTTTGCAGGTTAGGAAACAGGCTAAGAAAGGTAAAAAGTGATTAAGTTGCGGATCTGGGATTTAAACCCCAAATGCCTCTGGGCTCTTCTCACCAAACCAAAGATAACTGGATCACAACGGCCACCTCCCCTCTTCAAGCCCAAGGCAGACTCAGCAAATTGAGCACAGTGCTCTTGCCTCTGAATCTAGGCCGGGACTCAAAATTCTCAACATCATTCCAAGGCAGTATTACGATTTTCATGGACCTTAGGCATTTTTGCCCTTCTGAACCCCTTCCTCCATTAAGAAAATATATTAAAAATTGGATTTTACAGCTGCTTTGATAAAAAAAAAGAACATAATCCAGGCTGGATTCATTATATATTCAATTTTTCTTCTGATTTTAAAAGAAATTAAAACTAAAACATTTTCCTGGACCGCTAAAAGTATCATGGACCCTAAACATTGAGCCTAGTAGATGTCAGGTCTGAACTAAGCCCTTTGCTCACCCTGCTACCTCCCATTCACTGACTTGATTATAAAGGTTTTATAATGATAGGCCTAGACCTATTATTTAATATCCATTCTTTATAAATGGATACATGAAACTTTATAAATGGATGAAGAAACTATAAATATAATTGGTTCTGTCCAGACGTTTAACATAATAGGTTAAGTCTAACATTCCATTGAGTGCTGTGTCAGTGCGAATTCATCCAAGCTCCTGGAGGGCAATTTGACTCAATAATCAAAACCCTAAAAACTTTTCTTCTGCCCTGGCTGGTGTGGCTGAGTTGGTTAGAACATCGTCCTGTAAACCAAACGGTTATGGGTTCGCTCCCTGGTGAGGGTGCATACCTGGGTTACAGGTTTGGTCCTGTTCGAGGCACATGCGAGAGGCAACCGTTTGGTGTTTCTCTCTCACGTTGATGTTTGTCTCCCTCTCTCCCTCCCTTGCCCTCTCTCTAAAATCAATAAGCCTCTCCTCAGGTTAGGAGGTATATATATATATATATATATATACATATATATATATATATATATATAAATTTTGTCAACCTAGTCATTTCTTCATTCCAAAGTAATCATCAGAGAGGGGGCCAATGGTTAGGTCAAGCTTGTTTATCAAAACGCAGTTTAGCCCTGACTGGTGTGGCTCAGTGGGTTGAGTGTAATCCTGTAAACTGAAAGGTTATGGGTTTGATTTCCAGTCAGGGCACATGACTGGGTTGTGGCCTGGGGCCCAGGTTGGAGGCATGAGAGAGGTAATCAATTGATGTTTCTCTCACATACTGACGTTTCTCTCCCTCTCTGTCTCCCTCCCTTTCCCTCTCTCTAAAAATAAATAAATAAAATCTTTAAAAAGAAAACAGTTTATCGTGGTGAAAACTGGCGATACAGTCTAAGTACGTCACAGCAGGGAATGAATGAATTAAATACATGATGATACCTCCATAGGATTGAAAACCATGTAATTATTTCAAATGATGTAGCATAGTGTTGATTGACATGAAAAATGTTCATTGTTAAAAAATCCCACCACTAAACAGCAATAGCAGTTGGGAGTTGTGATGCTCTCGGCTTCCACTGACTTTCAAAAGGGCATCTTTGGGCTCAAATAACAAAATAGTTGAATGGCATGGAGGGCTTTAGGCAAGGTTTGATCCACTCGATAAAGTCATCAAAACTTGATCTCTCTCCATTCTTCTTTCCATAGTTTCAGCTGATCATTAGGCCGGCCACCTGCATGGTGTCAAGATGGCCGCCAGCACCACCCAAGACTGCAGACTTCTCCATTCACATCTAATCAAGGGATGATTGTTTTTTTTTCCGGTAATCTCCTCAGGAAAGTAAATGAACTCTCTTTCCCAAAAGTCCTCCTTATATCTCACTAGTCCATTCAAGATCCAGTCATGTGGCTGGAAAAATGGGAATTACTCATTGGCTGAACCAATTGGGACCCATTCCTGAAGCCTGCCGAGGATATGGGCTGTAATGGACGTTGTGACAGCAACAGAGTAACCAACCAATTTTGTACAATGTGTATGTGTAAATATACGGGGTGTGGCAAAAGGGGGGTTACTGTTGATTAAATGCAAAAGAATCCAATAATTAATAAATGATAATACAAGAATAAATCGTTTCACATACTCACAACTGTAAGCCTACTTTTGCCTCACCCTATGTATGCCTGGACCAAAAACCGAATCTAGCAAGAAACAACCCAAGAAGTCAAAATGGTCATTTTTTGGCAGATGAAATTATAGGTGAGAGTTTTCTTCTTTACACTTTTCCTGTATTTGCTAGAATAAATATCTATTACCTAAACACAAAGAGTAAACGTTGTTTAAAAAAAACCAATGGGCCCTGGCCCAGTTGCTCAGCTGGTTGGAGCACCGTCCTGTACACCAAAAGGTTGCTTGTTGGATTCCCAGTCAGGGCGAACACCTAGGTTTCGGGTTTGATCCCCGGTTGGGGTACATACGGGAGGCAGCCAAGAGATGTTTCTCTCTCTCTTCCTCTCTCTCTAAAATCAATTTAAAAACTATATTTGGGTGAGAATTTTTTTAAAAATGGGACACATGTGATGGGCTCCCTCTACCTGACCCCATACCCTAGCAATGGCCTCCGAGTGGCTAAAGCCTGAGGCCCCATGGAGATAGAGCCTGTGGTTTTTCTGCAGACAGAACCAAGCCTCAATGCCCTGTGGGCCCATGTTGTTTACTGGATAGATGCCACCAAACCACTCTCATTGCATTAACCTGGACGCTGCGGCCTGGAGGGCCCACAGCCTGGGCTGCTGAAGGTTGACTATCCAGCCAGTGGAACCAGTGGTAGAGACACTGGCCACAACAGTACCGGGAACATTCTGCATCAGCAGCCATGGGAGGCCCAGAATCTCCCAGAACATCTCTGATCGTAATCCATTCCCTTTTGTGGCAGTTTGTAATCTAGGCCAGCAGCCTTCCCCAGGTGGAGCTGGGTTTAGGGTTTAGTCTGTGATGGGGTCAGGCTCAGACAGGATCAGGGTCAGCCCTTAGCCTAAGGCCAGGGTTACAACTGAGTCCGGGGCTGGAGTTGGTACTCAAGGATTACTTGCGGGCCTCACTCTGCAACCAGGATCAAGGCTCAGTTTGTGACCAGGTTCAATGACAGTCTGAGGTCATGGATCAGTATGTGACCAGAGTTGTGTGACCCAGAGTCAGAGCTCAGTTTGAGGACAGGATTCAGTCCATTGATTAGGCTCATGGCTCAGTCTGTAAACAAGATCAGGACTCTGTCTGCTACCAGGTTCAGGGTTTAGTTAATGACCAGACTTGGGGTTAAGGCTCAGTATAAAGTCAAAGGTTCATCTAGACGAGGGCTGGAGTTCAGTCTGTGACTATGACTCAGTCTTAGGCTAGGATCAGGGCTCAATCTGGGTCCAGAATCGAGGTCTCAAGTTGGGATCAGCCTTAGTCATGCTTGGATCAGGCTCCGTATGTGACCAGAGTCAGGGCTCAATCTAAGGCCACGGTCAGAGCTCAGCCTAGAGCTGAGGTAGCGGCTCAGTCTTGGCACGGGATCCGGGCTCAGTGAACACCAAGACTGGGGCTCAAGGTGGATCTGGAATCAGGGTCAGGGTTGAATCTGGCCCTGTGCTCTGTTCTGAGGTCTAATAAAAAAGTTTCTGAAGACATGGGAGCCCAGGACAGGTAGCCAGCACGAGCCCTCAGGCCAGCTTATGTCCCTGCAATAAGGCTCTCCTTGCACGCTAAAGCCGGGTGGCCTAGAGCCTTCTAACCTACATGGCTCTGCTGCCTGAGATCCCCTCGCACCAGAATAAAAATAGCCACTCACTTCAGAGCAGCTGACAGCGGGTGCCAGGCTGCCTAGGAGGAGGGGGAGCAGTGGAGAGGGAGGAGGGATGCCTGAGCCTCAGCCCCAGCTGTGTGACCTTGGGAAAGTCAATCTTCCTCCTTGAGCCCATTTCCTGAGGGGCAAGTGGGGTGTAAAGATGACACCTACCCCAGAGGGTGAGAACAAGGGGACAGCGACATGACATGCGGAACCCTGGAGTGAAGTCTTGGGAGGACAAATGCTCCTCCATGCCCTGTACATTTTTCTCCTCCAGGAAGCTCTCCCTAACACTTACCTTTTCCACCTTCCCCAGTACACTCATACGTGGGACCCTCTGCATCTCCAGCCATTTCTCAGTGGCCACAGTGTGACCTTCCTTACAGTGGGCCTGGGTCAGGGTGACCAGGGGGTTGAAGGGAGGACCCTTCTGTACTATTATCACTCACAGAAGCTCCTGGGAAGTGGATAGAGGAAGAGGCGGAGGACAGAGGAAGTATACACCTGCTCGTGGTGTATTTACTCTGAACCAAAGGGCCATGAGGGCGTATGTCTAAATTTTGCATCCTTTCACAGACAGAACTTGCCCCATTCCATACCTTTGCACCTGCTCTTCCTCTGCTTCCCAGGACATTCCTCCTCTTTTCAATTTGGTAACATGGACTCACCGTCGAAGAAGGGGTTCAATAGTCACCTCTGTGCGAAGGAATTATCCACTATCTCCTTGGGAACCCTATTCTCTGTCCCCTACTGGTCTCAGTTTCTTCCTCTATCAAACAGGGATCTTATTACCAACCTTTCAGGGTTACTATGGAGAGTAACCAAGATAATCCGCCAACCACCAACTCTGTCCTTTCCTATTCCCAACCCAAACAGCCTGAAGGTTAGCGCTAACAGTTTCCAAAAGGGGGCCGGACAAGCTGTACCCTGTGCCTCAGTACACCCCACCCCCTCCAGTGAGGGAAGGGAGGGAGCCAGCTATCTGCAGCAGGGGGCGGTTCTCCCTGGCAGCTGCCCCCGGCCTGCCGCCCTGAGCCCCGGAGCCTGTTATCAACCTCCTTAGTCATCACACCAGGAGCTCAAATATAGATCTCACCCGGCTCCCTTCTCAGCCAGGGTCCGCCCCTCCACCCCCACCTCCTTCCCCTGGTTAGGCCATGTCTGGGTCTCAGAGTCCCTTCACCTTCCCCCCAGGGATACAACTACCTTGGGCCTCAGTTTCAGCATCCACCAAATGGGCATGTTAGAGATGATGATGATGATGATGATGCTGGTGATGAGAACTCCAGAGCAGCTACCCTGACTGAGAACTTACTGGTACCAGGCTCTCTGCTCAACACTCCATATGCACTATCTTGTTGAACCTTCACAGCAACCTTAGGAAGTATCAGCTGTTTTATCTCCCTTACACAAATCAGCAATCTGAGTGAACTTCCCAAGTAAGCCAGTAGCAGCGCAGAAACAAAGTTTCCTGCACGGTCTGAACTCAGGGAGAGGATTTGCTATCCAGCAAATCCTAGGCTGCCCAGCTAGGGCCAAGTAGCCTTCTGCACACTCATTTGCATGGCATTTGCCTGGCTTCCAAAGGACTTTGATGCCATTGTCCCAGCCCCCATGGCTGAGCCTAAGACCTTGTCCCAGGCCTTAGATTGCATCAGAAGGCTGATACTATTAGGGGTGTCTCTGTTATCTCATCTGTAGAATAGGAGTCAGAGGGCTGGACAGGGCACGTTTAACTTTTCCTTCTCTCTCTGGTGGCCTGCATACCTCTACCATGTCTGCTCTCACGTCCTCCCTCACCACCCCCCACCTGCACCTCCAGCGCCGCCACCCCCTCTTCTCCCATCAATATAACATCCTCTTCTGCCCCCACCTCTCCTCCGCTATTACTGTCACCCTTATCACCATTACCACCACCCCTTCATTCCACTACCTCCACCACCGCCAGCGTCCACGCCTTTGTTATCACCTCTTCTACCACCACTATCATCACCTCCACCATCACCATCCAAACACCTTTCTACGCCAGGGCCCTGCTATGATCTGGGTCTCCCTCTCTGCAATTCCAGCCTCACAGAGTTGCCAGCCCAGAAACACAACTAGAGCCGGAGACAGGTGAAAAACACAGGCGAAAAGCCCATCCAGGGACAGGAAGTCGTATGTCCACATGACTTTCATGTAGGGAACCACACGGGCCTATGAAGATGCAGAGGTGGCTGTTGCCTAACAGGGAGCTCTGGTCAAAAAATTGAACATTATCTGCCTAAACTGAGAAGGACCACTCTAAGCCATCCAGCAATTCTGGAGGAAGTGGGATTTCAGGGACTGCTTAGCAGGTAAGAATGATAATAGGGAGGAGGAAGAAGCAAAGGGCCCATAGCCATCCCTGAACCTTGTCACTCGGTCACTCATTCATTCAACAATCATCTCCCTGGGCCTGTTGGAGACCAAGGCCTGTGCTAGGTCCTGGCCAAAGGGGCTCCCAGGACCCTCCTGCCAGTTCATTCTCCCCCTGCTTTTCCTTTTCCACCCCAGTTTCTTTCCTCCAGATGCCCCAATTGGTTCATACTGGTTTTGGGTCACTGAGGACACTCCCTTTCCTCATTGAAATGCAGGAGACCTCCCCAGCCTAGTAGGTGACCTTGAACAGGTAGCCTGTCCAAAACCACACCCACTGAGTACGGGAGAGAGGAAAGCTGAGAGGAACTGGGCTGGGATGGGCCTGGCTGTGGGAGGCCTAGGGCAGGCAGTGAGGAGTCTTCAGAGGAGAAGGGGCAGTGCTGAGGCTGAGCTGGGAAAGGACTCCAGTAGCTGGAGCCTGAGTGTCTGGCTCTGGGATGGGAAGATAGAGCCAGGCAGGCGGCAGGCACCAAGGCCTGGAAATGGGGCAAGGGTGGGGGCCAAGGCAAGTCCTGAGATGGCAGAGCACCAGGAAGGTCACAGGATCAGGGTAGGGACTCAGGTGTCCCGGAAGCCCTGAAGAGGGTGCTGACCTCTGAGCTACTTGTTTCGACTTTTCCCTCAGGCGTGTCAATGCCCCTCCCTTGAACAATGCCCAACCAGGCCTACTGGCAGGGCTGCGGAGGGGTACAGACAGAGCTTACTCCATGCTGCCAGGAGGAACTCAGGCCAAGCCAACGGGCACACTTCCCCACACTCCCATGACCGTGCCAGCTTGAGCAGTCAGGGGATAGGCCACCTTGCCCTGGCCACCTCTAGGTTGGGAAGTGGATGCCTGTGCCTTTAAATTCTCAGCAGGTTGAAACGGCTGATGACATCACTGGTCCCCGGGAGCGGAGGAGCTGGAGCTAGAGCCTGAGGGAGCCCGGGTTGCCGGGGGCTGCAGACATGGAGGGCCACAGCAGCAGTGGCAGCAGGAGGCCAGGGACCCTGGCTGGCCTGGGACCTCTGCCCATGCCCCATGGGGTTTTCCAAACTGGAGCACCCTCCAAGGTAAGACCCCTAAAACCTATCCTCCCCTTTCCTGATCCTTAGTCCCACACCCCCCCTACACACACACTGCAGGCACCCTGGTGACCCTGGCTGAGGGACTGGCACTCTCCTCTGTCCACTGAGCAGGGATGGGTAAACAGGGCACCTTGGGGCCTGAGGGGGCAGTGATGGGACACCCAAAGAGAAATAGAGTTAGCTGTCTCCAGGATCCTGCAGGAGAACACTGGACTGAGTGTTAAGTGACCCAGCTGTGCTCCAGCTTTGCTGTGTGACCTTGGGCAAGTTGCTTGTCCTCTCTGAGACAATGCAAAATGAGGAGGCTTGTCCCTGAAGACTAAAACTGTGACATCTGGGATGTCTAAGTTGTTAGTGCTGGAGGCGGTGTGGTGGTTGTTGGGGGGGGGGGTGCATAGTAGGATACCTGGAGCCAAGGAGGATGTCCAAAATGCATCCTTAAAGAGGTGAGTTTGGGGACGGTGGTGGAAGCAGAGTTTCAGGTTGTCTGAACCGAGAAGGGCACGGGTTGCAGACAGACTGCATCTCTGGAGGCAGGGATGGGGCCATCCCAGAGCAAGTATAAATCTTCTGCGCTCCCTGGCAAAGGACATTAATCCTGTCTTCTGGAGACAGGGGTGTCAGAAACTGGAGACAGATGGGGAAGGAAAAGGAGGTCCCTACTGGTGACCCCTACTCCACCTGCTGGACAAAACAAGGCCACCTGCTTACTTGTCCTCTCAGGTGGGGGAGAGGGTGAAGAGGGTAAGAGGGTACAACCTGGGCACAGAGAGGGGTGATGCCACCATCAACAGAAGCCTGGACTTGCTCTGAGCGTTAGAATCACACTTGGTGAAGACGGACTGTTCCATGGGGCTCAAATGGAACTCCAGCATACGTTGGGCTCCTACATGCAGAAAATATGAGACTAAGGTTTCCCAGGAACCAGGTGTGGCCAGGGACCCTTCACCAGGTTCCTTCGTTTTACAGACAGGAAAACAGAGACCCTGGGTGGAGAAGTGCTTGTCTAAGGGCACGCAGAGCTGGGCTAGGGGCTGGCACGGCCATTCTCAGACCCGGGCTCTTGCTCCTGCGTGGAGCTCTGGGAATGGATGAAGCGGACAGAGAGGGCTATGACCAAGGTTAGAAACGTTTGGTGGGGAGAACCTGAGGGTTCCTGAGAACTGGGGAGAAGGAGGGGATATTGAACACACTGGACCTCAGGTGTAGAGTGAGCAGATCCGGGGTGTCAAGTCAATAGCCCTTGACATGGGACTGCAGGGAATTTGTCCAGGAAAGCTGGCTCCAGCCACCCAACACTCCAGGGCGGCCAGGGAGTGGGTGGCAGCCAGGAAGGCCCAGACTCACACTCTGCCTCATTTGAGTCAGGGGTCTTAGTCTCCCCATCTCTGAAAGAGATGTCAGACTTGAGAGAGCAGATAAGGTTCTGTGTCCTGTTTCCCCTAAAAGAGAAGCTTATATGCAGCAGGATGGATTGAGAAAAGAAATCAGGAAGAACTTCCTTGGAAAGATGTACCTTTTTTTTTAGGTATATGGAGTCTTCTGGGGTCTATGTGGAAGTCAGGGCCTAAGCCACTGGTTAGGGTTACCCTGTGTCTTTAACTTGTCCTCTACAAGGTGGACTCAAGTTTTCAGCTCCCAGCCAAGGAGAATGCAGCCCCAGTACCCTTGGAACCAAGGCTGGCTCTGGCACCTATGGGGCCACATGCTGCTGTGCCACTTTCCTCAGAGGGGCCAAGGCTGGCTTTGTCATCTCCTCGACCCCTCCTGGCTCCACTGTCTACCCCTGGAGGGCAGAAAACAGCTCCTGCCCGCCTCAGCCTGGCTTCAACATCTGTGGGCCAGTTGGTGATGCCCGCCTCTGCTGGGCCGACGTCTCCTCCAGCAACTTCAGGCTCGGTCCTGGCTCCAACATCCCTGGGGCAGCTGGTGATGTCTGCCTCAGCTGCACCCAGGCTGCCTCCAGCCACTGTGAGGCCCAGGCTGGCTCCAATGTCTAGGGACCAGAAGCAGGTACCACCTGTCTCCGTGGGACCCAAGCCAGCACTGGCCACTTCAGGCCTGAGCCTGGCCCTGGCATCTGAGGAACAGCGCCCACAGCCCTCCTCCAACTCTTCCCCAATGCCCAGCCCGATTCTATTGCCCTCTCAGGGACAGACCTTGGCTCCAGTGTCCATGACATCAGCCCTGGCCTCTGTGGGACGGACACCAGCTAAACAGAGGGATGCCCCAGCCCCTAGACCTCTCCCTGCTTCTGAAGGGCATCTCCAGCCTCCAGCTCAGGCATCCAGTCCTGCAGGCCCCCCATCTTTGATCCAAGCTCCCCCAGACCCCCGGACCTCTCCCTCCTTCAGAGCCAGGCCTGAGGTCCCCCGCAGCAGCCCTGAGGATCCTGTCCTGCCCCAGCCACCCCAGTCACTGCCCTTGAATACAGGCCAGGGCCCTCCAGAGCCTGGTGCCCGCTCCCCAGGACTTCTGTCCCCCACCTTCCGGCCAGGGGTCTCCTCAGCCCAGACCATGCCCCCACCTCTGCCCAAGCCACCCCGGTCTCCCAGCCGCTCCCCCAGCCGCTCCCCTAACCGCTCCCCCAACCGCTCCCCCAACCGCTCCCCCAACTGCTCCCCCTGTGTCCCCCCAGCCCCTGAGGCGGCCCTCCCCAGGCCTGGCACCCAGGGTGCAGGGCCTGGTGGGCACCTGAGCCCCAGCCTTCAGCCCCAAGAAATTCCAGTCCCAGTCACCACCTCCCCATCTACATCCACCTCAGCATCCTCCTCCTCTTGGTCAGCTCAGCCTACCTGCAAGAGTGACCCCGGCTTCTGGTGAGGGGGCCCTCTCCCCCAAAAGATTGTTGGGGCTTGAGCTCTGAGACTAGCCATCCTTCCAGGGTGGCTTGCCCTAGTCTGCCCTAGTTCACCTCCCTAAGGAAGAGTCCTTAGGGGTGCTGGGCCCACTCTGGGACCCTCGGAAGACAGCATCACCTCCTGAGGGACTTGCCCACCCCTAACTCAATTGACCTCCCCTGGGAGAGTTTGGAAGGAGGGATACTGGGCCCACTGTGGTCCTTCTGAGGGTTTGCACCCACACTTGCCTCAGTTTATTTCCCCAGAAAGGGCCCTGTGGGAGGGAGATCAGGGGTGAGGGAGTGGTGCCCTGCAGTTACCCCTCCTATACTGGCACCCCCAGGATCACTGTGGTCACGTGGAATGTGGGCACTGCTGTGCCCCCTGACGACGTCACATCCCTCCTCCACCTGGGCAGTGGCGGCGATGACGGGGACAAGGCAGACATGATTGCCATAGGGTGAGGGGGCAGGGGGCGTGCACCCTCTCCCCAGGCTCTCCTGCCTCCCGGACCCTCGCCCGTGGGAGGGGCTTCTAAGGAGTCCCCCAGCCCAACAGCCGCCTCACCCCACACCCCAGGTTGCAGGAAGTGAACTCCATGATCAACAAGAGGCTCAAAGACGCGCTCTTCACCGATCAGTGGAGCGAGCTTTTCATGGACGCACTGGCGCCTTTCAGCTTCGTGCTGGTAACGCCCCCCTCACCCTCTGGACGAGCGGAGCCCCGTGGATTCCTGGCTCTGCATCTGCCTTGGGCCCGCTGGGGTCCGCTGGGCCTCTGTTGCCGGGTCTGTGACAGGGGAGGCTGGAGGAGCAGACTTTAAAGACGAGAAAGGGCAAGGGCGGAGAAGCTGGGGTTGTGCCCTGTGCCTCAGCCTAGTCGCCTCCCACCGTAGGTGAGTACGGTGAGGATGCAGGGCGTCATTCTGCTGCTGTTCGCCAAGTACTACCACCTGCCTTTCCTGAGGGACGTGCAGACAGATTGCACGCGCACTGGACTGGGTGGCTATTGGGTAAGCGAGGAAGTGATCGGAGCGGGCAGTCCTAAGGGGCCAGCGTTATTAGTCCCCAGACCTCCTGCACTGGCAAGATCTCCTTCCTGTGCTCCGCCCCTTACTCTGAGGCCTGCCTCCCACCAACCCCGCCCACCACCTTCCTCTATTTTCTAGACCCCGCCCCCTTTCTGTCTTCCCCTGGGCTCGGGGAGGGGGGTTGGGGGAGAGGGTTTCCCAGTGCTCTGCGCCTTTCCCTAGACCCCACCCCTCTCCAAGCCACCTCCACGGGCTGGCCGTCCTCGCCCCTCTGTATCCCCTGCCCAGAGCCTCAGCTCCTTGCCTGGACCCTGCCCATGACCCGCCCAATCTTGCCGCTCAAGGGCAACAAAGGTGGAGTGAGTGTGAGACTGGCGGCCTTCGGGCACATGCTCTGCTTCCTGAACTGCCACCTGCCAGCACACATGGACAAAGCGGAGCAGCGCAAGGACAACTTCCAGACCATCCTCAGCCTCCAGCAGTTCCAGGGACCAGGGGCGCAAGGCATCCTGGATCACGAGTACGGGCCAAGGCGGGGCCAAATGAAGGTTGGGCGTGGCTAGTGAAGTAGGGGTGGGCCTCAGCGGTGAGTGTCCGCTCCCTTGCAAGAAGGAGCTTGATACTATCTGGGTGGGCCTTGTGGGGAAAGGCCGGGCCTATGGAGATGGATCACCTCCCAAACTACATCTTGAAACGGCAATGCTGGGTGAGTTTGATGGGGGCAGAGCCTGCAGGGTGGAGCTTTGCTGAGGCGCAGGTCCTTACTGAGGTTCTGAACCC
Source organism: Desmodus rotundus (assembly GCF_022682495.2). NCBI lineage: Eukaryota > Metazoa > Chordata > Mammalia > Chiroptera > Phyllostomidae > Desmodus > Desmodus rotundus. The sequence continues at coordinate 14,787,974 of NC_071393.1, read as the reverse complement.
ACGGTAACTTTCCTCTAGATCTGCACCCCACTGCTCCTTGGCGGGCTGGAGGCTCTGCGGCCACCCGGCCATTATCACTAGGGGCATTCAGTGTTGTCGGGTTGGATGGGGGTGGAGAAGAATCTGGTTTGGGCTTTTCCACCCCAAGGACCCCGCTGTCCTCCACCCCAAACAGCCTCGTGTTCTGGTTCGGGGACCTAAACTTCCGAATCGAGAGCTACGACCCTCACTTTGTCAAGTTTGCCATTGACAACAACCAGCTCCACCAGCTCTGGGAGAAGGACCAGGTGCGGAACCCCAGGCTGTACCCCAAGCCCCAAGCACACAGAGTGTGCCTCAGGACGCACCTGTACCCTAGGCTACAGTCCTTGCCCTCACCTGCCCTGCCCAAGCTGTTGTCCAATTCTGCTTTTCTGGACCCTCACAGCTCAACATGGCCAAGAACACCTGGCCTATCCTGAAGGGCTTCCAGGAGGGGCCCCTCAACTTTGCACCCACCTTCAAGTTTGACGTGGGTACTAACAAATATGACACCAGGTGAGCGCAGCACTGCCCTGAGGTGGGGATGTGGGCTGAGATCTTCTAGATAAAGGAGTCCGGGAAGAGGGCCTGGAGGTGAGGCTGGAGGCTGTGCCTTGACCCACCGCCCCTGACACTCGGAGTATGCCTGCCCAACACAGTGCCAAGAAGCGGAAGCCAGCCTGGACAGACCGTATCCTGTGGAAAGTCAAGGCTCCACGTGGAGGTCGCAGCCCCTCAGGACAGGAGAGCTACCGGCTTCAGGTGACCCAGCACAGCTACCGCAGCCACATGGAATACACAGTCAGTGACCACAAGCCTGTGGCTGCCCAGTTTGTCCTGCACGTGAGTCCTGGCCTCACCCTCTTCTCATGGCATCCCCAAGCCCAGCTCAGCGTTCTGCAGCCCACCAGCCCCTTTCACCTGCCCTTAGCAGTACCCATCTGTCATAGCAGAGTGGGAGTGGGTTATGATCACCATTTTCAGGTGAGGAAACTGAGGCTCGGAGACAGCATTGCTTGTCCAGGGCCACACAGCTGGTAAAGGGAAAAGTTAGGAGTTAAACCGAGGCTAATCTGATTCCAGAGCTCATGCTTCTTCCACTTACCTAACTCCCTTCTTCCAAGAAAGGTTTAGGGCAACTTATGTTAAAATTCACATATATCATAAGGCCAGAAGAAAAAAGGTTTACTCAAACCCCATGCGGCATTCATTCATATTCATTTATTATTTATTTACCATCATATCACATTCCAGTCACTATAAGAACAAGGTAGTGATGGGAAGAAGGAGTAGAGATACAAAAAATACAAAGCTAAACTCTAAATGCTACTTAGCACTGGGTTTAGGATTGAGGTCCCTAGTTGCCAAAATAAAGAAAGGGAAACACGAGAACGTCAGAACTGGGCCTGAGAGATTACGTAGTCCAACTCTCTGTTTAATCGAGGCCCCTAGTGGGGTAGGCAGGTGCCCCAAGTCCTACACAGGCTCAGTGGCAGAGCAGGGTAGATTCCGTCTCTCCAGCCCTGAAACCCAACGCTTGGCTCTCTGATTCCCTTCATCTGATAAGAGGGAGCACAGCAGGCCAGAGAACGTTTTCCTTGGTAACTCTGTCACTTGGGAAAGGAAATATGCCTGTGTCTGGCCTCCTGTGACCTTTGGTAAAATGCTTGGATGTGAGGTTTAACCCTCACCTTGAGAACCACTCCTTTTGGGCGCCCTTCCCTGACCCTCCCTCCTTATCCAGGACTCTGTCCCTTGTAAAACACTACCTGTTGAGCACCTACCACATTCAAGGCCCTTATTCACATATTCACATACGTTGTCCGTTTGAATGCCTTAGTAGGCTCTGAGATGTCCAAATTCTCCCCCCAGGTTTACTGATGAGGAAAACTGAGGCTCAGAAAACTTAAGTCTCTTGCTCAAAGCAACATGATCCGAATAGGGGTCAGTGGGAGTTTTGACCCTGCAAGGTCCTGGAGAGCATTGCCCACCCTGTTTAGACCTGCTATTAGGAACCTGGAGGCTGTGAGAGGACGTGCTATTTTTTTCTGGAGCAGTTTGTTTCAGAAGCCGAGGGAGGGAAACCTGACACCAGATAAATAGGGAGCAGACAAAAGCCTCAGGCTGGCACCACCTGAGTCCTCTGAGGGACAGAGGTGGAGCCAGTGCCCGAGCCACCTGCCCCCCAGCAACCCTACCCCTGTGGGTGACCCTGGGAGGAGGGTACTCGTGGTTATAAATTGTCTTTATGGACTGATGACAAGGTCATAGTTATGTCTTTATACAGACGGGGAAGCTGAGTCTTGGATTGGCTAGGGGCTTACCTGAGGTCACAGAGCAAGTTAGTAGCAGAGCCTAGAAATGAACTGAGGTCTCCAGGCTTTGACCCAGGGCTCTTCTTGCCCACTCAGGGGTATTCAGCTTGCCCCAGAATGTTCAGTACATCATGTCTCCCTTACTAGCATAAAGACAAATCAATAATTGCATACCTACTGTGTACTGGGAAGTTGATGGGATGCCTTACAAACAGTATCTCACTGAATCTGCTGAACAGCCCCAAAAGTTAAATAAGATCAGCCCTGACTGGTGTGGCTCAGTGGATTGAGTGCCAGCCTGAGAACCAAAGGGTCGCCAGTTTGATTCCCAGACCAGGGCACTTGCCACACAGCCTGTCAGTGACAGAGCCAGGGCCAAACTCAAGGTCTTCTAACTTCAAAGCTGTGTTCTCATTCAATCCTTAAGGAAGTGATGAGCAGAAAGAGCCCTAGGTTAGGAGGCAGGAAGCCTGACATTTATCCTACACCTGTTCTGCCTCAGTTTCCCTGTCTCTACAGTAGCTTCATTTCAAAGGCCCTTATCTCAGCTCCTTTATGCTGACTGAGACCCAAGGGGGTGCATGGGAGACTAGAGGGTCTCCGCTGATGTTGCCTCCTGCCCCTGGGCAGTTTGCCTTCAGGGACGACATACCACTGGTGCGGCTGGAGGTGGCAGATGAGTGGGTGAGGCCAGAGCAGGCTGTGGTGAGGTACCGCATGGAAACTGTATTCGCCCGTAGCTCCTGGGACTGGATCGGCTTGTACCGGGTAAGAAGGGCGGGGTGGTCAGTGACTTGGGGAAGGAAGGATCTGGAGGAGCAACTGGGTACCCAGGTGGGATCGTGGCTTCTCCAGAGTTTGACGCCCCACAGGGAGGCTGCTGGGGTCAGGCCGCAGGGGTAAGAGCTGTGATTCCTCTCACCCCAGGTGGGTTTCCGCCACTGCAAGGACTACGTGGCGTACGTCTGGGCCAAACACGAGGATGTGGACAGGAACACCTACCAGGTACTCAAGGGAAGGGGGAAGGGGAGGAACTCCCCACTGCCTTTGGTGGGGGGCGGTTCTGTGGCTGTCCCTGACCCCACCCTGGGCTTATACCCTGGGCCCACCAGGTGACATTCAGTGAGGAGTCATTGCCCAAGGGCCATGGAGACTTCATCCTAGGCTATTACAGCCACATCCACAGCATCCTCATAGGAGTCACGGAGCCCTTCCAGGTGAGTAGACCAGATGCGGGATCAGGGGTGCCAAAGATCCTGTTCAAATGCTGCAGCCTCTACATTCTCCATGGCCCCCTGCAAGTAGCCTGACCTCCCTGGGTCGGTCAAGGCGGAGTTTTGGAGTGGTTCCAAGAGGCCTCGGGCCAGTCGTGGGTTGGAGCACTCCAGTGACCAACCTTCCCGCCCAGATCTCGCTGCCTGCCTCGGAGTCGGCCAGCAGCACAGACAGCTCAGGTGCCAGCTCGGAGGATGAGGATGACAGCACCCTGGAGCTGCTTGCACCCAAGTCCCGAAGCCCCAGCCCTGGCAAGTCCAAGCGGCACCGTAGTCGCAGCCCAGGCTTGGCCCGCTTCCCTGGCCTGGCCTTCAGACCCTCTTCCCGCGAACGCCGAGGCACCAGCCGGAGCCCCTCACCCCAGAGCCGTCACCTGTCCTGTGTGGCCCCCAACAGGGGCAATGATGGAGGCAGCCAGGGCAGTAGTGAGGAGGGGCCCTCTGGGCTGCCTGACCCCTGGGCCTTCCCACCATCTGTGCCTCAAAGCCTAGGCTTGCTGCCCGCCTTGCGCCTGGAGACTGTAGACCCTGGAGGTGGTGGCTCCTGGGGACCTGATCAGGAGGCCCTGACCCCAGACAGCCTGAGTCCCAGCCCTCAGGGCCGCCAGAAGTTCGAGGAAGGGGGCCTGGGGCCCTGAAGGCAGGGTGGGCTGGGGGTACAGCTGGCTCCCACTCTGCCCCAACCTTCTGCAAAACCATCTGCCTCCCTCCTGCTGCTGCTCCAGCTTTATCCACACCTGTCACTCTGTCCTGGCCAGGAGTGGCCAACTGGAGTTCCCTCAAATCAATCCTGGCACCTCAACTGTGACAATCAGCGAAGCCCCATCTAGACCCCCATCTGGGACGGGAGGGTGGGGCAATTCTAGAGGACACTGATTAGGAATTAAATTCTCTAGCCTCATTTCCGACTCCTCCTTAACTTGTTAGCACTTTGGGAGTGGGGCTAGTCAGAGAAAGGGACTGAAGTGGAGGACGACAGATCTGACAATTACCAGGCACCAGCTGTATACATTACACATGCCATCTCCTTTAATGTGCACCATGACCCCAAGCTGTGGTGTGGAGTTCAGCGCCGTCCTTAGCTCCATTTCACAGGTGAGCGAACTGAGGCCTCCAGGAAGTCCCGTGAGCATGGTTTGGCAGTGTGTCAGAGGGAGGGGGTATTTACTAGGTCCTACGCGTTGGCTCTGTGTTGGTTCACTTAACCCTCAACAGCACTGTGAGGTAGGTCCTGCTTATACTAGTCTGTTTAAAGAAGGAAACAAAAAGACCCAGAGTTGGGGAAGGAGGTCCCTCGATCAAGGGCACAGGGGAGATTTGAATTGAGGTTTAGGGCAGAAATAGTGGGCCAGGGCTGGGCCAGGAAGGGCACAGCAGCTATTAAGAGAAGGGGTCCCCCAGTTCCCCAGGGGGAGGGGGTTGGGAAGTCCCTCTCTAGTGTACCCCATCTTTGATTCTGACACGGGTACTTCTGTGGTGTCCTTCATTCCCTACATGCTGCCTCAGGCCTCAGCGGGCAGGCACTCAGGTGTCCCTGGGCAGGCCTTTGAGACATATATTCCCTTTACAACATGAGCTTATGTGCACCTTCTCCTAGTGTCTCCTGAGGCTGCTGCATTAGTTACCCCCTCCCCATTCCCATCTGCAGTGAAGCTCCTTCCCTGGCAAGGTCCAAGCCCCGGGCATCAGCATGAACCTCCTGAATACCACGTCCAAGCACAGAAGGGTTGTGTCACCAGCCCAAGATCACCAGCACAGCAGGAGACATGGTCCAGCGTTTGGGCCTTGGGCCCCTCTTCCCAATCCAGCCTCCTGGCTGTCACAAGAGCCTGTGCCATGCTTCAGTGCAAAGCATGGAGATGAGGCTGAGACCCCCAGGGCCTAGCAAAGTCAGGGGCAAGGTCCAGTCTGGTGCCCATGAAAGCTGGAACTGAGGTCATTAGTTCCAGGATTTCTGCTGCTCTCTGGGTCCTCAGGCTGCCTGGGTCAGTTGCAGGCACCGGTCATAGAATGACATGGGGGTCCTTGGGTGCTTTGAAGGCCATGCCTGCCCCTCATCTCTGCCTGTACCCCAAAGTCTCCTCTGCTGAAGTTGCCGCAAGTGCCGAGCTGACACCTTGATGGCCCCGGGGCCCCTGGAACAACTGCGGGGAGAGAAAAGTGGGGCAGGCGGTCATGGCTGCCAAGGATCCACCCTGCTGTGCAGATACAGGGACGAAGGCCCAGAGGGGCAGCGCTGGAGCCAGGGAGGGGTGGCTATACCAGAAGGGGGCAGAATAAACCAGGGCAGCACCTGGAGGCCTAGGTTCGGCCACTGGCTGGCTGCATAAACCTAGGCCACTCTGGGCCCGTTTCTCACCAGTAAAATGAGAAAAGTAACAAGGGGCTGGCTTTGAGACTCAGAACTGAAATGAGATTTTGAGTTAAGCAAGCATGTTATTATGTGCCCTAGGCCCTAGATGGTGGGCATCGCACACACCATTTCCTTGGCTTCTACAGCCATTTTGCAAATAAGAAAATAGAGGTGTGGAGAGGTGACTCAACTTGCCAGGCCACATAGGAAGTAAATGACAGAGTCAAGATGCAACCCACATGGACCAATGGCAGAGCTGAAGCCAGGCACCAGGGGAGATGACAAAGGAGCTCAGAGGTCCCTGCCCCCTGCCCCTATCAGCTTGGCCCAGGTGAACAAAGGTAGGTAGAGGCAACCCACCCCCTTGGGAAAACCGTCCATCCCTCCTGCCTCGGCTGTCACTTACTCTTTGCTCTCAGCACAGTCCAGTGGAGGGGCCAGCTTGAAGCAGGTGGTGCCCAGCAGGTCCAAAAGCATGTTGGCACCTGTGGGTGGGCTGTGGCGCCTCAGGAATCGTGCTAGTCTGAGGGCAGAGGCAGGCTTAGGCTGGGGCAAGGCCTTGCCAGCTGGTGCACCTTCCCAGTGCCTGGCAGCAGGCAGCCCACCCCCAACGGTCCTAGCAGGCCTCACCGGCGAGTACAGTTGCAGAGGAAGAGGGGCTCTGGGGCGCTATTGAACAGCTGGAACTTGGTCTCCTGGGGCCCGATCTGGTGTTCACACTGGTCCAGGTGGCGGAAGCCTCGGCAGGCCTGGTGGGTGCCTGGGGGCGGTGTGGTGGTGAGGGGAGCCCAGTCTCCCAGGGCAGCCCCACTGATACCCACTGCCACCCAGAAGAAACACCAGCACACAGACTCAGTCACACACACACAGGCTCCTTCCATCTCATGCCTGCGTGACCTCGTAGTGCCACACATATAGGACACACACACAGTAGTGCTGCAGTGGTGGAGGTCCAGACTGCTGAGGGCAATCAGAAAAGGCTTCCTGGAGGCGGAGGTTGCTAAGCAGAGGCTGGCGAAAAAAAGAGGAGGAGAGAGTGCCCCAAGCAGAAGGCACGGCAAGTGCAAAGGCCCAGAGGTGGGAGAGAGCAAGCTGCTTTTGAGGAACCAAATGATATTTGTGAAAGTAAAGCTTAGACATGGGGGTACGGTCTGCAGAACCAGTGCCCGAGGGCCCCAGGGTGTTGGGACATTGTCAGCTGAGGAAAGAGCAGCCATGTTGGGGGCTCAGAGGGGAGTGACATTGTCAAGTCTGGAGCTTACGAAAATCCCTCTGCTGCAGCGTGGTTTGATGGGAGAAGTTGGAAACCCCGGGAAGAGTTTGGAGCAGGAAAGGAAGTAACATAGGGTCCCCACACATGCACAGAGGCAGGGACACCTCCTCACATCAGGAACCCCCACAGCTAGGTTCTGAGCTCACCCTGAGGTTTTAGGGCACCCTGCGGCCCCTGAAGGCCTGAACGGGTGACCTCCAGCTGGGCTATGGGAGCTACATCAGGCCAAGGGGAGGCCATGGTGGCCTGGAGGGCTGTGGCATTGTCTTTGCTGTGGTGCTGGGACCCTTCTTGCTGTGGTGGCCACTTCTGAGGGTGCTGCTTCTGGTGTGACTTGTTGGGGGCTGGACTCTGGGGGTTAGGAGTCAGAGGGACAGCTGGGGAGCTCCAGGAGGCATTGTAGAGGGTCTTAGGCTGGAGGCGGGCGAAGGGTATGGAGCCATACATTCTACACCTAGGAGGTGGCAATTGATGGCAATTGGTAACCCAGAATCCTCCCTTCAAGAAGCCTCCCGGGTTCAACTCCATGGAGACCAAGGCTCTGTCAGCCCCACCCCTCATCCCACTGGGTGGTGCGTGGCACCCAAGGAGGGGCTACATCCTGGCCCTGCCCTGAGGAGAGGACAGAAAGGATGAGGCATCATTCCCTGGGAAAGGGCTCAAAGGGGCAGCTACGTACCCGCCCCACCAGTACCATGCCACGCACGCCTCCTGCTCCTCCAGCACAAAGCAGGGGATCTCCAGCACATTGAAGAAAGCCACGCCCACGATATCCGAGATGGAGTCCCGCTGCTTCTGCAGGCATTGCTGGAACCTGCCCCAGAGCCAGCTCTCAGGCCCCTGGACCACAGAGAGCCACCTGGCTCCTCCCCAAGCACACCCGGCCATGACCAGCCAGGTGGTTTGGGGTCCAAGAATTCCTTCTCCACTTAGGCCTCAGCTTTCCCACCCACACAGTGGGTTCCAGCCTGTCTGATCCTTTAAGATGCACATGAATCCGAGTCTCTGCACCCAGGAACTGAGTAACTTTGCCCCACCCCTGCGCCCCCTGCCCCCTGCCAACCTGGCATCACAGTCACAGTGAGAGATGGTGTGGAATCGGTAGTTTCGGATGCCATAGTCATACTGGAAAGGCGAGATGGTCTGTGGGCAGCGGTCATGTTCCCGGCAGCAGAGATCAGGGCCCCGGAAGACCCCTGCAGGGAGCAGAGTGGGCACCAGCTCAGTGGGGTCCTGAGCTCCACACCAGCTATGCCCACCCGATGTCTTGAGCAGAGGCCTGGTTCTCACCCCAGCCCTGGGTGGCCTCAGGCCACTCACTCGGCTTCTGTGGGACTCACAGTTCCAAAGCTGAAGGAGGGCATCCAGGCACAGCCTCTGCTGGTAATTTCAAAGGCAGGGCAGCCTACCCAGGAGCCCTTGCCCATGGAAAGATCTTCCTGGGAGGAATCTGGAGGCAGACCCAAGCTCACGCCCAGACACAACTATGAGGCCACGAATGTGTGTGGAATGGAATGACAAGCAGGCGGTGGAACCTTTCTTGCTGGCTTGCTGACGCGTTGTCAGGATGCCAACCTGCTCCAGCTCAGGTGCCAAGTCCTCCCCCAACACCCCACACATACGCGCAGACAGCTGTGCTGAGACTGCAGAAACAGCCATTTGTTTTTCACCATCTGAGCAGCAGCACCTTTTACTGAGCCTTCCCCCCTGCCCCGCGCCTCCCACGCCCAAGCTCGCAGCAGCCCTGCAGGAAAGGTGTCACTTCTGTTGTCCGGGTGGGGAAACTGAGGTTCAGAGAGCTCGGATGTGCTGAACTGGTATTCGAACCCAGGCCTTTGGGTCTCATCGTGCACTCCACTGGGCACTCTGTACTCGTAAAGCCTCCTCTTAGGAAACGGCTTTTTGGCTCAGCTGACCCGGGACCCACCCCCGCCTGCCCTCTCCCTCAGACGGTGACTAATGGGGACTCTCAGGCGTGAGTGGGACCTTTTCCATCCGGGACCTCACTGAAGCATCCCATGATGAGGCGTATGGTCATTTCACAGATAAGGACATTGAAGTTCAGTGTTCAGTCGCTCTCCCCCGCCCCCAAGGACGCGCAGCCTGGGAGAGGGGAGGCTGGCGTGAAAGGCCGAACTTCCCCCACCTCAGCCGCCAAATCCCCACCCCCTTGGCTTACCCAGCTCCGTGGAGTTCCCGGCGGAGTCGCCGACCCCGCACCACAGCGTGCCAGGCATGGTCCAGCCTCTCTTCCTCCGCTGGTGCGCTGGGCCAGGTGTTCGCTTCTGCCTCACTCCCGCTGCACTCTCCTCAGACGGTCGGCAGGCTTCCCACTGACTCCGGAGGGTGGCCAGGGCTCTCCGCAGCTCAGGTCCAGGGGTGTGGATGAAGATGCCCTGGGTGATCTCGCCAGCACAGAGGGCACTGAAGGCTGCAATGAGCTCTGGCTCATCCTGCCGGCTACATGACTGCAGCCTCCCATGCCCATCCCAGTGGGCATGAAACAGGGCCAGTCCCTGGGCATCTGTGCCCAGGAAGCTCAGGGACCCCAAGGGGCTGCCAGAGGTGGGCCTGGCCAGGTGACAAGAGGTGCTGTCCCAGTGGAGGGCAGAGGAGCCCCCCAGAGTAGCCCTCAGGAAGCTCAGCATCCCCACCAATAGCACTCCCAGAATCCCCATTCCACCCTGGCCCATCCCCATCAGGCAAGGCCCCCAGGATGGGATGCCCATCCCTGACAGCCCATGAGACAGCAGCTCAGAAGCTGAGTGGAAATGGTGCCCAGCAGACCTGGTGCAGCAAAGCCAATGAATGGTGCTTTGGGAGTAGAAAGGAGGCTGGAGTATGGGGTGATCACAAGCTTGTAACTGAATCCACAGGCTGGGCAGGATGCTGATTGGCTGAGAGTGCACTTGCTGAGGCCCACGCCCCCACTCACCCTGCTTTTCTCATTCCCATGCTGTCACCTGCTGCTGGCCTGCCCGCCTGGGTGGGGACTGTGGGAGCCAAAGCCCTGGCTGGCTTTGGGGATGGGGCAGCAGGGGGTGGGGTGGGGTGGGGTGGGGTGGGGTGGTGAAGGAGGGCAGGAGAGTTTTATATCTCCCCAGGGAGGGAAGATGGCTCAGGGGCTCAGAGGAGGCTCCTAGAACTCGTCCTTATCTCCTCTCCCCAGTAGTGTCTGCCACGCACCCCGCCTCCATGAAGCTGGCAGGGAGCCACTGGCCTTGACTGCAATTGGGTGAAAGAGGTGAGGGCAGGATTGCGGCTCTGTGTCCACCCACCCCCAACTTCTGGGAAGGGGAGGCTTTGGGGAAAGGGGGTGGCTATGCCCTGGCCACCTAGAGTGCTCCCCACCAGGTGCTGGCTCTTAGAATGGCTCTTGGCATTCCCAGGAGACAGTGTCCCAGGGCTCCCCACTTCCTGGGACTCCAAGCACAGGCCTAGCTCCTGGTCTGATTGACAGCGGCTGGAGCCACAGCCAGAGCAGGCCTTGAGAGCAACGTGGGGCAGGGCTGATGCTCTGGACTTGAAGGGACTCTGGTCCCCAGAGGAGCAGAGGGTGGCCGAGGAGGCTAAATCTGCAGCCACTTCCATCCCTGGACTATGACCACCCTGGGGACACAGCAGGCATCATGTCCGCCAAGAGATAAGGGCAGTTTATCGGTCAGGAAGGGGCTATACCCTGCACGTGTTTCTATGTCCCAAAGCCAACGTATCATTCAGCATCCAACCACCCGGAGAAGCTGGTGTGCTTCCATCCATAGTGCAGATGAAGAAACCGGCTCACCAAGGGTGTGGAAACCTCAGGTGACAGGCCCCAGCTGGGGAAGGGTTAGAGGTCGGGAGTGCAGCTCGTGAGGGGCTTTGCTGGGACGTCAGGGTTGGCAGGGACACTGACCTGTCTGTCCATCTGCCCGTCAGTCTGCTGTTCTCGCAACATTATCCCCACCAACCTCCATCCAAGTCTCTCCCAAAAAGATGAGCCCAGTGAGGCAGAGCCAAGGGCAGAGCTAGGGAAGGGGAGCTCGTTGTTCAGAGGAGGGGGCGGGGGCTGCAGGATATACAGGCCCGTCTCCGTGTCTCCAGAACCAGCCTGGGCCTGTGGTCCAAAAGGCCATTGCTGGGGGTAATAAGGAGAAGTGAGAGAGGGTGGGAGCCAAGCTCCTTATTTCCAGAGGTTGGGAAAGGGGGTGTGGAGTAGAGCAAGTGGTATTGGGAAGGGTAGGGAGGCCTGGTTCCCAAAGGCAGGACAGAACAGAACAAAGGTGGGTACCTCTGGGAAGAATGATCATTCTGGTAACTTTCCCTGATTGTAGGAACCCACCTCTGTCCCCGTTTTCCATATATAGAGCCCTTCCCTGCACATCACGCAGACAGGCTGGGAGGTGCCACGGCAGGAGCCCAACTTTCAAGGTCAGACAGACCGAGCTCATGTGACCTTAGGGTTAGAAGTCGTAACTTCTCTGAGCCTCAGTTTCCTTATCTGTGTGATGGGCATAATTACAGTAGTCACTTCGTGGATGTTAGGGAAGACTCTCAGCGCGGTGACTGTCACCTGAAACACTGTCACTAAAGCCTCAGGACACCCCTGGACAGAAAGCAATTTACCCAGGAGAAAGCAAGTCCCAAAGTTTTCGGGCCACAACATCTGCCTCCATGCCAGCTAGTCCTGCTAGAACACCGCCTGGCTGTGTGACTTCCGGCTTGGCCCTGCGCTTCTCTGGGCTTCAGTTTCCTCCTCTGTTCAGTGAGGGGTACAGTGAAGTTGACTTTTGAGGTTTCTTCCTGTCTGGGCCCCGAAAGGGTCCTGCCCAGGACTGGAGGGAGAATGTCACTGGGTTTTCCCTTCAGATTCCACCCAGCGGCCACGTCAGTCAGCCTACAGAACAGGCTCGGGGCCCTGCCTTCCACCAGGCGCCCGGCAAAGGCCTTGCCGCAGAGGATGATAGGAGCCAAGCCAGCAGGACAGGACAGAGCAGGCTGGGCCCTGCAGACAGAAAGGGGGGCAGCGCTTTACTCTGGGTCCCCCTCCAACTGGGGTGGGACAGGGGGGTGCCAGTAGGGAGTGATGGGTGGGGGTCCATGGGAGAAGCTGTTTCCTCCATTCTCCCTGTCTGATGGCTACCCCCTGCCCCCCTCCATCAGTCCCCGTCACTCTTTGCTTCCTTTTGGCATCTCTGTCTCTCGTCTCTCTCTGACTCTTAGTCTCTTTTCCTCTCTAATTCTCCTAATTTTCTGCTTCTCCATCCTTCACTCTCTCCATCTTTCTCCCTCTGGCTCTAACTTTCCATCTTATTCTCTCTCTCCATTTCTTCCATATCCTTCTCTTTCACTGTCACTGTCCATCCATTTTATTCCCTCTCTCTCTCTCCCTCCTTAATTTTCCTCCCACCCTCTCTCCTCTTCTCTCCCTCTCTCTCAGTTTTCCTCTTTCTGTTTCTCTGTGTCTTTTGGTTCTCTCTCTCATTCATTCCGTTTATCTCTCATATGTTTCTCCGTTCTTTCTTTCTCATGTGTGTATCTGCCTTTCCTCATTCTTCTCTCTTCTTTCTCAGTCTGCTCTCCCCCTCCACACCCTGACCCCAGGCCCAGGACCTGGAGTATCCCTCTCTTCCCTGTTCACATTTCCCCAGCCATGACTTCATCCGATGCTCGCAACCCCTGCCCCTCCTGGGCAAACAGGCAGGGCAGGGCTTTTCCTCCCACTGTTGAGATGGATGGATGGATGGGCCCTAGAAGAAAAGCGATTTGCCGGGAGTCACAGAGTGGATCGGAGGAAGCCAGGCCAGACTCGCCCTGGAGTGTGGGGAGGGCCTTCCCTGGTCCCAGAAGACTCTTGCCCCACCCCAGACTCCTTACCAAAGGGCCTTCCTTTCCACTGCCTGAAGGGTGCCCTCCCTCTGCCCCTCGGAGCTGGCCCTCCCCGCCCCACCAGAAGGCTCTCTGCAGCTCTCTGTGCCAGGAGAATGGTGCAGGCAGTGCCCAGCTCCAGAACATTCTGTATTCATTCAAAAACAAATAGTTACTCAGTGTTTACTATGTGCCAGGCGCAGAACAAGACCCTGGACAGAGAGAGAGAGGAAGGGAAGGGTGGCAGAGCATGCCCAAGACTTGGATAAAGAGGAAACTCATCCCCTGGGTCTGGCAGCCCAGAGGAGCCAGGGCTGGATGTCGGTTGGGTCCTCTAGGAAGCCACAACCAAGACTGAGTTAGGAGTGCAAGAGATTTACTGGGGGGACATGCCTGTGAAAGATAAAGAGGGAGAAAACAGGAGTGGGCAGGGGAAGCCTTCAAACTCTGTTATAGATCTGCGAGGACAGAGGAGAAGGGAAGGAGGGCTGGGTAAGAAGAGCCACACACTTCAGTGCTTCTCCAAGAAAATCTCAGCGTGAACAGGGAATTCTGGTGCAAAGATTGCCCTTCCAAGAGCCACAGTTGGGCAGAAATGTCCAGGCCCTAGAGCCCTGACTGAGCACCATCACTGGTTGGGGGCTGCCCGGGAAGACAGTGGTACCCACTCCAGTGCTGCTGCGGATGCTGATGGCTGCCACACGTGGGAACTTACCTACCCATTCGTCTGAGGCAGCCTCTGCTGCACACCGGGAGAGGAAACCCAATGAGACATACTGAATCTGGCATCTGGGAAGGAGATGCCGGGACTAAGGAGTAGCAATCTGTGGGTACAGGGTTTCTAGGTAGAAGTTCAGCCCCTAGCACACCTGGTATAAATAAAACCCAGCCCTAGGCCTAGAGGAATAAACACTGAGCCCCACTATGTCTAAAATGAGACATCTCAGTAGATTGGAAGAAACATATTAGATTCAATTTAACAGCGTATTAAACTAGAAATAGAAGCCCTGGCTGGTGTGGCTCAGTGGATTGAGTGCTGGCCTGCGAACTAAAGGATCACCAGTTCGATTCCCAGTCAGGGCACATATTTAGGGTTCGGGCCAGGTCCCCAGTAGGGGGTGAGCGGGAGGCAACCACACATTGATGTTTCTCTCCCTCTCTTTCTCCCTCCCTTCCCCTCTCTAAAAATAAATAAATAAAATCTTTAAAAAATAAGCTAGGAATAGAGGAGAGAGAGAGAGAGAGAGATGGGAAATCAGAGATTATAGGACTCACTCTACATAACTGAGCAGCATCAGAAGCTGTGGTGGTTTAAATATGTGCACAGATTCTTTGATACTTGGCCCTTTTAATGGTGGACATTGTTCCCTTTCCCCTTAAGTGTGAGTTAGTCCCTTACTTCTAACAAATAAAATGTGGCAGAAATGAGGTAACCTCTGAGACTAAGTCATAAAAACCACTGTGCCTTCCTGCTTGCTCTCTCTCCCTCTGGGGAAGCCAGTTGACACATCACGAGGATACTCCAGCAGCCCTGCGAAGAGGCCAAGGCGATGAGGAATTGAAGCCATCTGTTCACAGCCATGTGAGAGACACACTTGGAAGCAGACCCTTCAGCCCCGATCAAGCCTTCAAATGAGTGCAGTGCCACCTGACTGATTTTTTTTTTAAGCTTTACGGAAATATAATTCACATACTACACAATTCACCCCTTTACAGTGTACAATTTATACAACTCTTAAACATGTGTCTCGGTGCTCAAAATAAAGTGTACAATGTAGTGGGTTTAGTGTAGTCACAGTTGTGCAGCCATCGCCATGACCTAACTCCCGAACGTTTTCATCACTGCAAAAAGAAATCCTGTGACTGGTAACAGTCATCCCACCTTTGTCCCAACTTCTAGCCCCAGGTACCCGCTAATCTACTCCATGTCTCTGTAGAGTTGCTTGTTCCGTACATGTCATGTAAATGGAATCAT
Source organism: Desmodus rotundus (assembly GCF_022682495.2). Lineage (NCBI taxonomy): Eukaryota > Metazoa > Chordata > Mammalia > Chiroptera > Phyllostomidae > Desmodus > Desmodus rotundus. The sequence continues at coordinate 14,772,916 of NC_071393.1, read as the reverse complement.
ACCGGATACGATCCTTCGGCGCCTGGCTGCTTTCACTCAGCATCATGTTTTCAAGGCTCACCTGCGGTGTAGCAGGTATCAGTACTGCATTCCATGTCGTGACTGGATACTATTCCACTGTATCCACCGGTTACTGTAATGTGACCACATTTATCCACTTGGGTTGTTTCTGCTTTAGGGCTATAAACAGTCATGTAAAAGCTTTTGTGTGAACATATGTCTTCGTTTGTCTTGAGCACCTACCTAGGGGTGGAACTGTTGGGGAACCTTTGTCTTTAACCATTTGAGGGACTGCCAGACTGTTTCCAAAGTGGCCGCACCATTTTACCGAGGATATGTCTGTCTATTGCCTTAGAGAGAGACAGAAACAAAGATCAGTTGCCTCCTACTCCTGCCCCAATCGGGGATCAAACCTGTAACCTACGTATGTGCCCTGACCAGTAATAGAATCCTCATCCTTTTGGTGTAGAGGACAACACTCCAACCAACTGAGCCACCCAGCCAGGGGCCATTGTGGTTTTAATTTGCATTTCTCTGATGATTAGTAACGTTGAGCATCTTTTCATACATCTCTTGGCCATCTGTATGAACTCCTGGAGAAATGTCTATTCAGGTCCAGGGAGCGTCCCATTCTGCCCACACCAGGCAGATGAAAACACAAACACCTGTGGGACCGTAGGGTGGGCCTTGCCGGTCGCTCTCAGAATTTAGTCCAGTCCCTGCTGCCATCTAGTGGGCATCCAAAGCCAGCGCCTCCTAGAGAGAATCCTGAAAGAGGAAGAAGGCTCTTTCCTCCTTTCCTGGTTCCTTCTTGCACCTGCCTGGTCTTTCCTGTCTGGGCTCTACCCTCTGACTCACTGTATGATACTGACAAGCCCTCTTCCTCTCTGGCTCTCAGTTATCTGTCTTAGAATAGGGTTCTCCAAATAGCAGCAGCCCTAATCTTTCCAAACAGCGAGCCAGGCCAGGTCTGCCCATCCCTCCCCTGGCCATTAGGCTGAAGCCTGTCATGACCTGCAGGACCTGAGCCTGGCTGACCTCACCAGCTCCCCACTTCTCTGCTGCACCCACAAAGAGCTACCCTCGCTTCCTTGATCACCAGGCCCTCTTAAGGCCTGTGTACACGTTGCTCCCTTCACCTAAAACTCTCCCCTCTCCCTCACCTGGTTTGTTCCTACTCACCCTTCAAGTGTCAGTTTAATCACCTCCTACAGGAAGCCCTCTTCCCTGACACCCCCAATCCAGGATGGTCAGAGGTACTTTAGTTCCCCACTGAGGATTGATTGAAGTCTCAAATGGGATATGATCGTGGAAGAGGTAAATTACTGTTCATTCAGGCCAGGGGGCTGGTGGGGAACAGACACTGTGGGTAGCCATGGTCTCGGAGTTCAAGCTGACCTAATTTCCCACCCAATTCTACCATAGTTGGGCAATGTAAACATCAGCCAATGACTCCACTTCTCTGAGTCCCTATTTCACAGGTGAGTTAATCAGATTCTGCCTACCCCAGCGCTAAACAAAAGAACCCTACTGTGAGCCACAGAGGTAATTTTAAATTTTCTAGTCACTGTTTAAAAAGTAAAAGAAGCCACCCTGGCTGGTGTGGCTCAGTGGATTGAGCACCAACCTGCAAACCAAAAGGTTACTGGTTCGATTCCCAGTTAGGGTACATGCCTGGGTGGTGGGCCAGGTCCCTGGCTGTGGGCATGTGAGAGACAACTGATCGATGTTTCTCTCTCACATCAATGTTTCTCTTCTTCTCCTTCTCCCTTCCTTCTCCTCTCTCTAAAAAATAAATTAAAAATCTTAAAAAAATAAAAAAGGTAAAAGAAATAGGTGAACCCTGGCTGGATAGCTCAGTTAGTTACAAGCATCGTCCCAATATGCCAAGCATATTGTATGTTCAATCTCCAGTCAGGGCACATACAAGTAACCATCAATGAATGCATAAATAACTGGAACAACAAAAAATGGGTGTTTCTCATTTTCTCTCTAAAACAGAAACAGGTAAAATAAATTTTAATAAGACATTATAAATAATCCATGTGTAAAATATTATTTCAACATGTAATCAACATTTTAAAATGATTAATGCGCTACTTTGCATTCTCTTTTCATACCAAGTCTTTGAAATCTGAAGAGTATTTCATACATCCTGCACATCGTAGTTCAGGTTCCACGTTTCCAGCACTCAGCAGCCACCTGAGGCTAAAGTGCACTGTGTTGGACAGCGCAGTGCTGTGCCTTTATCTGTGTGATGGTTACATGGGTGGGTATGTACAAACTCACGGAGCTGAACCAGGAAGACTGACCTTTTTGTATGCAAATTACACGTCTAGAGAAAAAGAGTTCACTCCCAGGTTTCTGGCCTGAACACGGATGGACAGCGGGTGGGGAAATTTGCTGGTGTGGCAGGGGCTGAGGGTGAATAGATGTGGTGCAAAGTGGGGGAAGTCTGAGTCTGAGGATCTTTGTCCCTCAGGTCTTTGTCGTTCTGGGAAAGTTTCTGGTCATCAGATCAGAAGCTGTGTCCCCTGGTGGCCAGGCAGCAGGTGGTAGGCACCAGTTGCCCTTGGTAGCTAGGCCTGCCTTCTCCCCAAGACCTTAGAGGGCACCGCACTGTCATTCAAACTTCTCTTCTGGGGCCCCCAGTCCTAAGTTCTGCCCGTCCTGGCAGTGGGGGCCATGGGCATCCCCTCCGTCTAGATTAGCAAAAATAAAAGTCACTGAGTTATGTGTGAATTTCAGATAAACAACAAATACTTTTTTAGAATGTCACATTTGTTGTGTCTGTGAAATTCAGTTTCACCAGGCATCCTGTATTTTATCTAGAGCATCCTCCAGGTCTCAGAAGCATGAAATCCAGCTCTGCCTCCTCGGTGTGTGACACTGACCATGTTTCTTCACCTCTCTGAACTTCGCCTTCCTCTTCTGTAACACGGCCAAAAATTCTTCCCTCAATGGCCTACTAAAGGACTCACTGAGAAAAATATAAGAAAAAGATCTCCCCGTAATTCCCGGCACACGGTAGGCCCTAAGCAAGCATCCCTTCCTTCCTGGGCCCCCATTGGTGCAGGGCAGAGACAGGCCGCTCAAGGAGTGCCCTGCCTCTCTCCCCACGTTGCCCAGGGGATGGATCCATAAATGCTTAATGCCTTCCAGATTTTCCTCTCCTTCACTTGTTTTTCCCTTCCCTGTTTTCCTAGATTTTTGTCCATGCCCCAGCTGTGTTGGGAATATCCCAGAATCCTCTGGGGAAAGACTAATTCCCAGGAATGGGGTCCGCCTGACCCAGCTCTTGGAAGATTCCAGAATATGGCCCTGATACCATCATGTTTCTAAACAAATAATCCTATCCAGACTCAAACCTAGGAATTAGGCTGGTTCACTCTGCTCCTGACCCAAGTGCGACCCTGCCCTTGGTCAGCAGGGCCACCAGGTGGACAGTGCCTGGGCAAGGCTCCGGGGGGAGGCAGGATTAACGGACCCTGGGCTGTTTCGGTGCAGGAAGCGTGGTGACAGTGGGCTTCAGCCTAACCTGAGGACCCACGCACACAGAATGAGAGGAGCCTAAGGCCCAGGGCTCAGGTAACGTGTCTGAAGGTACACAGCAAGGATTTGCACACTTGCCCCAGGCTGGGTAACCAGTGAGGCTATGCTCCTAACTGGCTCACCCCTTCCATGGAAAGGTTGGGGATGAGAATTTGGGGGTACTTCTTCCGACTTATTCTCCCCTGTCTGCATGCATGGTCTTCCTGAGTTTCCTGTACCCAAAAGGACAGAATAACCCCAATATGGGGTGGGGTGAGGGTGGGAACAGCCCAGATCAAAACCTTGCTTCCTTAACCCTCCCTCAAATTACCTAACAGAAGCCCAAATCCAAAATGTCCATTCTAACACTCTGTTCCTGAGATACCCCATCACAGCCCCTTCAACCCCATGTCGGGTGAGGAGACTGGAGGAAAAAGTGATGCTACCTCCTCACCACCTGCCAGAGCTGGGCTGGTTCTTGGGATCTTCTCTCCCTGCATTGAACAGAGGAGAGAACGGGCCCAGGGAAGGGCAGGAACCTGTGGGTCTCAACAGATCAAATAGGCCAGAAGGCCCCCCCAGATTCCTTGTCTCTCACTTGGCAGATATACACCTGAGGCCTCAGGTCTTTAATCCCACACAGTAACTTGCCCTTTCCCAGAATTCAACCTTCCCCTCCCCTAAACCCTTGACTCAGGTCCCTGTGCCCTCTGCAGCTCTGCAACGGCCTTCTGCTTGCCTTGTGCTTCTAACCTGCGCCACTCTCCTCTGCACTGGGGCGAAGATCTGAATGACTCTGCACGGACTCCCGCACCCACTGCCCCAGACCTTTCCTTCCTCTCCAGCCCCATCCCTACCATCATCCCTTCCCAGACCCTACGCTCTGGCCCAGGGTGGTGAGCAGCATTCAACAGGAGCAGGTTTTGCAGGCAGATTCCAATCTTGAGACTGATTCTTACCAGCTGTGTGGCCTTGAGTATGTTGCTTAACTTCTCTGGGCCTCTTGTTCCTCCTATGCAATTATTTGGTTCACCATTTGGGGTGAGGGTTGAATTGCATAAAGCCCCATGGCACATGAATAAACATTCAATAAATAGTAGCCGTCATTACTAGTATTAGCATTAGAAGAGTAAGTGGGGGTGAGGCAGGAGGAAGGTTGGGGCTATTTAAATGAGAACCCTTCAGATGCTCAAAGCAATTAGAGAAAGAAATCAGAACATTTCTAGTTATTTTATTCTTTCCCACTGGAATGGATTTTTCCCCCACCAGCACAATTTGCTGTAGACATCAAATAATATGAAATCCATGCTGGGTTCCAGCAGGAGAAATGCAAACACCAGCAACGGGGCTTCTGAGGTCTGTAAGTGCTTCAGTGTGCTAAGGCAGAGAAGATATTACTTGATATATTTTTGAAGCTGAAGTTCTTCAAGTTCGTTAGTTACAATTGTTATTTCTTGGGAACGTTTTTAATAACAAGAGCATGAAGAAATAAACAGTGCTGGTTCTCTAACATGAAAGCTTCAGGAATGTGGTTATCTCTTTCCCGAAGAGACCATGAGAATGATTTCATTTCTGATGAAGGAAAAGTTGAACTCTCACCTGTAGTCTGCCTTATAAACCCAGCAAAAGGAGCAAAGGGGAATATAGCCAGCAAGTTTGTCTTAACTGAAGCTTATGGCTTCAATGTCTTTTCATAACGATGGTACCCTCTGGCTTGTTTGAAGGAGGTAGTAGCTCAAAGCAGGAAGTTTTGAAAGTACACTGAGCGCTAACTCAGTGCTAAGCCTGTTCTGTATCCTTACAACCTTCTCAGGTGAGAATACATCTTTTCTTTTTACCAGACGAGGAAACAGAGGCTTCTGTAAGTGCAAGTGCTGTCCAAAGTCACATAGCTAGTGAGCATGGGCACTGTCAATGCCCTCCAGTTAAAGACCTCCAGGAACACACCTGTGGCTGAACAAGTTGAGCAAGTTGGGTTTATCACTTCTTACAGTATGGGGGGAGGGGAGGAAGAGAACCACGAGGAATGATGAAGCATTTCAGTAACAGAGTGTTAGAAAGAACACTATGATTTAATTTGGGGGAGAGTTAAGGAAGCAGGTTTTTTAAAAATATATTTTTTATTTATTTATTTATTTTTAGACAGAGGGGAAAGGAAGAAGAGAGAGGGAGAGAAACATCAATGTGTGGCTGCCTCTTGCATGCCCCTCGCCGGGGACCTGGCCCACAACCCAAATATGTGCCCCAACTGGGAATCAAACCGGAGACCCTTTGGTTTGAAGGCCAGTGCTCAATCCACTGAGCTACACCAGCCAGCACAGGAAGCAGGGGTTTGATTTGGCTTGGATACTATGATTGGGTATCTTGATACATCGTATCTAGAAGGAGGGAAGATTAGACTGAGACTAAAGCTGCATTGGTAAATAAGCAGCAATCTCCATGTAAGTCAGGATGGGTAACTGTTTATTTTTGTGGTTTGGACAATGTTCATGCTTTGTCTGGTTCAAACACAAGTACAGAAAGCTCTTGTTATTGTCTTGTTTCATCACAGTCACAGAGTTGCCTTGTCTGATGTTGATGTTCTGTGACATTTTTCAGGTTTGACAGAACACCAAGGCCTACCTGCTAGTGCCAGACCAGTTCCCGGATATCGGGAACAGCTTGTCTTTTTATCAGAGCCTGGACTCTAATCAATGTTTGTGTGACTGGAAACACGCCTTGTATTACTCCTTGTCCGCAGGCACCTGAGAAGAGAGCTGGCCGATGAGGAATTTCATCTATGAGTTTATTTCATCTAGTACTTTCAGAACCAACCCTTAATACAATCCCTGAGATCACAGTAGGCACTAAATAAACGTTTGTCGGGTTAAGGAAACAATGAAGATGGGCGTTGAGGATTCCAGAGAACAACTTACTTGGTGCTGATTGCAGCTTCACCATCTATCCATGTGTGATTTGAAAACTTAAGTGGTAAAATTGTGTAAACTTTTTTTTAATCGTGTAAACTTTTCCTTTACCCATTTGTAAGATGGAGATAATCACCAAAACCATTCATAAGGCTGCTATGAGGATCAAATGAACCATGGTGGGAAGTGTGCGCAGTTAAGCTCAGTAAATGTCAGTTATTATTATTTTCAAGACAAGTAGCCCATTAGTTTTGTGACTGCACGTCTAGTATTTTCCCCTCTAGGCGTGAGAGCAAAGATCTTGAATCGCCTCTTACTGTACCACCAGTGCCTAGCGCATAAATGAATATAAGTGAATTGGCTAGGACCCAGGCACTTTCCCTACGTGGGGAGTAAATTTTAATTTTTGTATCAATTCAAACTCAAAGAAAAATTGCAAACATTATGCAAAGAACTCCCATATGCCCTTAACCTGGACTCACCATTTGTTTACATTTTGCCTTATTTGCTAAATCATTCTCCCTTGAGCATTCTCTAGGTCTCTCTTTATATATAAAATATATGCATCTTTTTGAAATTAAGTTGGAGACATTGTGCCCTTTCCCCCCTAAATACTTCAGTGACTATCCTAAGAACAAAGACATTTTCTTAACATAACCACAATACAATGATCAATTTTAGAAAATTTAACATTGATATAACATTCTAATCCACAATCCATATTCAAATTTCATCACAAGTCCCAATATTGTCCATTACCTCCATTCTCTCTCCCCTCCCCCCCTCCAGGATCCAATTTGGAATCACATACCAGAACACTTCCTCAGCCTTTAAACGTCTTTCGTGATACCGACAGTTATTTTGTAGAGTGTCCCTCGATTCTGGTTTATTTCATGCTTCCTCATGAGATTTGTGTTATGCATGTTGGATATCAATGTCACAGAAGAGATGGTGTATCCTTCCCAGTACACCTTAGCAGGAGGCCCATGATCTCTACTTGATCTATAACTGGCGATGTTAACTTTGATTACTTTGATTCACTTGTTCAGAGAAGTTACACCTCTGTAGAAATACTATTTTCTCTTTGTAATTATCAGTAATTCATGGGAGACCATTTTACTATGTAAAACATCGTGTTCGTCTAGTTTTACCACTGATTGATTTTCTAACTCCATCATGTTCGTTAGTTGTCATTCTCTTCCATTTATGTATCCACTTCTTTATTTATATCAGTAAAGACTCATGGGTTATCATTTTGTTCAATTAGTCAAACTCGCTATCATTACCTATATTGATGCTCACATTGCCCTGATTTGGCCGGTAGATCTCCTTCGAGTTAGTTCCTGTGTCCTCTGACACATTCCCATCATTCGGATTCCCATTCTTACATTCTGATGCAACACGATGTTCCAAGCTTACCTGGTGTTTTCCCTGCCCTGACCGAGGATCTTTGAAAAACTGTCAGTTAGACCCTACGTCCCTCCGTTTCCTACCCGCAGGCGGAACCTTTGAGCGTCGGACTTGGCACGGAGAACCGCGCAGCGGACCAACCTTTTCCGGTTGAGGTCGGAAGTATCTCAGAGAGGGGCGGTTCTACGTCAGGTGATCGGAGTCCGCGTAGGAGGGATCCGAGGTCCCGCCGGGGAGGCTGACTGTGCCGACAGCCTGGCGGAGCAGTCGACGGACCGAGAGGGTGGGTCGGCCTCGGCGGCGTTCGCTGAGCAGCGGCAGGTACGAGAGGGGCTGGTGGGGATGGGGGGTCAGGTAGGGGCCATCGAGGTTGAGTGGCGGGGGACCGGGTTCCTCTTTCCCGGGGCCCACGGGCTGCGACACCTGAGTCCAGGGTCGCAGAAACAACACGCCTGATTCTTGGCTTCAACGCCCCGAGACCTTTGCTTCAGAAGAGGGATCGGACTGGCATTGTGGTCTTCCGTTCCGTGATTACAGTTTGGGGAAACCGAGGCCCGAAGACAGGAAGAGGCTCCCCACGGAGCTCTCCTTTTCAGGCAAGGACTCTAACTCTTTCTGTCCCCCGCTCGAGGCCGCCTCTCCTGTGCTTTTAATGAGTTTACCCCGAGTGGAGAAGCCAAGGCTGGGAAGTTTGATGAACAGAATTGGGCTTGGGAGTAAGGGACCCAGGTTTGAGACTTCGCCACCAGTTGTGCGTTCTGGGCCAAATCCCATCCCTGGGCTGAGCCTCAGTTTCCTCATTTGTAAAACAGGGCAGTGTTTCTCAAATTACCCTTCTCACACCATCTGCTTTGAAATGCCCTGGAGATGCATGCTTTACCATGGGGACTCAAATAAGACCTCGTTTTTAGAATCTGGGTTGGAAGCTGGGAAATCGGCCTTTTGAACGTACGCCTCAGGGATCCTCTACATACTGCCCGATGTTTGAAGCCAACTGATCTGAAGTGCTTTCCTGCTTTGAGTACTAGATTTGCTTTGAGGAACCTGGAGCCTATTCAGGATCTTTGAAAGAATTCGGATGCTTATTTCAGAAAAGAGCAAATGAAGGGAACTGTCTTTAAAAACTGAAAAAGTTATTGTGAAGAGGGCTTCCACTTCATCTTTGGATTTGAAAGCAGCAGAAGTAGGACTAATAGGTAGATTCTACAGGAAGACAAGAGTTTGATTTAATAGAAGAATTTAATGCCGGCCAGAGGTGACCAGCAATGGAATTGCCTCCAAAGGTAGTGAACCTCCCCTGTTGAAGGAGGAATACAGGTATTAGATGGCAGCCCTTTCCAACTTGACAGCGTCGGATTCTGAGTAGTTATTTTGAATCTTTTTGATGCTGACCGACTTCTTTTTTCTGCCCTCTTCTTGCCATTTCCAGCCTACGTCTTGTGGGAGTAAGGCCATTGGGTCTGAATGTCATATATCTTGTGTAATCTCTTCCTGGTTGTCCTGGGAACTATCCTTTTCAAGGACTTTGGAGTGGCCCATATGATAAGGGCTCCTTAAATTGTTGAATGAATAACCAAGTAGGGTCCCCAGCCCATCCGTTTGTAGCTTCTTTTCATAGAAAAACTTGGAAATGCCTCTGAAGACTTTGTGTTTGATCAGAAGCAGCCAGTGAACGCTGTGGATCCCAGAAGTGAGGAGTCTCATGCAGTAGGGTTGTTCACACCTTGAGGTTGGTCAGGCTAGCCTTTCCTCCTTACACATAAATCCCTCTTTAATCCTCTTTCTAGCGCCGTGCCGAAAGGATGGTATGGCTATGGTATGGCTACCGGGAGAATTTTTGCAGTCTGTCAGCTAACATTCCATCCGGCAACCAGCCCTTGTACGAACTTGACTAGCCAGTTCCTCCTCACGGGTAGTCTTCAGAGAGAGCTTCTAGCGTATCTCTAGTTTTCTAGTCAAACATCAAAGCCCCTTATTTTGTGATTTATAAAACCCCAAGCAGATCTCTTTTCCAAAACCTAGCTTTAGAATACTTACGTTGTCCAATGGAGCAAAGATTCCATATTATGACCCAGTTCTGCTGACACGCTTCCCAGCCCGCGCCCCCCAAAGGGCTTCCTGTCTGTGTTTATCTTCCTGCCTTGCATGTGTTTCCTAGGATTAAAGGAAAAAAGTTAGTGAAATGCTTCTTCAGATATCATCCAGGTGCTGGGTAAAATAATTTTAACGTGGTGGTGGTGTTTTTAAAACTTTTTCTTTTTAAAAAAAGTACCAAATCGGCATTTACATTCTGCTTTTCAAGCCGCTAGTCTGAAGAGATGCCTCTGCGAAAAGTGTTCTATGGTAATAATAAGTTTGGGAAAAGCTTCATATCATTATCCCTTTTTGGAGCTTCTCACTTGAAAGGCACCGAGACATCCTGCAATAAAGGAATATGCCTAACCTAGTTTAATCTAGTGTTGCCAAACTTAATTGATGGGAAGCACTTAAAAAAAAAAAACCTGAAGCACACACATGGGCGAATTCTGAGCAAGAGCAGGAGGAACCTGAAGTCTGTGGACTACGGTCCAAATTAGACCCCGCTGCCCGTTTTCTCGTGGCTGGGGAGCTGGGGCTGTTTTTTACATTTTTAAATGATGGGAAATAAATCAAGAGAAGAAGAATATTTTGTGATACAGGAAAATCACATTCCAGTGTCCATAAGTAAGGTTTTTATTGGAACATAGCCATACTCGTGAATTTATATACTGTCTTGGGCAGCAGAGTTGAGTCGTTGCCCCAAAGAGCATGAAGTCCATGAAGTCTAAAGTTGTCACTACATGGCACTTTACAGAAGACCCTGCCAGCCCCTGACCTGCATCATGTACACTTTGTAAAGCTTCTTATTTTGAAATAATTTTAGACTTGTGAAAAGAATACACAGACTTCCTGTATCCTCTTCATCCAACTTTCCCTAATGTTAACATTTTACATAATCATAATAAAGTTAAACAAAAAATTTAACGTTAATACAGTAATAGTAGCTAATCTGTAGACTTTATTCAGATTTTATCACTTGTCCCGCTAATGTCCTTTTTCTGTTCCTAGACCTAATCCCATTTCCCACATTGCACTTAGTTGTCAGCTCTCCCTAGTGTCTCTTAATCTGAGACTGTTCCTCAGTCTTTTTTGTCTTTCGTGACTGTAAACTTTTGAAGAGGACTGGCTAATTATTTTGTAGAATGTCCCTCAACTCTTTTAGGTAGAACTTACATATTATAAAATTCACCATTTAAAAATGTACACATCAGTATTTTTTTTAGTACGTTCACAAAGTTGTGCAACAGTCACCACCGTCTTCTTTCTTTCTTTTTTTGAAGATTTTATTTATTTTTAGAGGGAGAGAGGGAGGGAAAGAAACATCAATGTATGGTTGCCTCTCACACGCTTCCCACCAGGGACCTGGCCCGCAACCCAGGCATGTGCCCTGACTGGGAATTGAACTAGCAACCCTTTGGTTCGCAGGCCCGCACTCAATCCACTGAGCCACACCAGCCGGGGCCATCACCACGATCTTAAGTCCAAAACATTTTCATCACCCCTAAAAGAAACCTTGTACACATTAGCAGTCATTCCCTGTTCTCCCTCTTCCCATTCCCTAGCAATCTACATGTAGCACATATCAGTACTTCATTCTGTGTTATTGCTAAATAACATGCCATTGTATGGATATACCACATTTTGTTTTCCCATTCAGCACTCTCTGGTCATTTGGGTTATGTACATCTTTTGGTGATAGTGAACAGTGCTGCTATGATAATTTATGTACAAGTTTTGGGACATATTTTCAGTTCTCTCAATATGTATCCCTAGGAGTGGAATTGCTGGGTCACGCGGCAATTCCACATTTAACTTTTTGAGGAATCACTAAACTGTTTTCCATAGTAGCTGTACCCACTTACATCTCCATTAGCAATGTATATTGGGGTTTCTTTCCTTTTCTCTACATCCTCTTTAACACTTGTTACCATCCTTTTTAAAAATTATTTTTATATCCACTTTAGTGCAAATGAAGCAGCATCTCATTGTAGTTTTTATTTGCATTTTCCTAATGACTGATGATATTGAACATCTTTTCCTGTTCATGTTGGCCATCTGTTTATCTTCCTTGGAGATATATCTGTTCATACCCTTTGCCCATTTTGTAATGGAATTATTTGTCATCGTGTACAGTCTTGCACGTAAATGTTCAAAGAGTTGCAGATCCCCTGATCTGAATGGAGTTGGATTTAGACATGCTGAAGCACAGCGTAAGGTGTCCGTTTGAAAATGCTGACCATACAGAGCTTGGCTCAACCCCAACTGACTATGCAGTGCTGGGATGGCCATGGTCAAGTGTAAAAGGTACCAGAGCATGATCCATGATGTGATAAGACCAGTAGCTACTCTACTGGTCGTTTGGTAGCTACTCTAGTATTTGGTCAGAGGAGGGAGCAGAGGGGTCTGGTGGTTTGGAACACTGGGAATGGTGGTTGCCTTGGGCAGAGCCTGTGGTGTCAGAACTGCCAGCCCCCATGCCTCTCTTGACCTCAGCATTTAGCTGTAGCCAGACCGTCTTGAACATACACTTTAAAAAAATAAAGAACAGTAATTTTAACTGTGAAAACAATAGATGCTCATTTTAGACATTTTGGAAAATACAGAAAAGCTCCCTTCTTCACACACCCCAGTCATCTCTAGCGCCGGTATCTAAAGAGAGCCTTCATTAACAGTTGCTGTATCTCCTTATTTCTCCCTCACTGAGTGCATATTTAATGGCTGGAGTCATTCACTTTACAGTTCTATAGCTTCTTTCTGTTAGCATTTTAATGTTAATGTCTCCGTATTTTTGCCAGCCTCTCCGGTGACCTTTTGTGGGAATGTTGGTATTTTCTACCACTTTTTCTCATTGTAGTAAAACACATACGACATAAAATTTACTATCTTAACCATTTCTAAGTGTACAGTTCAGTGATATTTAGTGTATTACCACCGTCCATCTCCAGAACAAGAGTTCTGCAGAGCTCTTTTGCAAAGCTGAAACTATCTACTCATTAAATAGTAACTCCCCATTGCCTCCTCCCCCCACAATTCTGCTTTCTGTGTCTATGGTTTTGACTACTCTACCTCGCATAAGTGGATCCCACAGTATTTGCCTTTTTGCGAGTGGCTTATTTTCTTGAGGACTTAGCATAATGTCCTCAAGATTTACGCATAGTGTAGCCTATGTCACAATTTTCTTTCGTTTTAAGGCTGAATTATACTCCATTGTATGCCTATACCACGTTTTGCTTATCCATTCATTTGGTGATGGATACTTGGGTTGCTTCCGCATTTTGGCTATTGTGAATAATGCATATATAACATGGGTGCACAAATATCTCTTTGAGACCCCACTTTCAGTTCTTTTGGGTGTATGTCCAGAAGCAGAATTGCTGCATCATATGGTAACTCAATTTTTAATGTTTTGAGGAAGCGCCGTACTGTTTTCCACAGCAGCAGCACCATTTTACGTTCCCACCAAAACTGCACAAGGGTTCCAGTTTCTCCGCCTCTTTACCAACGCTTGTGATTTTCTGGTTTTCTTTCTGTTTTTCTTAATAGTAGTTGCAACACTGTGATTTAGAAGATCACGGGTTGACCAAAAAGCCCATATGGTGTTTTCTGTAAAATAAAAGACATTTTTCATTTTCACCAATAACTTTATTGATTTGGATATTTTGAGTATGTCAGCTCTCTCCCGTGTGGTATAACGTTGATTGTTCTCAATGAATGTCTTGATTTGATCGCTATCAACTTCAACCGGTCTACAACTGTGGAGCATTGTTCATCGAGAAATCCCCAGCACAAAACTTCGCAAACCACTTTTGACGTTTTATTAGTCACAGCACCTCTCCATACACTGCACAGATCTTTTTTTGTGTTTCAGTTGCATTTTTACCTTTCTGGAAATAATAAGGCATAAAATGCCAAGAATGTTGCATTTTTCCTTCCATTCTCAAGATTAAAATGGCTACACAAAAATTCACCAATTTTAATGCTTTTTTTAAACGCATGCTAATATGACAGCTGTCACAATACAGTCTTTCCTTTTTTAAATTTTTTTAAAAGATTTTATTTATTTATTTTTAGAGAGAGGGGAAGAGAGGGAGAGAAACATCAATGTGTGGTTGCCTCTCATGCACCCCCCACTGGGGACCTGGCCCTGCAACCCAGGCATGTGCCCTGACTGGGAATCGAACCAGCAACCCTCTGGTTCGCAGGCCAGCACGCAGTCCACTGAGCCACACCAGCCAGGGCCACAATACAGTCTTAACAAAATTATTTTGAATAAAGTTAGAGACAACTAAGTGCTACTAGAGCCATCTTACGGGAAAACCAAACACACTTTTGGGCCAACCCAGTGTTTGGTCTTCCACAATTTCTGGCTCACAACTCCCCAAAATGCTTGAGATTTCCTAAATAGGGGGGTGGGTACGAGGGGTTGTCTTTTGTTATGTTAATGAGGTGACTTATGGAAAGCTCCTGAGGATGTGAGCTGTTTACCAATGGAGCCAAGCAAATGATTACAGGGTTGGAACTTTCAGTCCCATCCACCTGCCACCCCCAGGCACGGGAGGGGGGCTGAAGACTGAGTTCATCTGCCAATGGCTGATGACTAGTGAAGCCTCCATAAAGCCCCAGAGGACAGCTTATTGGCCCTTCTTTTAGGAAAGCTTCCACATTTTGGAACCATAATGCCTTCATGTGCCACGGTGCTGGGCCTCAAGCCAGGCCCCAGTTCACGAGGACAGAAGCTCCTTTGTTTGGGACCTCGCCCTACGTATCTCTTCATCCGGCTGTTGATTTGTATCCTTTAATATCCTTTGTAATAAGTGGTAATCTAGTGAGTAAATGGTTTTCTGGAGTTCTTTAAGTCTGTCTAGCAAATGAGTTGAACCCAAGGAGGTGGCCATTGGAGCCCCTGGTTTATTATAGCCAGTCAGTCAGAGGAGTACAGGTAGCAACCTGGACTTGCGGGCGGTGTTCTGATTGTAGCTTGTCCTCAGAAACACAGCCAGGAGCCGGGGCTCACGGCAGGTGTCTGAGGTGTCGGGGCGGGCAGGCGGTCTTGTCAGGCTGAGTCCTTAACCTGTGGAGTCTGATGCTTGTCTCTGGCAGTGTCAGGACTGACTTAAATTAGTGGACACCCTGGTGACGTCCAGAAGTAGTTGTTGGTGGGGGGCACCCATACCCCACATTGGAATTGGGTCCCGGAGCCCTGTCAGTAGCCATCCTGACGGGTGTGCGGTGATACCCTGTAGTGTTGATTAGCATTGTCCTAATAATTAGCGATGTTGAGCAGCATCCTTTCATGTTATTTTTTGCCATTCATATATCTGCAGAAAAATGGCTATTCACGTCCTTTGTTCATTTTTAGTTGTTGAATTTTAGGAGTTCTCCACGTGTTCTGGCTATTGATCCATCAGATACATGATTTGGAAATATTGTCTTCCATTCTGTGAGTTGCCTTTTTATTTTGTTGATGGTCTTTTAATGAACAAAATTTTTTACTTTTCATGAAGTCTAATTTGTCTTTTTTTTTTTTCTTTTGTTGCCTGTTCCTTTGGCATCATCATATCTAAGAAATCATTGCCAGAAGTGTAGTTTTTAAAGTAGGGAAGAAGCTACCCAGTGGCTTCTGGATTAACATTCTCAGGTGCCCCTAAGTGCTGTGTGACTGTCATAGACCCTTCCTCTGTATGCTTGACTTCAGCTAGAGGTGACATGGGTCTGTCTCCTCTTTCACTGAGCAGTGGAAACAAAGCACCAGCGTGGTGACGTGCTCGTACCCCAGCTGGCCTAAGGACATGCAGAGATCAGAAGTAGCAGGCCATGCCTTTTTCTTTGGAAATGGCCTAGGGGACTGACTGTCCACTCCACCCTGAGCCCAGTCACCGTGTTGACCCAGTGGTAGTCTCTCCATCCCACCCTGAGCCCAGTCACCGTGTTGACCCAGTGGTAGTCTCTCCATCCCACCCTGAGCCCAGTCACCGTGTTGACCCAGTGGTAGTCTCTCCATCCCACCCTGAGCCCAGTCACCGTGTTGACCCAGTGGTAGTCTCTCCATCCCACCCTGAGCCCAGTCACCATGTTGTCTCCGGTGGTAGTCTCTCCATCCCACCCAGAGCCCAGTCACCGTGTTGACCCCGGTGGTAGTCTCTGGCTGTCTACTACCCACATCCCCAGTTATTTCTCAGAACCACCTTGTGGTGTGGGCATGACGGGGTTTTTAAGTTGGACAGCTCTCTGAATATGCGAGTGGGTCCTGGGCAAAAGCCCAGGGAAATTACTGCTTGAGGTGCTTTTTTAAAAAATAGCAAATTCTGACTAGATTCCTTGGGGGCAGAGAAGCTTGTCTGATTTATTTTTGCCATTGGAATTCTTTAAATGTTTTCTTTAAAACAGTCTTTAAATTGCACTAACAATTAATATCAGGTAGCTCTGAACAGAAGCCTGATTTTGATTTGTTAAAGTCAACATTAAAGATTATTCAAAATGGTGTTATTTTGGTTTTATTATTATTTTTTAATTCTTACCCAAGGATTTTTTAAAATTGATTTTAGGGAAAGAAAGAGAGACAGAGAGACAGAGAGAGACATCAGTGTGTGAGAGAAACATCAATTGATTGCCTCCTGTAAGTGCCCCAACTGGGGATCGAACCTGCAACCTAGGTACGTGCCCTGATGAGGAATTGAACCTGCAACTTTTTGATGTACAGGGCAATGCTCTAACCAACTGAGCCACCTTGCCAAGGCTTGATTTTTAAGATTTTAAGGCTATTATTTTAGGATTTTATTTATTTATTCTTAGAGAGAGGGGAAGGGAGGAGAAAGAGGGAGAGAAACATCGATGTGTGAGAGAAACATTGGGTCAGTTGCGTCTTGCACACCCCCCGACTTGACTGTGAATCTAACTTGCAACCGTTTGCTTTCCGGATGACGCCCAACCGGCTGAACCACACTGGTCAGAGCGGTTTTATTGTTTTTGACCACGATTGGTCTACCTTATACGTGTTCTCCTGATGACCCTCCTCAGGGCCTCCTATTGGTAGGAGAAGTGAGGCCGTGGTTTTGTGAAATATATACTGGATATTATTAAACTCTTAGGGAGATTTCTCCTGAATCTTTCCACTTTATTCTTTTTTTTTTTTTTTTAAGATTTATTTCTTTATTTTTAGAGAGGGGAAGGGAAGGAGAGAAACATCAGTGTGTGGTTGCCCCTTGTGCACCCCTACTGGGGACCTAGTCCACAACCCAGGCATGTGCCCTGACTAGGAGTTGAACCAGCCACCCTTTGGTTCGCAGGCTGGCACTCAATCCACTGGGCCACACCAGCCAGGGCTATTCATTTTCTTTTTATACTCTACTGTCAGAGAATTTTAGATGCCTTTAGTTCAGCCTCAGGTAGAATCTGAAATAATGAGATTTTATAGAATCTGAATTAATAAGGATTTACCGACTGTGAAAACAAAAGCAAAACTCTCATTTTGAAACTTTTTTTTCTTTTTCAAATTTACTGAGGTGACCTTGGTTAATAGGGTCGTATAAGTTTCAAGTGTACATTTCTATGATACATGATCTGTATATTGCATTGTGTACCCAGCACTTAAAATCACCATATATTTGGCCCCCTTTACCCTTTCCTACCTCCCCACCCCTTCCCTCTGGTAACTGCCATACTGCTGTCTGTCTCTGAGTCACTTTGAAACTTTTCTGATAACAAAGGAAGGGCAGACACAACTACCCCATTTGCACTTGAAGATCCTGGCGTAGCGAATAGCAGAGCAGAGTGTCAGACTAGGTCCTCTGGTTCCAGATTGTTCCTTCACTGTATTACACTGGAAACCCACAGCCATTAACTGGGATCAGTTCAGTCTGAAGATCTTTTCTTTAATATAAGGTTTTACCCAGTTACAATGGTTTGATTTGAAATTGTCAAATCATTCATTCCCATACATTTATCGAACATTTACTTTGCCAGGCACTGTGCTATGGCTCTAAGAGGTATCTAACTAGAGTAAGTTTAGTGAATCATTAATACTCTGTGATGCTGTGGCGGGTGTGGCTCAGTTGGTCAGATGTCATCCTGCAAAGCAAAGGGCTGCCAGTTCAACTCCCTGTTGGGGCACGTGCCCAGGACGCGGTGCATTTGAGGCAACCCATTAATGTTTCTCTCTCCCTTTCTTTCTCTGTCCCTTCCCCTCTCTCTAAGATAGATGATAGATAGATAGATAGATAGATAGATAGATAGATGGATAGATAAAACCTTAACCGTGATCATTTTTCTTCATTCAACTTTGGGACAATACTTACTTAAAAAATTTTTCCTAAAATAATTATGTAACATTTCCAGTTCTGAAAAAACACCGCTGAAGACTGTCTTCTTCTTTTAGAATGCTGATGTTCCCCAGTAGAGTTGGCTAAATTTAATCATATCGAATTGTGTAGTGCTAAGTACTCCTGGGCATCAGATCCATCAACCCACACACATTTATGGGGTGCTCGTGAGGTGCCTGGCCCTGTGCTGAGTAAAGCACCTGGAAGCTGCATCCAAGTTCAGGAGACAGACACATGAACAGATCACTAAGGTCCCGTCTGTTAAGCACATTGGCTTGGGAGTTGGGAAGCTTTGCCTCTGACTGGCCGGTGACCTAACTGCTCTGAGCCAGGGGATGCTAACGATGGTGTCGTGTGCTTACCTCAAAGGTGCGCTGAAAAGATTAAATGAAATAATTCCCGTAATGGGTTGAGCAGAATAACGTAGTTTATGTTATCCATAGTAATAGTAAATAGAATAGGTACCTCCTGATTTTACCACTTTTGGAGAAAAGCTGACTTGGCCTGGCTCAAGTTAGGTATGCCTCATTCTGGGTTTCCTCATGCACGGTTCTGATGTCTCATGTACCGTGCCTTCCAGGAACGGTGCTCGTTCAGAAAGGGAAGCCGTGACTCATTCACTCCGCAGATTAACCAAGCACCTGCCGATGGCATAGCTCTGTGGGGAGTATAGAGAAACAGTACACTCCAGTGCACCCCGTGAGAGACCTTTCCGCGGAGGGGGGTATGCGTGAGACAGAGGCTCAGAGAGAAAAGAGCGTCTGAAGTCACAGAGTGGCAGAACTGATTCGCAACCTAAGCCATCAAGTTCTTCTGTGCCACGCTAGTTTGTAAGGACAAAGCCCTAAGTAAAAAGTAAAAAAGTTAAAAGAACATTATGATAAAACAGCGATATAAGGGGTAACGAAAAGCAGCCTCTTGGAGGAGCATTAAGCTTGTGCCAGGGCCGTTCAAATCCTACCTCACCCTTTCTTATGGAACGTGGTAAGCTTTAAGAGAAAGCATTGAAGCTTAAAGTAAAACAAACAGAAACCCTTTTGATTCAGCAATAGTGGAAGAAAATGTGAAAAAGAAGGCACAGCTGACCCATTAGTCCCCACTCAGATAGGAAGGGCATAAGGCTGTCTTCCCGTCTCGGTCCTAGCCCTTGCTGCCCTGCCACCCCCGTATGTGCCCTGGGCTCCAGCCACACTGAACTTGGCACAGTGGATTGTCCACCTGTCCTCTGGGCTCTCTCCGCATCCTCTCCTGCAGCCCAGCCTTCACACACTCTGCATACACCTCAGAGAGCCTGGTTCTGTGTGTTCCAAGTTCCAATCATCTTACTTGGATTTCTTCCCACCCCAACCTTCTGTGAGTGTGATGTAGACATTCTCGGAATGCAGGTCCCGTCTCTGCCACGTGGTCCAGCAGCAGCCTCGTGAGCAGCGCAGACACGCTCAGGCACACCGCAGTTCTCGGCGTGTATGAACAAGCGGCTGCCCAACAGAACAAGACCTCTGCTGGGTCCCCTCTCGCATCATGTCAGCTGTTTATCACTCAAATTTGTAATCTTCCTAACTAGAAAGAACATTTCTAGATGCCTCTATACAGCCTGGTCCAGGAATTCTTAAAAGAGGCAGAGAAGGCAGCTTATGACCATCTGCAGTACACTAGAACCTGAAGATTTCTTCATGAGATGGAGTTGGTTCCTTCAGGGGTGTGCATCTCTTCATTCTCTCCCTGCCCAGTTCCCGTGAGGTGGGCCTGGCCAGCTCTGGGGAGGTGATAGGGTGAGGATGTGGGGTCGGTTCGCTGGTCCACTTTAGCCTCTAGGCTCTGCGTTCCTCAGGGATCGTTAAGCGTTGCAAATCTGCCTTAGTGCTGGCACCGCACGTGCCACCCTGGACACCTCACATTAGAAATGTGTTGCAAACATAGGTGCGAACTTGTTGGTATGCACTGTCTTGATGGACCAGGTACTGGGTGGTCTGAGATCTCAGCAGACTTTCCCTCACGTTCCAATTGTATCTGACCTCTTCAGAGTCCCTAAGGACTGTAGTTAGGGGTCATGTATGTGAAGGACAGGCCCTGAGGTTACTGTCTCTCCCAGACTCATACTGTATTGCTTTGTGCTTTTGGTAGTTATCCCCTGTTTGAGAGCTGGATTTCCAAAGCCCTTCATCAGAGAATCCTCTGGAATAGGAATGAGGCACACTTATTTAAAGATAGAGATTACTGGCCCCTATCTAGATCTAGATTCTGTTTAAATCCTTGAGGGGATCTGAGAACCAGATCTCTGAGAAGGTGTCTTGTTTAGGAAAGTTGGGCAAGTTTGTTGGAGCCCCCTGTTACGAAGTCTTGTAATCATCCACGTATCTTCCTTAGCTCCTGTTCTAGACTCCAGAGCTTCAACTTGGCCTTGCTGTTCCTTGTGACCCTCCGGCACTCCACCCCTGGCCTTGAATGTAGTTGGTACTAGAGTTCTGTTGGTAGAATACATAAATGGGTGAGTGGCTTGTTTTGCACTCACTTCAAAGAACACAGAAATTACAGCATTGCACAATGAAGTTGAGGGAAAACAGAAAACCAGGTATTTAATTTTGTAAAGCTGCATATTAAAGGGTAACCTGTACAAGTGAAAAGAATGCTGATGTTGTGATGGGAGGTCTGAATTTGGCGCTCTATGATGACCTGGCCTTGGACAAGTCCCCTAACCCAGCTGGGCTAATGTCCTACTCTGTAAAATGGAATGAGGGTCAGAAGTGGTAAAAGGTATGGGTGTATTTTTAAAACTAGAAAGTGGATTCAAATCAGGAGTGAAGAATGGTCAGGATTGGGACAGCGGCACAGAACCAGCCACAACAAGGTCTCTATGTGGTCAGGTCCAAGTCCGTAGGTCTCTACAGAGACCAGCAAAAAATTTTAGTAGGGTGGCAGCTCAGGCGTGCTCAGGGCCTGCTTCCCTTTTACTCTGTCCACTTCCTAAGCTGACCGGGGCCATCAGTCCTCTGATCCACTGTCCTAGCCCTGCTGGACTCATTAGGATGTAGCCAGATTTTGTTGTTGCACAGGTGCTCAATGGACACTCTCCAGGGAAGGCTGCTCATTTCTTCCATGCTGCTCTGGTGTGGTGAGTTTCCTGTGCTTGAGGGTAGGGAGGAGTTGAGGACAGGAGGCTCCAGGGATGGGTGAGCAGCTGGCCTGGGAGTTGACCAAGACTAGTCATGCATATCTGCACCCACTCAGCAAATACTTGAGTGCCTACCAGGATGAGACTCTATGGCCTAGGTAGAGACCATGTGGTCAGTCTGCTAAGAATTAGGATGAGAGGGATGTGTGTGAGCTGGCTAGAGTTGGAACATGCAAGCCTGTTCCAGTGCCTGGCCTGCTGCGAGGCTGCTGCTGGCTGCAAACTCTGAGCTGACCTGTTACTGTCCCCTTGCCATTCCCGCCTGATACCTCCCTTAACCCTGACTGTCCCCTTACGCCTATTTGTAGGCGTACACAGCATGAAGAGCTTTGTTGGGTCCAGGGAGTGGAGAGGGCAGTGGATCAGGGTAAGTGGCATGTATGTGCATCTCCCCAGCAGCAGCAGCCCCCTGCCACCTTGGTGGGCTCTGCAAGTTACTGTGTTATCTCACTGGGCCACCTTAGCAGCCCTGACTCCCTCCCTTCTCAGGTGAGAAAAACTGTTGAAGCCATCAAGGTATGGCTTGTCAGTCAGTGACTAGCCACGTGCCAGTCAATGGTGGAGGCAGGACTTGAAGTCAGAGCTTTTCAGGATTGGGGAAAACTGGAACATTGGGGACATTTTTCCTCTTCTTTTTTTTTTTTTAACTTTATTTATTTTTAGAGAGGGGAGAAGGGAAGGAGAGAAACATGGATGCGATCAGTTGCCTCTCGTACACACTCTGACCAGGACTAAACCCGCAGCTTAGGCACGTGCCCTGAGTGGGAATTGAAACTGCGAGTTTTCACTTTGCTGCGTGACGTCCACCCAACCGAGCCACACTGGTCAGGCCTTTTATCTTTTATCCTCACCTGAGAACATTCGTTCACTGCTTTTAGAGAGAGAGGAGGGAGAGAGGGAGACCAAGCCACACCAGCCAGGGCACATTGGGGAAATTCTTAAAATGTACTCTTCTGTTTGATTTCAAAATTAATATACATAAAAATGTCGGTTTTGTAAGTGGGGAGCCATTACAAAGTATAAGTCACTATCTCTAAACCCCCACCAATACCTAGATAATCACTATTAACAGTTTGGTATGTTCTTCCATATTTTTAAAGACATTTACTGATATTTATATTCATTATTATTGTAACAAATATAATATTATACATACATTTTATAGTTTCCTTTTTTAAAAATGTTATGGTTACCATCCACGCTACCCAGAGAGGGACCCATACTGTGTTGTGCTTGGTTCCCATGTAACTTAAAGGGAAACTTCCACAATGTCTGCAGCCCTTGATGTCTGAGACCCTGAAGAGATTAAAAAGGAGGAGCAGGCCCCTGCTGAAAAGGCTGTGACCACGGAGGGACTTCAGGGAGGATGGGCTGCTTCGGCTCCCGAGTTCACTGCTGCTCAGCCTGACGTCGCTGACGCAGGTGCCCTCTGTGCCTGCCCAGCACTTTCCTGTGAGAGTCTGGTCTGCAGCCCGCCCTGCACAGGCCGTGGAGTGGGTAGGAACAAGCGCTGAGTGGTCTTAAGCTGGTCTTCCACAAACTCTTAACAGAATGGAAATAAGGTCAATGGAAAATAGTTTCCAAAGAAAAAGTTAATGTAAAAGTAATACCTATTTGTCATAAAACATTGGAATAGGATAAGAATATAAAATTCAAAGTTCCTAGCCCTTATAATCTCAGAGATAATTGTTGACTGTTTAGTGTGTGCCTTGCAGACACTTTCTTGGCATGTACGTATATATACGCCCATTTGTATACTTAGCTTTTACCCATTCATACTCATACTATTGCAACCTGACCTTTTAAAAAATGCCTTTTATTATGTAAATTTACATGCACATACAAAAATAAACTAATACAGTGAACTCCCATTCACCGTCCAGCTCCAACAACCGTCAGCTTTCCTGTTCTTATTTCATTTTTTTCTATTTTCACTTTTCTGGAGTATTTTAAAGATTCTATTTATTTATTCTTAGAGAGAGGGAAAGGGATGAAGAAAGAGAGAGAAGCATCAATGGTGTGGTTGCCTCTTGCACTCCCGCCCCCCCCCCCCCCCCCCCCCCCCCCCCCCCCGGCCATGGGGGACCTGGCCCACAACCCAGGCATGTTCTCTGACTGGGAATCGAACTGGCAACCCTTTGGTTCGCAGGCCGGCACTCAATCCACTGAGCCACACCAGCCAGGGCACTCCTGGAGTATTCTAAAGCGAATCCCAAACATCTTATCATTCCTTCATTAAGTATTTCTAGAAGTTGAGAATTTTTCAAAAACATTACATAATACCATTTTCATACTCAACAATATTAATTATTAATACAACAATATTGTTAATATAAAATAATACTTCCTCATATCAATTAATACACAGGTTAAATCTAATTTTTATCTGTCATCTCACAAATGTCTTTTACAGTTGGTTTGATTTGGAGACCCTCACACTGCCAGTGGTTGGTATGTCTCAAGTTTCAATCTATAACTTCACATCCCTCCCATGCTATTTATTTTCTGGAGAACTTGGGTTATCTGTCCTGTCGCCCATTCTGGATTTGCGGACTGCATCCTGCTGGAGTTGTTTGACACTTGCCTCTATGCCCCCATTTTCTGTAAATGAGTGATTCACTTCAAGACTCGGTAAGAGTCTGTGTTTTATCTTTGAGACAAGAATGCGTCCGTGGTGGAGCTCTGGGCTTCCAGCTGCGTCACATCAGAAGGGTGTCGTTAACATTGATCCATGAGCCTGACTTTATGCTTGTCTTTCTCGTCTGTACACCCATAACCCTTCATTTTAAACATTTGGGTTTTTTTTTTTTTTTAGAGAAACATATGTATATAATGTTAATTATACCTCAATGAAGATAATAACCAAAAAATGTTTAAAAAGAGAGATACTTAAATGGTCGTATGTGGACATCTGGAATAAAGCATCAATCGAAGGCATAAAAGAAAAGAAACACATGTGTCCAGTACTTGAGCTAGACTGACAGAGAAGGGCAATAATGTGGTTCTCACAAGCAGGCTTCATTCTGTGTACAGAAAGGAGGAAGCTCGGGATATGGGGAAGCTCTCGGAGCCAAGGCCAGCAAGGCCCTGAGGCTGCCGGCAGCCAACTAGCTGCCCTTCTGGGACATTATGTAAAATGATGTAACTGAGTGAAAAGGTGGCCGCGAGCCGGTTTCGTCTCCCTGCTCAAGTCACTGAGCCGCTGTCATGGTGAGGGATGCTCGTGAGTCCAGAGTTCTGAGTCAGTGGTGCATAGGAGGGCTTCTTGGCCTGAGAGGACTGGATTTTTGGTCCTTGCCTCCTCGTACTTTGGAAGCCGGAGTCTGGGTGATCTTCTGGTGCTTCAGCCTTGCTGCGGAACCATCTGCTTCAGAGAGAGTGGGTAAGATGACCCTCAGTGGCACAGTTTTGGAGCTGAAAACTGGCACCCATGAGACCACGTAGTCCAGTGCCTCAGTTTACAGACAGCTGTGGCCCAGAGAGAAAAAGGGAGGTTCCCCAAACCACCTGTTGAATGGACCCAGCATCCAAGCCTTGGGTTCTCTGTGCCAGCCAGCTAGCATTTCCTCCTTGGAATTTCTGAGGGGGGAGGGTGGCCAGATCAGGTTCTTCACAGATTCCTAATCTGCACCGAGAATTTCTGAGTATCCTTTGGTGTTGGTCTTACCCTCCTTGTTCAACTGCTGGCGGGTTCTTTGATTGGGAGGAGGTAGCGAACAGCGGTCTCCCCCAGCATTTGGTGGCCAGCGTGGCCCGTTGGTAGCACAGTGCTTCGGGTACAAACTGGTGTGGTGCGTCCCAGTCTCGGCTCCGCGTTAGTCACCTCGCTGAGGTGTCTTGAGCCGCAGTTTCCTAAAGAGATGTTTTGCCCAAAGCTTGGTGTGAGTATGCCAAATGGTTTCAAGTGGTGTGAGGATAAGAGATTTTCCTTCATTATGTTTATATTCATTTTTCACTTATGCTAAGTCACACTGGTTTTCTATTTCCAGCAGTGTCATAGCCTCCTTTTTAAAGGTATTGAGGCTAAAAAGTTGACAAATTCAGACGACATAAGGCAGGTGGTACTCTACCCTGGCAGAGGGAGTGCAAAGATTGCATCGTAGAAGACATTGGACCAGATGGCATTTGTGGTCCTTCCTAGCTTCCTGATCTTTCAAAGTGACAGGGTTGTCTTTATATTCTGGCATATACCAGTCACAAACGTACTGGCCTGAGCGGATTCACCTGCCAATATAGAGGCTACAAAAGTTAGGGCACAGCCTGTGAATGTTCCATTTGACTGAGTGTGTATTTATCACCTGGGGTGGTTATCCTGGGAGAATGTAAGAACAGTGAGACCCAGTTGCTAGGGAGAGTCATCTGAAGGCTGCTCTGTGTTGGTGCAGTTTGTGCGGTAAATTCTGGGCCGTGTTCATTGGCGGTTCCTGAGTCGTTGCTCTCTGGGTAGTGCCCCACGGCTGTCATCCTCTGCAGCTCCTGGGAAGTCTACTCAGGGGTTCGGTCATAATCTGAATGTCTGGAGTTGAGAAAAAATGGGGGTCCTGGCATGGAGGCCAGGGGAGTGAGCTGCAGACATGGACAGTCGAGGGCTCTCTGCCTTTTAGGATTTACCTGGGGAGAATCTTCACTCAAGAGTTTGCTGACAGCCAAGGATGGCAAGCAAGGGGCCCTCGGCCTCTGCGTCCCCTGAGAACTCCAGCGCTGGGGGACCCAGCGGCAGCAGCAACGGTGCTGGCGAAAGCGGAGGGCAGGACAGCACCTTCGAGTGCAACATCTGCCTGGACACAGCCAAGGATGCCGTCATCAGCCTCTGCGGCCACCTCTTCTGGTCAGTATTCCTGCCACCGCCCCGGAGGACAAACTGCCAAGCTTGGAAAGCTTGTAGCCCGGGACAGCCCTGGAGAAGGGTCCCTACACACTTTGGGTCCTGATACACTGAGACCCAAAGGCAGGTGGCTTGGGTTCTCATTCCAGCTCTGCTGCTGATGAGCCGAGTGACTTAGGGGCAAATCCTGTCCCCACCCTGGGCTTCATATTCCCATCTCTAAAGTAATAACAGGATTCGTTAGCATGCACTTTGTGCCACTTGCTGTGCTAGCCGAGAGGCAGTGTGGTGGTTCTGGGCAAGGCACTGACATTCTCCCTCATTTTGTAAGATTATTTGTGAGCATTAAATGACTTGAAATATGTAAAAGGCACATAGCATGTGGTAAAATATTATGTGTTAGCTATGATGCTAATACTGTTATCATATTTTACATAGTATACCAGAATGAAGTGGCAGAGTCAGTGGCCATTCCAACCTCCATGGTTGCAGAACCACCTCTTAGCTCTGAGAATCTGGGTGAATGTTGAGATCTTTTTTTTTTTCCTCCTTTTGGCTTTGAGCTGGACCTTGAAGGGTGAATTGGAGTATTATAAGGGTGAGAATGCCAGGTAAGACAAAGAGAGTGTCACCCCAAGACAGGCAGTTTCTAGGGTCAGGCATTGCACTGTTGAATTCATCTGAGACCCTGAGGCCTCTCCAGGCCCTGAATAGCACCCTGGATGGGTGCTGTGGACTGAGGAGTGTTAGAATAGTTAAGGGCGGGGTTGGCCAGATTATCAAACCGAGATTTGACTGAATAGGACGTAGCTATTGGATGTTTCTGAGCAGGGAAGTGGTGTGAAGAAAGGATCATTTAAGCAATATTTAAGGGAGTCAAATTGGCCACAGTGAAATGATTAATTGATGAGTGAATAGAGTGAGGTGGAGATTTTTGTTCTGGAGTCTCTTTCCCTAATCACTAAGTTTTATGCAGAAACTATTGTCATCAGCCCTCTCCTAGAATTTGGTGATGCTCCAGTCTTATGATTAGGGTATCATAAAAGCAAGACCTGAAATGATGACAAAATTAAGAATTAAGTCAGGGTATCAATGGAAAGAACACAGACTCTAAAATGAAACAGATGCTTCTGATTGGAGTGTTTGTCTCTGGGCAAATCTTCTATCT
The DNA here is from genome assembly GCF_022682495.2 of Desmodus rotundus. Classification (NCBI taxonomy): domain Eukaryota; kingdom Metazoa; phylum Chordata; class Mammalia; order Chiroptera; family Phyllostomidae; genus Desmodus; species Desmodus rotundus. The sequence goes on along the minus strand of NC_071393.1, from coordinate 14,745,507 downwards.
TCTCTGTGCCTCAGTTTTCTTATCTGTAAAATAGAGATAATTGCACTTTCGCAAAGGTTGGTTTGACCATCCAGTGGCATTAACAGATGCAAAGCTATTCAGCCACAGACTGACACACAGTAGTTGCTTTGTAAATGGGACTAACCATCATCAGTGTTATAATCCTTAATTTTCCCCCAGAAAAAGTACCCCCACTTCTGCCCCACAGCCTTTGAGGGAGGTTGCCAGTGGAGATCTGCCGCGATTTAGGATGCCCCTGGCTTAGTTTGGAATGCAGTTGCAAGGTTAATGCTGGAGTGAGGTGTCAGGTGTCTGTTCTGTCCAGGGAAATTGTGTATCTGGATTTCAAGGCTAAACGGTGGTTCAGGAATTGGGGAAGGAATTATCCTCTGAGTCTACTCAGCCAGAGGAGACACCACCCCTCAGCTCTGAGAATCTGGGTGCAGATTCCACGTTCTGCACATTGCATGTTATTTGAGGGACAGAATCCACGTCCCCATTTTCCACTGTCCTGGCATGCGTTAGATCTGTAGTTGATACTTGTTACTTGGATGAGGGAATCAAGAGAGAAAAAAAGTTAAAAGCAGGGAGTTAGAGTGACTTTTCCTTCAATTCTGTACATGTCATTTTTTGCACCCCCTGCTGGGTGGTAGGAAGGACAGTACACTGGAAGCCAGGGACCTTATTTTCAGTCCCAGCGCTGCAGGCAGTCACTTCATGCTTCTGAGCTCGGTTTTCTCATTTGAAAACTGAGAGATTGGGTGGCAACCTGTGTAGCGTTGGAGCAACCCCACTAAGCTGAAGGTAGCCCCTTCCGCAGCAGCCTCCCATTCTTGTTAGTGTCGGTGTCCTTAACAGCGGGCCTGGACTTTGAAGGTGCTCACTGCCTGCCGAGTTCCCGAGGCCGAGGACAGCCTGAAGATCTGGTTAAACTGGATCTAGATCTGCACGTTCCTTTTGAGACGGAGGAGGCTACGAGCCCACTGAAACTGAGTCCAGAATATTAACGTGTGTGCACGTGTGCGGGGAGGAGAGCGTGAGAATGTCCCCATGAGTTTTTCTGCCAGAGGGTCCTTAGCTTTTATTTATTGGATTCCTTTAGAGGCCCAAACCCCTCGGAGTTTGACTTGTAGAGAAGTTAGGTGGGGTGGTCTGGTACGTGGGGGTCTTCACAAATAGTGGGACCCCAGCGGTAGAGATTGGTGTCTTGACTCCATTGCTTCATTTTTCCTGTGTTTTTAGCCCAGTCTTTTTTTTTTTTTTTTTAAGATTTTACGTATTTACTTTTAGAGAGAGGGGGAGGGAGGAAAACAGATGGGAGAGAGAAACATGGATCAGTTGCCTCTTGTACGTACCCCGACTGGGGACCGAACCTGCAACCTGGGCATGTGCCCTGACTGGGAATCCGGCGACCCTTCACTTTGCAGGAGGACGCCCATCCACCTGGGCCACGCCTGTAAGGGCTACAGCCCAGTCTTTTCTAATTTTTGGCACCAGTGATCCCCCCTCAGTGGGTGGCAGTGCTCCACAGTTCCATCCAGTTTTTCCATGTTTCCCATTTGTCTGCCCCTGCCTCGGTGTTTCTGCTAATGAAAGCTTTTTTTCCCCTTTTCCCCCTTTCTCTTTTCTGCTTGATGACTGGTTGCTCTGGGGACTCTGACAGTTGGCCGTGTTTACATCAGGTAAGATGCATTTCATTTTACTTTGTCTTTCATCAGCTGTGGTTGCACAAGACACCCCTGGTCTCAGGGGACTGCTGTCAGAACCTGCAATCTCCCCTGCTTGTGGGCTCATTTGCTTGCTCGTCCCCAACCCCCATTACATACCCGCCCACTGACAGGCACTTGATGAAACGGGGTCAGCGTGCTACACAGGATGGTCCTGACTCTGCTACTGGTGGCCCTTCTCTGGGTCTCAATCCCTCATGTGTAAATTGGGTTGGATTTGACAGTATGTTAGTTTTTCATTTTTGAGAGAGTGCCTCTAGAAAGTACCTCCTGTCATATCAACAATTCCCCCTACCCTTGAAAATGTTGGGAAGGAGGAAGCTCTTTAGATCTCAATAGAGAGCTTTTGTGAGAGGGAAAAAGTCTGTTTTCCCAGCATTAGATTATGATAAAAACCAGTCAGTAAGTGTGCACCAGACCAGGTGCCTGCTCGGTGAGACAGACCAGGGCTGGCGCTCACAACTGGCTGTGAGAAACCATGGCTGTCTCCATGGCTGTTGGCAGTGGAGCCCCACACTAGTAGGGGGCTTGGGAACGTGGGGAGAGGACAGAAGTTCCAGACCGCCAGAGCCTCAGAATCTGGGTGGGAAAAAGTGGGGGAAACGAGAGGGGTTCCTGCTAAGTGCAGGGCTATGCATTCTGATCCCAGGGAACCTGGTGAAACATGTCTGCCATAAATTTATGAAGAACACAATATACATATGTTTTGGGGCTTTTGACAGTAAGATAAAGGAAATAAGATATAAAATCACTGAACATTACCTTCTCCTTGGCACTGAAGTCCTAGATTCACACTTCTAGAATGTGCTTCTTGTCATTAGGTCTAAAATTATAATGTATATTCTAAGATAGATGTTGAGAATATACATATTAAATTATTTAATGTCTACAAAAACACTACAGGTAACATGTTTTTATCTTGTTTTTAAGAAAAGTAAATAGGTGCACTCCTGAGCCTTTCCCATCTCCCTCTTCTTCCCCCCAGGCTTGTTGCCTTTGCTTCCGTCCTAAGCTCAAGGCCCCTTCCTTTGTTCTGTGTGCAGGTCCTGAGTCTGGGCTGGCTCACTTCTTCTATTTTTGTTAACTTTCTAAATAAACTTTCTCTTACAATTTGGAAAAAAAAAAAAGAAAGAAAGAAAGTTAAATAAGCAAAATGTTTTTAATGTAACCAGCAAAAGGGCCTGGGAAATCCAAAACAGGATTCTGGTGTTCTCCATATTGAAAGAAATAGCTGAATGCAAAAGTCAGTGAAAATACATTAAAAAAACCACTAAGCAAATTTAGATAATAAGCAAAATCTATCCTTTAGCACATAGTAGGAAATCACCAGAAAATGATCAGCTTATATCCAGATGCTGATGTGTGGAATTCAGAGCTGTTGAGGAAATGCTGTAAAAATGAGAAATCACAGAAAGAAATATTCGACGGCCAGGGTCATCCAGTGGGTCCCTTTGGGGGGCGGGGGGTGGAGATACAAATTTTGTTACACCTGCACTGGCAGCCTAAACCGAGGCTGTGTCTGTCAGACACCCTGACACAGCTCCAGGCTTGCAGTTCCTTCCTGCTGTGTTGCTGGGAACCCCTAGAGAAAACAAAGCGTGAAGAAGCTTGTTTAATTATGATGGTATTTAAAGGCAATTTTGGTTTCACCACTAGTAAATATTTATTGAGTGGCAGGAGCAGGAATCAAAGTCAAGTTCTTTGAGGTTTTCCCTGTTGGTGCTGGTGTTTCCAATTTGAGGCCTCTGGTCCATGTTGTTCTCCTAGCTCCGACAGCGCTCTGTGGTGGGCTCGTACCATTAATGCATTTTCTCTCCTGCTTGCAGTGGTTGGAGACCAGACCTAACAGACAGGTGTGTCCAGTTTGCAAAGCCGGGATCAGCCGAGACAAAGTCATCCCACTCTATGGCAGGGGCAGCACTGGGCAGCAGGACCCCAGGTGAGGCCTTGGGGCACCTCTCACACCCACTCTTCCCCTTTGGACATGAATTCACTTCCATTCTGTACCAGCTCACCCCACCCTTTACTCGGGGCTTGCAGATCCTCAGCTCTGAGGCAGTTGTGATCCAGATGGGAGTGAGCTGGGAGGGGAAGGGAGCCAGGTTGCCACTTGCTGAGCTATAGCGCAGATATCCACAGGGTGTCTGCCAGGGGCACGCAAAGTGCTGTAAAGGAGCAGCCTGCGACGCACGGTGTCTAGCAGGAGTCTGCAGGGCAGTGCAGTGGGTTGCTGTAGCAGTGATGTATAAAATATGGGGGGCGGGGACAGGGGTCTGGGAGGCTTATAGAGTGGGGATTTGGGGCTTTTCATTTCCATGACCCCTATATCACGTGGTCCAGGGATAGATGTCTGGCTGGCATTCTTCACCAGTCTGGGTCAGGCTGTCTGAGAGAAGTAGGCTGAGTGCAATCTGCTGAGAATCTTACAAACAAGCTGATTGGCTCCTTAATTTTCCATAGGTAGGGAAAAACAACTGCAAGTAGAACAAAGAGTTACTCAGTGTTTGGTTTATTTTGGCATAGGTCTGTTCATGTACTGGGCAGGAAAAGGGGCATGACCCTGGCGAAGAACTCCGAGCAGCTCAAAACATTTTCACTGTTTCCGTTTCAGAGAGAAGACCCCTCCACGTCCTCAAGGTCAGAGGCCAGAGCCGGAGAACAGAGGGGTGAGGAAAATTCTAGGAGAAGCATCTTGTAATGAGCCCATAGCTTTAGAAGTTTCTCTCTTGGCCCTGTACTTTTTCCTTCTTGATTATAAAACTAGAGGAAGACTTGTAAAATACAGAAAGGAAAGGAGGGAAACCACTATAATCACACCACCCAGAGACAACCACTGGGAACATTTTGGTCCATTTTCTTTTTATGTTTCTATAACGATGTATACATACACGTTTTATGGGCCTTTTTATGTCTGCGTATTTTATTTATAGATGTGCATATATGCATATGTTTTTTTAAATATTTGCCTCCTGTTGTGTAACCCTCTTTTAAAATTTCACTTACTCTATGGTAAGTGCTTTCTGTGCGCTGGGCATCCTTCTAGGCATAGATGACACATCCGTGAGCACAGCTAAGGTCTCGCCCTGACAGAGCTTGCATTCCTGGGGGGGGGACTTTCAGTGATAGAGCTTCAGCTTTTATGTACAGTGTCCCTGTGTTTGGACTTTATATAATTTATTTAATCTATTGTTGGGCATTCTGCTATTTCCTTCCCCCCCCCATTTTAAAAATACTCTGATCAACTTACAGATTTTTGAGCAGGTTCATGATTATTTTACTAGGATAAATTCTTAGAGCTAGAATTACTCGCTCAAAAATCGTGCACATTTAAATCAGGCGTTAGTCTTTTTTTTTTTAATTTCTTGTCAAAATATTTAAAATATTATAAAAGCAAAATATTTATCCACACTGCCAGAATCCCACAAGTATATTTTCTTCATTTTCCCATCTGTGTTTCATCTGCATGCTGTGTGTGTGTGTGTGTGTGTGTGTATCTTATGTGGTCGTCATCATTCTCTTCGCTGCTTTACATTTTAATTTTGACAGTATTTTCCATGACGCTCGGGAGTGTCCTGACTTCATTATTATTTAAGATTTTATTTATTTTATTTTTAGAGAGGAGGGTGGATGGAGAAAGAGAGGGAGAGAAGCATCTCTGTGTGAGAGAAACATCAGTCGGTTGCCTCTTACGCGGGCCCCAACCGTGGACCTGGCCTGTGTCCCAGGCGTGTGTCCTGACAGGGGTGGACCCTGCAGCCGTTTGGTGTACGGGACGGCGCTCCAACCAACTGAGCCCCCCAGCCCGGGCACTCTTTATTATTTTTAAAAGGTACTATTTATTCCATTGAATATTGATGCATTTTAATTTAGGTTTTCCCATTGAAGAACCTTTTAGTTTCTTCCAGATTTTGTTACAGAGTCTATCTTGGCACTTTTTTTTTTTCCTATTTGACTTATGGCATTTTCTTAGGATTCCCAGGAGTGGATTATTGAGTCAGGGGTCTTGATATAACTTGAGGGTCTCTTCTCCAGATTGCACTCAATAATAACAGCAACAAATACTTGTTGAATGACTATTATGTGCAAACAACTGTATGTAAAGGGCTTTATACTCACAAGCTCATTTAAGCTTCCCATCAACCCATTTAACAGAAGAACCAAGTGAGGCCCTGCAGGTGAAGTGAGTTATCTGGGGTCTCACAGACAAGGGCTGGAGTCCAGACGGGACTGCTGTGGAAGTCCCTGTTCTTGGCTACCAGGCAACACCACTGTAACCTTCGCAGGCTCTGCTTCCCGACAGAGTACTAGCTGCTGACCCAGGAATCGGAGGCCCTGGCCTCGGTGACTGCCATGCACACCTCTAGCATTTGCAAGCACCTGCAGTCATCAGTGATACTTTTTGCCTCTGCCACTGTAGGAAGGTAAACGCACAAAAAGTGAGGACTTGTGGGACGGGACAGTTGTTGTCAGAGGGGATCCAGGAGCTAGCCCTGGGGAGTGCGCTGAGTGAAGTGGCGGTTCCTGATGAAACGATCAATACCTTTCTTGGTTCTAGGAGCCTCGGACTCTCACCCATACTAGGTCTAAATAGGAGGCATTTCTGCACTGAGAAGGAAACTGGTTGTTTCCCTTCCGTGTAGGGTTCCCTCTTACTAAGTCGACTGCTAAGCTTTATAGGTAGTGCCACCAGCAAGACATTTGGAACTGGATATGCCAGGCTGCTCCGTATGGGGTGGGGAGCAGTCACTTTCACGATTTGTGAAAGGCTCACAAATGGAAGTGCTTTGTGGAGAGCATTTGGCCCGCTCATTTTTCTTCTTTTTGTCATTTCTGTCGTCATTCATTCTAAAGATCCACCCAGGGATGCAGGAAAGGAGAGGGATTTTTTTGTACAACACGCACAGCAATGAAGAGCTTGGGTTTTCGGATCACACTGACTTAGTTTTAGATCTGAGCTCGTTGCAACCTTCAAGTCATTTCACCTCTCCGAGCCTCAGTTTGGTCACTTGTAAAATGTGGGTGACGCTCCCGTAAAAATTAAATGTGATTTATGTATCCTAGTGCTTAACATGGTGCCCGGCACACAGTTAGCACTTAGAACATGGGAGTTACTTATTCGCAATATTACGATTCCTTTCGAATCTCATCATGTGAAAGGCAATGCAGTGTAGAACCTGAATGGGGGCAGAAGCTCAGGCCGACACACCGGACGGCCGACAGTGGCTGTGAGAGGGGAGGGGCTGTGAAATGGAAGATGGACGTGGAGACCCTGACTTCCTGTCAGTTATTTCTGTAATGTGTGAATTTCTTATAACAAGCATATATTACTTTTATATCGGAATATTTGAACTTCTCTAACTTACCAGAAAATTTGAGCTTCTTGACATTAATAGAAAATTTTTATGGAAAATACTTACCCCTATCTTGCCCACATACCCACATGTTGTCATGTACTTGTGACCATGGTGTCCAACCAATTTCATCTGATAACTCGGTCACAGAGTTTTGCTGTGTTGCTGCGTGGCAGCGTAATGGTCCTTTGAGAGCATGTATCGAGATTTTTATCATGACCTGCTTTGTGATGCTATTACCAACAATGTGTAGCTTGTACTGACGTTCCCTTGTACTTGGGCATAAGAGTTATCGCCAATTCTGCTGTTGTAAAGCGTGTAGAAAATTTCACTGGCTAGCGTAGGACTGGGAAAGAACCTGCAGCCCTAAGTACGCTGACTTGCTTCAGCAGAGTGTTCTACTTTGGGTCAGAGCCAGTTCTTTCTGGTATTCAAATCTCCTTAGCTGGGACTCCTTGTAGACTAGAAGGGCAGAGGGACCACCAGGGTTCCTCTGCCTTGGGGTCTAGATGGGAGGAAAAGATGTCCTCCCTCGGAAACAGGTGGCAGAGGACAGGGAGGAGAGGTGGGTGCCACACGTAACTTGACATGTTTAATAGGTGCAGGAGAAACCTGCTTGTTCTGCTTCTTAATTGCATTTCTTCCACACAGGGATTTCAAGGGTTTGGATTTGGAGATGGCGGCTTTCAGATGTCCTTTGGAATTGGGGCGTTTCCCTTTGGGATATTTGCCACAGCATTTAACATAAATGATGGGCGGCCTCCTCCAGGTGAGACCTTATTTCCTTGGTAATTCTACCTGAAGGCTTCTCCATATCTGGCAGTGTATAGAGCACAGATGATTGTTACTATATGGATAATCAGCTTTTTCAAAATGTGCTGAACTCTTTCCAGATTACCGGTAGTCGTGCTCATGATACTGCATGCTTGCCAAGTATTAGGCATGTCAGAGTGCTTTCTGTTACAAACTCGGGATCCTCATAAGCCTGTGGGACAGATGTGTGATTAGGTCTGTTTTACAAATTAGAAAATACTCAGTACTGTCTCCCAAGACATGTCCCATGCACATAAAATGAAAAGGTATAAACCTTTCACAGCTGAAGGAAAGCCTAGTCCTGCACATGTACGCCACCCCCCCCCCCTTACTTTGACCTTTAGGGGCCGGAACAAGCAAGGTGACCCACAAGGAGTCAGGGCCTCTCTATTCTCTGGCATCTCTGTCCAGTTTCCCTCGGGACACACATGGGGCTGGTCCCTTTGGGACCTCTGTGTAGGTCTGCCACCTGCTGCCACCTTCCTGCCTCCAGTGAGTTCGAGAATGCCAACTACATTCTGTGTAGAGCAGGGCAGCAAGGTGGGTGCCCTGTCCTCCATCACGATCTGACGCCCCAGGCGGGATCCTTACCATGGAGCCTGCAGAGCTGCTGAGGTCAGCTGAGCTCCACTTGCAGTGCTCAGAGCCCCTTGTGTGCTACGCACAGTGGGGACCAGTGCCTAGTTCCTCAGTGCAGGCTAGAAACTTACGCTCTAGGGACAGTAACCCACACCTGGGCTATCCCAGTTGTCCCCTGCCCCCACCCTGGTGCTTGGCACATAGCAGGCAATCGATAAGTCTTTGTTGACTGGTTGCCTGCATGGATCCCTCAGAGTACCTACCTGGGGAATAGAACCGCACCAAGAGCTCTTAATAATGCCCTTTCTTACCCCACCTACCTCAAAGGTTTCTCTTCTGTTCATGTTTCCTATGAGGAAGGAGACCCCAAAGGGTAGGGCCCCAGGAAGGCCTGATAGCTTGCTTCCTTCCAACTAGGTCCAAGGTTCACCTTGGGTTCCCCAGGTGAACATAGTTCCACAGCCGGGCTGGACTCTAGATCTCTTTACCCTCCTGCCACAGTCAGACAGTTTTCTCCTGTCGCGTTGGGTACAGCTTGCCCATCGGGGTGTAGATTCTCTTAACTCTCCTTCCCCGATAGTCAGTGAGCTCTGCATAGCAGCTTTTGTCAAAGCTGAGAGGAGAGAGACCAGTTTCTCAGCCCGCTTCTGCCCCTAGTTTGCTATGCAATAGCAATGGGAGAAACGGGTCATTTTTGCCTGTCTGGGCTCCAGCTCTCCCCTCTGGAACGGGGAGGCGCTCCATGAAGCGCTCTCTGAGAACCCCCCAGGTTCAACAGTGCCAGAATCTAGAGGCTCATGACTCAGGAGGCAGTGCTTCAGTTTCTTCCTTCTTTTAAAATTGAGATTGAATTTATTGGGGTGACATTGGTTAATGAACCTAAAGATTTCAGATGTGCAATTGTATAATGCATCATATTGCATTGTGTGTCACCACCCACTTCGCTTTCTTCTTACAGAAAATGGGAGTAGTGCCCACCAAGCGATAATGTGTGTGCAAAACACTTAGCACACAGGAGATGCTTAACAAGCAGTAGCTTTTCTTTCATTATTCCCTCTAAGAGTTCCCTGTCTTACTTGCACCTATAGGCCAAACCCCTTTGGAGACGTTGTCCTCATCGTTACATTATTTCACCAGTTTTCGTAATTCCAGTTTTGTTTTGCATGATGTTATTTTGGGTCTGGAAATCTTTTTAGTGTGCAGGGTTTTGCTGTGAGGAGTTGAAGGCTGATGCTTCTCGACTCTTTAGTGGGTAGTGTGCACAGCTGCAGTGTTCTGACTCTTCTCTTCTCCCTCCTGTCTCTCCAGCTGTTCCCGGGACGCCCCAGTACGTGGATGAGCAGTTCCTGTCACGCCTCTTCCTGTTTGTGGCCCTGGTGATCATGTTCTGGCTCCTAATTGCCTAATGCTGGGCTCCTGGCCTACATCCATGGCAGGGCCTCTGGACTGGTGACACGCCACCCCCACTCTTGCTGTTTGGCTTCCTGGATAATCCTGATCCCTGGAATCAGTGGGGTCAGTAACACGTCAAGGAATTTGGCTTCTCCGTCAGAGCTTAGGGACTCAATACCAGTTGTCAAGAACACTGGGGTATGGCCACTGCCATAAACACTCTGCTACAATCTCAGGCCTTGGCATTGAGTCGTCTCTCATGGGTTACACCGTGAAATCCTATTCCAGCCAGCTCAGCAGCTCCTGACTCTGCACAGGGAAGAGGCAGAAGAGAGAAACTGTCAGTACAATTTCACCCAAGTTTGATATTATAAGAACAAAGGGATGAACCAAATGTTACTTATGGAAGCTTTCTTTCATCTCTTTTAAATACCCCTTGGTAAGGGGCCTCCAAAGTCAGTGGGGGTCCTCATACAGAGAGGTTCCCCTTCCAGATCCCAGTGCTGCTCTGTCCTATTTCCTCCTCCCTCTCCTCTCCCTCTTCCTTCTCCTCCTCCTCCTCAGCAGAGATGCAAAAAATTGCCGTCCTATAAAAGATCACAATTGCAGCAGCTGAAGCTAGAATCATATCATGAATTCACCAGAGACCCAATGATCTTTGGTTGGCTCTGGGCCATACTCAGTGTCTCTGGCCCCAGAGAGTGGCTTGAATGACCTCCTTGTTTTCTGGCATAGATTATCCCAGGAGACATGTGGCTTCACTCACAGATTTCCCATCAACTTTCCCCAAAAAACTACACCCATGTGCCTCTCTGCCAGAGAGCACACAGCCTAGACTACTGCTGAGCATCAGTGAAAAGCTGCAGTTGGGACGCCAGTGGGATCCAGAGCTCCGATGCAGGGACCACCGCACGAGCAGCCCTGTCCCCGAGGCGGCAGAAGTTGCACGTGCACCCTCCAGATCTGCCTGCCCAGAGGCACCTGGGGCTTTGTCAAGTCAGTCCAGCTGCGTGTGGAAGACCAGCCTGCTCAGAGGCAAAGTTGTCCTTACTGAAGAGGCAGGGAAGAGGGAAGACCCTCATTTTGGCATGTCTCGATGGACTCCCCTGGGAACTCCTTGTGTGTGTGCTAAAACCAGGGAAGCATGCCACTCCAGAGCAGGCGACCCCTGATGATTTGTTAACGCCAGGCAGTGGGCCTGGGGAGCCTCGGCACGGTGATATCATGTGGTCTTCCTTTGGAAATCAGGCTTCCCCAGCCCTTGATTTGTTCTTCAACTTCACAAGCTTCTTCCTCCAAATCTGAGGGAGTGTGGTGCCAGGCAGGAGGATAGTTCACTAGATAGAATGATTCTTGCTCTGCCTGTCTTGCTCTTCCTAGAAATCTAGTATATTCCAGGAGACTCCGAGGGTGGAGGAGGTGGTCTTCCTCTGGGGCCTCGGTCACATCACATGCACGGCTCCTGGCTGATCTCCAGCAATAGCCAACAAATCGTGGAAAGCCCCACCTAGTGTTTTTTTTCCCAGATACGGCTCTGCATAGCATGTGGAAACCAAAACCTCACCCGAGATGAAGGAAGCCCGCCACCCCTCTCCACAGCCCTTATTCCATCACCCCCTGTACCTGTCAATGCCAGAGTTCAGTGTTAAAAGACAAAATATAAGTATTGAATAGGTAGTTCATTTGCTGAATCCATTTGGTAAGAGTAAGCCACCAGCTCTACAGTGTGCCTGATGGATTGTAAACATCTTGGGGGCACCCACTTAAGAGAGCTCTTTTTATCACCTGGAAATCCCCAAAGTGGGAGGTGCCCTGGATCTTCTCAGCTGGAAAGGACTTGGGGGACAGGGGCAGATCCCTCAGTGCAGTGGCTCCACCTGGTGGTGAGGGAGAGGACTTCAGTCACATGGGCTCACCAGAAATGGGTTTCCAGAAGAAAGGTTAGAAAAGGGATATGGGTGGGAAGATGAATCACTTGGACTCTTTAATGAAATGGACTGAGCGCAGGAAAGCTCTGCCAGCAAAGATATCCCAGGAACCTGTCACCAAACCCATGTTGGCTACATGCCCTTTGATTTTGAACCTTATAGGTCCCCACTCATCCTCCATCAGGAGCTGGGGCAGGAAAGCTGACTAGGGACTGCTGGCCCAGCCCTGGTGGGAGCCCCCCTTTCCACCACCCCTCATCAGGCTCACCACCTTGCCCCACTGCCAAGGCAGTTTTTCCTTTGTGTGTTTTTCTATGTTCTTAACCTCTACCCCCCACTCCTGCCACCTTTGCGGATCAGGACCAGGTCCGAACCACAGAAAGAAAATGACACCATGTACAGTGGCACACCTTGACCAGTCACTAATTTTCACTGTTGTGAAAGTGATTTGATTTAGAATTAAATGGTTTTACATTACCGGGAGCTGTGGACTTCTTGCCTGTGTCGTGGGTCAGGGGATGGCTGGGGAGCAGTCCCACTGATTGGCCTCTGGAAAGCACCTGCGCGTCCTTGGGACTGTCACACAGAAGATGAAAGCGTTCCAGCAGCCGTCGGTAATTAGAGATGAGACGCGTAGCGGGAGACCGGGCCTCATACGCAGCCCCGCCCACGGTGTGACCTGTCCGGCAGGCAGCATCCTGACAAGTATGTGCAAGCTGCCGCGGTGGACCTCAGCTGGCGGCCCGGCAGAGCCTTGAGGACAATTGTAGGCTATTCGCTGTCAGCATCTCTCCACCCGTTTTGTGACGGGGCAGGTGGCCTGCCCTGGCACTCCTCAGAATTCCTCAGTAGCAGAGTGTGAAATGGAAGATGGTAAGGTTACAAAGCTGGCCCAGCCTCAGGTCCCCTGGCACACCAGAACTACAGGTCATCCTTCCGAATGGGGCTCTTCTCTCCCTCTTACATTTTGACCTAATAGCACATTGATTAGTGCCAAGATATAGTAGAAATGCAAAAGTAAGAGAACTCCAGAAACTCAAGCCAAGTAAGAAAAAAACACGATTTTTGTTCCCAGTGAAAAACAACATACACAGAGGTAGAACAGGACAGTCACGGTTCCACAGACCAGTTGCCCAGCCCCAGTAACCATTAACTTCAGTCCAGTCCTGTTCAATTCCCACCTTCACACAATTCCCTCTCCCGTACCCGGACTATTTTGAGGCAAATTCTAGTCATACGTCATCTATTATTTCAATATATGTATATCTCAATAAGGATTTTTTAAAACAACCAAAATACCATTTTGTGTACCTTAAAAAATAATAATTCCTTAATGTCAATCGTTCAAATTTTCGTAATTGTCTCATAACTTTTTATATGGCTTATTTCCACTGCGATCCAAATCAGGGCCACACATAGCTGTTAGATGTCTCAAGTCTATTACACCCACATGTCCCTCTTCCGTCTCTTCTTTCCCTTGCAGTCCATCTGTCATAAAACACAAGTGCATTTGTCCTGCTGAGTTTCCCACAGCTTCAGTTTTGCTATTTACATCACTGGTGTTCACAAGCTCCTCGTACTCTTGTATGTCTTGAAAATTTGTTGTTACAGCTAGAGACTTGACCAGATTCAGGCTTGATTTTCTTTTTTTGTAAGACTATCCTAAGTAGTAGTGTACAAGGGGAGATCCCCCAGAAAAACAGAATTATCTTCCGGACGGCAGGCCCCTTGTAGTACAGGTTTTCCCCACTAGGTGAGTGTTCTAGGAACCCATCCCTACCGGTCAGTGTACCAGCTGGCTTTGTGAGAAGTTGTGTTTGGCTCCAGTGAATTTTTTTTTTTTGAAGACTCAACGCGTTTGCCCATTTCATGATGGGTGATTAACAAGCACACCTGCCCACACCGCGCTGAGTGTTCAGGAGTTTTTGACCCAAAACAGCATGACCCCCGTGCCCCACCTTCCTATTCACCCGATCTCACCCTGAGCAACTTTCTTTTTTTGTTTCCCTGGATGAAAAAAGTCCTCAAAGGGAAATGTTTTGCCAATGTGGAGATGTGGAAGAGGTGAGACAAAAAACAGCAGAATCACTAAAAGTCATCAAAATCAACGAGTTCAAAAACTATTTTGAGCAGTGAAAAAAAGTCATTGCATCAAATGGAGAGTACTTTGAAAGTGACTGAAGTTTAACATGTAAAAATAAATACACAATTTTTTAATAAATAAATTCCAGGGTTATTTGTGCTCCCCCGCCCATGTACTTCTTACTGCATCATATCAGGAAGCACATCATGTCTGGTAGCCCCTCTTCAAAATGAAGGACTAACTCCTTCCTGATCAGTGTCTAAAAGAGCATGCATTACTGTCCAATAGGATTTTCTGCTGTGGTGGAGCTGTTCTGTATCTGCACGGTCCAACACAGCAACCACCAGCCACATGCAGCTTTCCAGCACGTGAAGTGTAACTAGTGGTCTGAGGAACTGAGCATTTAGTTCTATTTTACTTGAAATAGCCACATGTGGCTAATGGCTATCGTATTCGTGCAGATTTAGATTAATTCATAGGGGTTGCAAATGACAATTGAAAATAACATCATTAAGAGTTAAGAAACAAGACTGTACTTTTGGGCAGAATGGGGCAACAAAATTACAGAGAATATGGGGATGCTGGTAGTTGTAGGAATGGCAGAGGGGTAACATGGCAGGATGTGTTCAGAAGAAAAGCTGAGTCCTGAGTGAAGGGCGTAGGGAGAGAAGCCATAGAGTGAGATGCAGTGACCTCACAGGGGCCTGGTTTGCCTTTATTTTATAGGCAACATGAGCTATTGAAGGTTTTTGAGCAGAGATGTGACACATAATTTTGGAAGATCAGTCTATTTTAGGTGGGATGATTCAGGGAGGGGAGAGACAAGAGACCTAACGCTGGCTGAGTTGGAAGCAAGTGGAAGTGACGCTGGGAAGGCTGGCTAGGGACCAGTAGACCAGTTTTCTCAGGATGGCGGAGCCTGAACCTTAAGGTTGTTTTCAGGGTCCAGGTTCTCATCATTATAGGCCCAGAATGTCGATTGTGAATCAGCAGGATCTGGCCTCAAGGACTGACCAAGCCATTGTCAGGTAATCAAACTGGAGAGGTGACTCCGGTGCCTTGGCCTTTTCTGCCCTCCAGAAGCCTCCTTTGCGTTCACTAGTGATTTGGGAAGGGTCTTTGGGTCCATACTGAAAAGACATATCTTAGTTATATCATTTCTACAGACTTAGGCTCTTCCTTTACATTTAAACTTGCATTTCTCAAGAGTTATCTGAACTTCTCTAGAAGGAACTTGGGGGACCTATTTCCCCCAAATCCTGCTGATGAAGACCATGAGGTTGCAGGTGGTAAAGAGCGGAATGAGAAAGTGAAGAGGCAGAAGAGCCAGACCTGGGTCCCTTGCTGGGAGGCAGAGGGAGAGGGAAGACACTCAGGGGTCTTGATTCCAGAGCTGCCAGGGTCTGGGTGCCAGGGAAAATACAATGTAACCCCTCTCCATGTGTAAGGTGAATAAAATCCCCACCCCCTTTTTCTAGTCATAGGTAGCCTGGCAGAAGAAGTCCCTGGATCCCTCATTTTAATTCAATACGCAATGTTGTGTTCATTACAATCATAGCAGAAAACTCCTCAGAAATGGTAAAGCTGACTGCTGAGGAGGGCTCCCAGGAATTAACAGAAATCATTGCTTCACCAACCCGCCAGCACTTCCTGCACGCACAGGACATCAGGAGCCACCTGCCACACTCAGAGGAGAAAAATCCGACCTGCATCCAGTTTGGACTACATGGTCAGGACAGGAAGAAAGAGAATCGCGTTCACCTTAACTTGCTCAAATACGAGGACCAGAAACAGCTGGGTTGAACTTTGTCCTTGGTGGAGGCATCGTGATGCATTTCCTCAGGCCCCATCTCTGTCCATTCTTAGTCATTTGGACACTTTTCCCATGACCTAAATCTAATCTGAGGAAATGACAGTTGCCAAAGACTCAACGTAAGAGAATCAGATGGGAGGAACCTCAGGGACCAGATGATGTGGCCAACCCTTTGTCACACAGAGGACCCCATGTCCCTCTCAAGCCCAGTGACTGGAAGCAGTTCTCAAGACCCCTTAAATCATCTGGCAGCTGTTCTAACTCCTTGTCCAGTGATCTCTCCTCCATAGAGCAGAGCCTGCAGGGCAAATCCAGTCCACAGGTGTGTTTCCTTTGGACCACATGGCATTTTTAGAATTTTTGAATGTTCCCAACATTTTTTAAAAGTGGGAAATTTCGCTTAAATATCTAGCTTTTTGGCTTGTCTTGAAAAATTAGAAGATCTGGTGTCCTGGGTTCATTCATGTACCTGCTTGGTCTGGCTAAGGATCTGACCTTGGAATGGTGGTTGCACATACCATCTCTGACCTAGAGATTATCTACTGAGTGTCCGCTTATCCGTGTGGTGCAGAGGAGTGGCTTCTCTGAGCCGGAAGCTTCTAAGAAAAGTCCACCCTTAATCTTCCTCCCCCAAAGCTACTTTGTAGGGTAGATCTTGTTTCCCCATCTTCACATTCTTGATTCTGCTCTACCAGAAAGAGCTTTTGAAAGTCAGGAGACCTGGGTCGCCATCCCAGCTCAGCTCCTACAGAGCTATGCCGTTTTGAAGTAGTTGAACTGGTCCTCTCTGGTCCTCGGCTGTCCCCATCTGTAAAATGGGCTGAGGGTCCTCTGCTTTGAGGGCTCCCGCCTGCGCAGCATCATCCTTATCGGCTCAGGCACCCACGGAAGGCGCTGCTTGCACTAGGGGGCGCCAGGGCCGCCTCGGAGCCCGAGCCAAGGGGCGGGGCCTGTCCCGGGGCGGGGCGTCGTAGGCGGGGCACCTGCGGGCGGGCCCCCGGTGCCAGGTGCGGTTTGGTCCTCCCCGGGCGCCGTAGGCAGTGCATCCTGCTAGCGCCCGGGGCTGGGGTTGTCCCGCGCCTGAGGCTGCTGCGGGAGCTGCGAGCAGCTGCTACGCCGCACGCCTCTCCTCCCCATTTCCCCGTTCCTGAGACCATGGCCGCGCAGGCGGGTAAGGAAGGGCCGCGCCGTCCTGCCCGCCGTTATCTAGGAAGCCGGGCCCCAATGCGCCTGCGGGGAGCCGGCGGCTTCTCGGGGGCGTCCGGGCTCCTTCGAAGAATTTGGGGAGTGGGCACAGCGCTCCCGGAGACTCGGAGGTTGTGGAACTCAGGGAATTGGGGGGCTGGAGACCGAGGGCTCGGAGGGGCCGGAGGGTGGGGCGGCTTCCCGCGAGTTAGAGGTCCCCGGGAGGAAGGGATGCGGTCTCTGCCAGAGGCCAGCTTTTTTGCCGGACTTGGCGCCCGCCAACCCACAAATTAAAACCTTTGTAAGGAAGCCGAGGGGCCTGGGTTCTTGTGAAGTACAGAGACTACGGGAATCTCAGGGTTCGGGGCAGTTACGAGGGGATGGAAAGTTACCCCGGGTTCTGGGTTTTCTGTGGAAAATGGAGGAGAGTATGACTTCCCCAGGGGACCCAAGGCTTCTCGGGGGTGTCTTGGGGCTCTTTGCAGGAAATAGAGTGCAGATTCCCTTGGGGCTTAAGGCACGTACTGGGATAAAGAGAGACCGTAGCATTCTTCCTGGGGAAGGTAGGGCCCCTGGGGTTCTGGGTTCTCCCTTGGCCTGTCCAAGACAAGAAATGTGGCCAAACACCTCCTGGATGGAAGGGCCGTCCAAGGATGAAGGGTGGGTTCAGGGTTAGGCTAGCTGGGCCTGCAGTCCCCTGTCAGTCACCTCGTACACCGCCCTGCAGCTTCCTGCCCTCCTGGCCTGCCCCCCCTGCACCTGGGACTTTCTGTAGCCTCTGTTTCCCAGCCACCTCTGTGGGTGGCCCAGCCTCCAGGTCGGCCAGGGTCAGCGTCCAGAAGCTTTCTAGAGGTGGCAGGAGGGAATAGTGGAGGAGGGAGCTTGTCCTGGATATCTGCCCCCACTTCCTGGCTTTCAGCCTGTGGACAGTCACTTCCTCCATCCTGAATACAAGGACCAGGCCACCAGTGGGTCACTTCCTCACCATGGGAGCATGGGATTTTCTTCTCATTCTTCATAATAGGCTTCTAGAGAAAGAGGACTAGGGGGGAGAAATGCACCCTGTCCCTTTCTTTTCGTTTTTTCAGCTTCCAGAGTTCTTCCTCTCTGATTTTCGTTGACTTTTTCTAGCCTCTGTGTAATACAGGCTCTCTGTCTTGTACTTTGACTTCAGAAACTTGTGAAGGATCTTAGAGTGCAAATGTTTATTAGGTTTTCCTCTGACTGAACCAAAAAGCTGTATAGAGTCATTAAAACCTGTAGGTGCATTAGTTTATACATTGTTCCAAAAGAATATTTGTTGGTTATTTCGGTACCGTGCACTTAGCCAAGCACTGAGGAGTATAGTGAGGAACAAATGGGCATCCCTTGCCTCTGAGGTGCTTACGGCCCTAGAGATGGACAGTAAATAATTGATGCAGCAATTGAGATAAATTCTCTAATAATTCAAACTAAGTAGGGAGGTAATAAGAGTGTACCAGGGATGAGGAGAGTGGGTAGGGAATATTTTACTTTAAAAAGTAAGTTAATGCTACCCCTGAGACTAAGTAGAAATTAGTCCAGCAAAGAAAGGGCAAAAGGCAGAGGGGATAACAAAAAGGCCCTGAGGTGGGAAGGCTTGTAGTACCTTTGAAGAGCTGAGAGAGAGTCAGTACGGCTTTTTTTTTTTTAAGGGGAGGAGACTCTAAGGTTTAGGAATGACTTCAGGGTTCCATAGGCAAACAGATGGCAGTGGTCAGAATTCATATTTTCCAACTTCAAATTCAGCGCTTCAAACCTCTATATCACAGACACCAGAATGAGGTCGCACGGGGAGTCAGAGAAGGAAGTGGGACTTACACTTTCACTTGTTCTGGCCAGACTGTTCCAGGACAACTCCGATCCCTGTGTAACAGGAGAATCAGCTACAAAGAAATCAAATATTTACTGAGTGCCCGTAATGGCTGCGGCACTGGGCTAGGACAGGTTTTACCTCTTACAAATTTTAACAGACGCTAGAGCCAGGAGAGACTTGAGATAAAGTAGCTCTCCTCATTTTACATATGAAGAAACTAAGGCGCAGGGACAAAAATGGATTTGTCCAGGGTCACTCATCGAGTGGTTGAGCCAGGGTTAACCAAGGACTTCTCCTTCAGTTTTCTTTTCAATTAATATTCCAGGCTGCTTTAGGCGTATGGTCTGACACACAGTAACTATCTGCGGAAATAAATATTTGTGGAAATAAATGTGTGGCTTGTGTCTACTTAGAGTAACTAAGGGCGGGGGGGAGACAAATCAAGACAAGCTATATAAAGCCTGCATTTGGTAACATGGAATTTCAAAGGTGAGAAGGAGCTGTATTCATTCATACATGTGTTCTACAGATATATTGAGTTCGTACTATCTGCCAAGCACTTCTAGGACCTGGGGGTTCTCAGGGAACAAAATAGACTAAAGCCCTTGCCTCGTGCTCTGGTGGGGAGAGAGACAGTGATTAAATTCATGAACATCATATGTAAGGGATAAATGCTCATGAGAAAAATAAAGTAAGATAAGGTCACAGGAGCAGGGGGACGTCAGGGAAGCCTCTGGTTAATGACACCTGAGCAGAGATATTGTAGCAAGGGTTTCAGCCATTTGGATATCTGGGGGAAGAACAACTTTTTTTTAAATCCTCTCCTGAGGATGTGTTTACTGATTATAGAGAGAGAAACATTGATGGGTTGTCTCCTGTACGTGCCCCAACTGGGGATCAAACCCGCAACCTAGGAATGTGCCCTGACCGGGGATGGAACCTGCAGCCTTTTAGTGCAGAGGACGACACTCCAAACAACTGAGCGCTGGGCCAGGCCTGGGGGAAGAACGTGTTAGAAAAGAGAATGAGCGAGGCCCTGAGCCAGGACTATGCTTGGTATATTTGTAGAACAGCAGGGTGTCCAGGATGGCTACCAGATTTGGTCCGGGAATGCAGCTTAAAGGAGGTAAGACTGGGAAGTCTTAGGTAGGTTAAAAAAAGGGTGGGAGGGGTTAATATCCTGATGGGGAAGAAACAGTAGGATTTGAAGGTGGACAAGTTTCAAGGTCTTCACAAAGGATGGTGAATTGATATAGGAAGGACCCCCCCCCTCCAAAAAAAAAGCTGGAGTTATCTTCTGGAGGGCAGATACAGGCATCCCCTCTAGGTGAGTCTTCTGGGAACCCATCCGTATCCGTGTACCAGCTGGTGTTGTGGGAGGCTGTGTTCGGCCTCTGATTTTTTTTTTTTTTTTTTTTGAGGACTTTTTCAACACATTAGCCCGTTTCATGATGGCTGATTTATGGACCTACCTGCCCACACTGTGCTGAGTGTTCAGCAGTTTTTGACCAAAAACAGCATGACCCCTCTGCCCCACCCTCCCTATTCACTGGATCCTTCCCCGAGCAACTTGTTTTTGTTTCCCTGGATGAGAAAAGTCCTCAAAGGGAATCCTTTTGCCAGTGTGGAGGAGGCGAAATAAAAAACAACAGAAGCACTAAAAGGCATCAAAACCAACAAGTTCAAAAATTGTTTTGAGCAGTGGAAAAAAGTCTTAATAGGTGTATTGCATCAAATAGAGAGTATTCTGAAGTGACTAAAGTTTAAACATAATAAGTACACAATATTTTATAAATACTGGGTTTTGGGGGGTCTCCCCTCATATATGTGGTAGAGGCAAGGATTTGGAGGTGGGGGAGTCACAGGAAATGGAAGGTAGTGCTACAGTGTGGCTGAAGCCTGACTGGAGTGGTTTAATGCTGGGCTTGTGGAATTTCTGGTCTGCAGGAGGGACCATAGTTTTGGAGGCAGGAAGAGTCGTGGTACTGGCATGTGTTCTAGACTATCAGTCTGGCATTGGTGGCAAGATGAATTGGACAAGGGTAAGGAAGGGTGCCAATCTGGAGGTAAATACAGTGGGACCTGAGCTAAGGTGTTAGGAATGGAGAAGAAGGCACTGACCAGCAGGAAATGCCTAATGTCATGGGCGGGGCAACGTGACTTGGATAGCCATGGGTGTAGGATGGAGGTATCAAGGTAGGGTCCAAGATGACTACAAGATTTTAAAGCTGACTAGAAACCCATCACGTTCAAGGAGCTGTATTAGGCTTTCCACATTTCTGCATCTTTTGCAGGCTGGGTTGATTCCCAGCCCAGGGCTAGCTTCTGATCAGTGCAGCCTGGAGGGGGCTAAGTTTCAGGGACAAATTAGGGGGTGGGGTGGGGCATCACTAGCATTTCAGTGACAGAGACCTGTAGCTGGAGGAGTCTCTTATAAGTCTGTTTTTTTTTTTCTCACTCTTGATCTTTCTTTATACAGTAGCAAGAATTAGATTCTTTTATCTATTAATTTATATCCAGCAGTAGCTAGACCATGAAACCATGTTCTATTATAGTATGCCCTGAGTATCAGCTCCTTCTGCCTATAATTTTTCAGGAAAGAAAGTCTAAAATGTAGCTGGATACATAGACTTTTGAGTTAGCAGACCTGTGGTCTTTAGTTGAACATTTCAGTTCCCTCTTCTGTAACATGGAAACAATAATAGTTCTTTAATATTAGTCCTTACCTCAGGGGATCTTTGTTAGATTAATTCATGCTTGCATAGTGCTTAGCACACTGCCTGGCACATAATAAGGAGTCAAAGTAGTTGAAACTTTTTCTCCTGTCATTGATAATCAGTAAAGAACTGCTATCTGGGACTATATGCTTTGGTTAACCAGTATTTTAGTAGAGATTCTTTGTAGGTCTTCCAGGTTCGAAATTGCCAACTCATTCACAGCTAAGTAAACATGCAGTTGGAAGGAGAACCTGAGTGCCCCGAAAGCCACAGGAACCATCTGTCTAGTTTGTTATCCTACCCAGTATCTTGTGACTCTACCAAGTTTACCCTGTCCCTAGCACCTGGCTTGTCCCTCTCTGACATGAGTTATTTCTTGCGTATCTTTGTCCCTCACACCCAGCAGTTTGTGACCTACTCTGCGTATTGCACATGGGCACATGAAAGCGTTTGCTGAATTTGTTTGGAAAACATTCCCTTCAGGTTTTGGAGGTTAGTGTGGTAAGCTCAACCTTTTCCCCAGCCAACGCTCTAGATATACATGAAAGGTAGAAGAAAAGCTACTCCTGATTCAGCTGTCCAATAAGTGCCGGGCGCTGTGGGATGTATCTTCTCATATATATTTCATTATTTCTCTTAATCCTCTTGTTACTCCTTTGAGGAAGTGGTATTATCCTCTTTTTAAATATTAAGAGACAAGCTCAGAGAGGTTAAATAATTCGCCTAAGGATACAGCCAAGTTTCATTCCCAGGTCTAACTCCAGTTTTATCTGCTTGACCCTTACAAATTTTCCCTAATAAAGGGCAGAAGAGAGCAACAGCAAGAATGAAACCTCCTGGGATGCCTCTGTGCCTTAACCTGAAAAATGAGAGGCCCTGGTTTGGTGTCACACAGGCTCAGAGCCAGAAGGAATAATTTGATCCCTTCTTTCCCGAAAGACGAACCTAAGTTCCAGAGAAGTTCAGAAGCTCCTTTAAAAATCATCTTTCTTCCGCAGACACTCCCTTTGGTAATATTTGGTAAGGTAGTGAAGAGGAAAACTCTCTGGGATACAGGGGAGAGCACCTACAGAAATGTTAATCATTTCTGTTAGTCTGGTTGGTAGTCACTTCATTAAAATGTGCCCCCTCCTCTCTTGCCCCCTCCCAGTTCCCCATTAGTTACTGCCCCTGCCCCTCTGCTTCCTGCTTTATCCCAGAACAAGTGGAATTGATACACCTGACCTGCCGGTTCCCAGGGGCGCAGTGGTTACCTTACTTGTTTTGTGCTGCACTGAATTGGCTTGGTTTGGTTCCTGGTTCTCATTGTCTAGTGGAATATGAGAAGCATCAAAGATTATTCTCAAATGAAAGGGTAGAATCTGTGCATGTTGGTTCAGGCTAGGCTTCATGGTCTCATGAACTCTCAGCCTTTGGGGATTTCTCACCACTTTGAAGTCTGAAAAGGAGTAGTTTGCAGAAACCCAGCTCTTAGACCACGATGAAGGGGACTGTTAGTATCTTGTGGGCAATGCACTGGCTCTGAACTGGGGTACCAGGCCGAGCCCGTCCCCTGAGTGAATAACTAGTTTTGAGCAAGTCTCACCTTGCCTGAGGCTACCCGGGTAATAAAAATGGAACTGATCTGGTAGTGTCAGAACCCTTGTGGGCCCCGCCCAGACCAGCTTTCTCGTGGTGAGGATACTTGATTCTCCTTCTCCAAATTGTTTTCTTTTTCTAAAGATTTCGTTTATCTATTTTTAGAGAGAGGAGAAGAGAGGGAGAGAAACATCAGTGTGTGGTTGCCTCTCGCGCACCCCCTGCTGGGGACCTGGCCCACAACCCAGGCATGTGCCCTGACAGAATTGAACCAGCAACCCTTTGCTTCTCAAGCCGGCACTCAATCCACTGAGCCACACCAGCCAGGGCAGAAACCCAGTTTTCTTTAAGAAAAATGAAAGGAGTAGATTAGATTAGAATAGATGATTTTTAAAGGCCCTTCCAGCCTTACCATCCTGCCATCCCAAGTGTCCGCCCAGTGCATCTCCAGGTTGCTCGACGGTCATATCACCAATTAGGAAATTGAGAGAGGGAAGTGTATGTACACTGAATATATTTTATACCGGTATCCAAAAGATCCTGAGGGTGAGAACCTCCGTAATGAGGCATTTGTTAAAATTTACCTTGTTTGCATTGCACATTTGCCACTTCCTAAAAGCAACGAATTCTTATAATGAAGGCACAGATTTCTGATTATTAAACATCTAATAAAGGCCCCGTATTGTTTGAGGCTTCTGGGGACATTTACTTAATCAAGCTCCCTTCCTGGGCTCTGGCAGTCAGTAGCCACCGTTGACAAGTCTGCCCATAGGTAAACACAGCAGAGGGAGGGGTGAGCAGCCTGGTACAGTGAGGTGTTTTCCTGGAGGAAGAAGGTCCCAGGGAGACTGGACTGGACTCTGGATTGGTCTTCCATTAGGCCTCACTGAAATCTCCGTAAACTTCGTATTATTATATTTATCTTACATTTTCTAGAATGAAGTTGTAAAAGAGGTAGGATCATCGACCTTCGGGGCTGTTAGGGAGCCAACGATTCCAAGAGTATTCATTCGAAGAATGTCCGGGCTTGGGAAGCTGAAGGCTGTGGGTAAATATCTTTGCTCAAGTACCCGTGATCGACCTGCGTATCTACATGCGCCTTTAGCTGTAGGTAGTCACCCTGGGAACCAGACACTTTTTTTCAGTAGAATTATCCCTGCTGACCGTTGGAGCTTATCTCTGGAAGTGACCTTCATAGTTGACAGTTGGGTACAACTTTTCATCTGGGTTCGCCACACAAAGGATTGCACCAGGCTTTATGCTGGGCCCTAGGGATTTAAAGATCTTCAAGACGTAACCTTTGACCCTTAGAGCTGCAGGGGAGAGGGCAGAGAGGGAGGGAATAAGGGAGACAGAAACGTAATACACTGTAATTAGAGAACAAATTATATTAAACAGGTATAGACAAAGTGAAACAAACACTGTTTGCCTTGGGGGGACCATCAAGGAAGGATAGAAGTTTGATGAAAAGGTTGGTTAAGTATTCTGAACACGGAATAGCTTGAGGTGTGAGTGTTAGGATGTAAGAACCTGAACGGGAGTGGCAAGAATAGAAAGTAGATCAAGATGTGACCATAGCATCCCTTTGTAAGGGATGTTGAGCGATAAAGGTTCTTTGGGGCCACTTTGTGGAGGGCCATTCCACCCATCAGTTAATGTTAATGAGGGACTGTAGTAGGCCAGGGACGGGTCTTGGTTCCCCTAGTCCTTTGTAGTTAATAAAACTAATTTTATTGGTGTGTGAGGAGTTTGCATTCCTGCCTCAGGATCTTTGCACATGTCTCCCCGCATCCCAGTCTCGTGTTATCCTTCCCTCCTCCTTTTTGCCTCATTAATTTAATATTTATCCTTTAGAGCTCAGCCTGGAAATTACTTCCTTGAGGAATTTGTGTGCCCAACCCCATTTTCCTGTTTAAAAACTTGATGTCGTCTTCACACCACTTGCCCCACTCATAATTAAAATAATTGTTATTGTTCAATAACTAATGTTTAACCTCGCTTTTGTTTGTAGCACAGTGTTAGACACATAGTTGGCATGCAGTAAATATTTGCTAAAAAAATGACTGAAGCGTGTCCACCGAGTTTAGCAATAAGCAGTCGCTGTTGACTTTGGTGAGACAATTTCTGAGAAATGGTGGGGGTGGAAGTCAGACTGTAGTGGATTATGCAGTAACTGGAAAGTGAGGAAATGCGGGCAGCGATGTGTAGACAACTTTCTAATACATGTGACTGTGAAGAGAGGAGCAAGCGTGGTAGCCAGAGGAGAAAATAGGGTCCAGATATTTTTTTAAATGGGAAGGACTTGAACTTATGTAGGTGATGATTGGAAGGAGCAAATGGAGAAGGCAGCGGTGGTGGAGATAACTGTATGTGCACTTC
Source organism: Desmodus rotundus (assembly GCF_022682495.2). NCBI lineage: Eukaryota > Metazoa > Chordata > Mammalia > Chiroptera > Phyllostomidae > Desmodus > Desmodus rotundus. The sequence goes on along the minus strand of NC_071393.1, from coordinate 14,720,128 downwards.
CTCCGGGAGGCGGAGTAAGATGCAATCCAGAAGAGCAGTGCCGTGCTAAGCAGCTGAGCTTTTGTTCCGTAACACTGGGGAGTCTGGGTGAGCCAGCTAATGTACAGTACACAGGGAACTGAAGCCAAAGACCTGAACTTGGGCTGTATTGTAGCAAAGGGCAGGGAAGGATTGGAGAGACCTTTGGCAGGTGAAACTAGGTGGAGGCGAGAGCGGGGAGTAGGGATCTTGCTTTTTGTGCCCGTGGTGCCTACCACAGGGTGCTACATAAGTGTTAAATGGCTTTGAATTTCTTCAGATCGGAGGAGACAGGGCAGCTCTGGAGGGTGTAGCAATTCACCTCTCTCAAGTAGCCTCAGTGGAGATTTCTGATCCATTTTGCATTTTGGAAACAATCAGAAGTCATTCAGAGCCAAGATACTGAATTGCCGAGTAAGTGTGTGGTCTGGTAAGAGACTGTTACTTTTGGATTAAAAATTTAAACCAAGAAACAAGGTGTGGCTTAACATAATGAAATTTGCTAGGGTGGGGTGGCAGTTCACAAACTGACTCTGAAAGCCCTTCCGTGGGAGAGTGCCAAAAATGTCTCAGACTGGTACCTCCAGAACTTGGGGGATTCATTTGGATGTCTGCGTTCATCAGAAACTCCTCTCACTGATTCGTTTTCTTACCCCTGTCCATAACCCACTTAAATGAGTCTCTCAGACTTCCTGCTTCGGAGTTTGTGAAGATGATGGTGCACGCTGGCCTGTACCACCCAAAGACCAAAAAGGCCTCTCAGCCCTGGCTGGTGTGACTCAGTGGATTGAGTGCCAGTTTACAAACCAAAGGGTCGCTGGTTCAGTCCCCAGTCAGGGCACATGCTGGGTTTCTGGCCAGGTCCCCGGTGGGGGCACGCAAGAGGCAACCACACACTGATGTTTCTCCCCCTCTCTTTCTCCCTCCCTTCCCCTCTCTAAAAACAAATAAATTATATATATATATATATATTTTTTTTTAAGGCTCCTTATAAGAGTCTGAGGTGATGGATATGTACAAGGTCTATCCAGAAAAAGTCCAGCCATTGTTAATATAGCAAAAAGGGTTTGCGTGACATTGGTGTAACCTGGCAGCCAAGGAGAGTGGACTGGAATGCGCATACATCTTCACTGTACTAGTCAGTGGGGGTGGTAGACGCTGTTGAATGAGTGTGTGTACTGTGTGGTCGTCACATTCAAAATGACTGAGCAAGGAGAGCAACAAATCTGCATGAAAGTTTTTTTTCTTTTAAGATTTTATTTACTTATTTTTAGAGAGAGAGAGGGAGAGAAACATCAAAGTGTGGTTGCCTCTCAAACATCCCCAACTGGGGGCCCAGCCCACAACCCAGGCACGGGCCCTGACTGGGAATTGAACCAGTGATCTGTTGGTTCACAGGCTGGGCTCAATCCACTGAGCCACACCAGCCAGGGCTGCATCAAATTTTAAGCTTAAACATTCCTCTGCAGAAACTATTCTGATATTCAGAAGGCCACAGCCATGGGCAACTGGTGATTGGCAGCTTCATCATGACAACACACCTGCTCATGCATCATATCTCGTGCAGAGTTTTTTGGTGAAACAACAAATCACTTGGGTGACTAAGCCCCCCTATAACCCAGACTTGGTGCCCTGCAACTTCTGGCTTTTACCCAAACTAAAATCACCTTTTTGAAAGAGAAGAGATTTCAGCCTGTGATGAGATTCAGGAAAATATGACAGAGCAGCTGATGGCGACTGGGAGACCTGTGTGGGTAGGTCCCGAGGTGCCTGCTTTTTAGGGGACTGAGGTTTATTGTCTGTGTACAATGTTTCTTGTATCTTGCGTGGTCTTCCGTAAACGTGTCTTTTTCATATCACACGGCTGGATGCCTTCTGCACAGACCCCTATCACTGTGGAACTAGAGGAAAGGTGGGGTGGGTGGACGTTTTAAAGCCTTCTGCCAGCTTATTTAATTCCCCTCTGGGGTATGAGGGCGGCTGTGTACGCCCTGGCTGCCTCAGAATGCTGCTGAGCAATCTGGAAATGTCTGGAGCCATGCATTGTCTATTTATGGCCCCTGTGCCTCTGAGACAGGATTGGTGACTGTCACTGTGCCTGGGGCAGTCTGGAGTTACCAAGAGAGAACAAAGCTGCATACACAGAGCGTACAAGGGATTCTTGTATCAACCTTGTCCTGCTTTCTAGGGCTGAGTGAGGTACCACAGCTTGATCTGAGCTGCCCTCTTTATTTCAATAAGTTGGCATTTGAACCACACCAGGTGTATTGTGTTTTGTCCCTCCTGGAGGGACATGGACCAACTCTGCTATTGTCCATGGTAATATCTCGGCCTACACAGCCCTTCCCCATTCTTTCTCAGCCTTTGGTAAATCTTTCCCATCTTTCATGGCTCAGCTCAAGTGTCCACTTCCCCTACAAAGACTTTCCTGGTTCCCTAATTGGAACGAGTAGGAATTAACATGATGGATTGGAAAGAGCGGGGCCTTTAGAATGAACCAGACCTGCTTTGGGACACTAGATTTGCCACTTGGCCTGTCACCCCTGGCCTCAAGTTTTAGTTCTCCCATCCATTAAATCAATATATTATATCTATCTCACATGATTGCTTTGAAAATTGAATGAGAAAGGGCCTACTCTAGTTCTTGGCCTGTAGGAGGCATTCATTAAATGTTTGTTCTTTCCCTTCTATACCCATAACTTCTTTTTCTACATAAGTGTTAAATGGCACTAAACTAAAATGGCAGGTTACTCCCACTTCTGAAAGAACATCTAAGTGAAAAATCACAATAGGAGAGGATGTTTCTTTTCTAGTGGATTTGCGCTCCGAGGAGCAGGGATGGTGTTTTCCCACAGTCTGCAACGTGGAGTTTGTGGAGGGCCCTTGATGTTGGTTGAATGAATGAGCTCCTGGACTAGGTGACAGGAAATCTGCACAGCCCGGGCTTTTGAGGAATAGGAAAAGGCAGTAACGTGATTAACCCAGAGAGAGGTTTCTGGGTACTGGTTGGGAGTAGTTGTAGGAAAGACTGATGCGAAAAGGACACCTTGTTTGTTTCGTAGAGCAAGGACTGACACTTCTAGGAAAGGCAGGTTTTGTTACAGTAGAAAAAGGAACACTCAGAACCATTTTTTATTTAAAGACTGTGGGTTTTTAGAGAGAGAGAGTGAGGGAGAGAAGCGCTGCTGTGCAGTAGAAACACTGATCGGTTGCCTCTCCCACGCTCCCAGCTGGGGACCTGACCCACAGCCCAGGCTTGCGTCCTGACTGAGAATCAAACTGGTGACCTTCTGGTTTGCGGAATGACGCCCAACCCATGGAGCCACACCAGTCGGCAGTACCGTTTTTTAAATAATGGAATGAGACTACTTTTGAGGCCGAGTTTCCTCTCCTTGGGGAGATGAGTAGGCAGGGCTTACCAGGGGTCTTGTGCAGGCGGGAATTGTGCCTCTGGCTGAGCATTGGACCAACCCTTTCAACGTGAGGGTCTGTTAACTCAGACTTCTTCCACACGTTAGGAATCCCTTCTTCCTCAGTACTGCGGGCCTCTGAACCCCTCCTTGGTTTCCTGTGCAGGTGAAGATGCCTGGAGGTGTCAGGGCTGTGGGGACCATGTTGCTGCAAGCCAGCGGCTGTACAGGACAGTTCACGAAGCCTGGCACAGCTCCTGCTTCCGGTAAGTGGTCTGTCCTCCTGTTCTGTCAGTGGACTACAGGCAGGGAACTATTTCATTTTCTGGAAAGTACAAAAACAAGCTTCTGACTTGGAAGCGTGCATGTCAAGTCAAACAAACTTTGACTTGAAAGGTGGGCGTGGGGCAGGGAGGGATGTGCCAAGGTGGACGTGGAAGAGCCACACATGGGCCAGGAGCCGCTAGGGCTGGGGAGGTTGAGGGGAGGTCTTTTCGGGGTGTCCCAGCACCCTCAATCTTTAGGTAAGGAAACTGAGGCCCAGAAACAGTGACTTTCCCACGCCTACACTACTGGGTATACAGATGCCTTAAGGAATGTTGTTAGCGTAGTTGGCAACACCAGCTCTTCTTCACAGCAGGCCGCCTTCCTAGTTTCCTGCTTTTTAAAACTTTTATTTATTTATTTATTTATTTATTTAGGTCCACTTCCCTGTCTCAAAGAAATGAGCAGCAGGTGGAAGTGTAGAAAGAAAAAATAGTTTTAATGTTGAATGGGCAATACAGAGATGGGGCGCTTACGCTCTAAAGACCCGACTCCCCGATGGCACATAGGTTACAGAGTATAGAGGGCAAAATCACAAGAAATGACAGGTTAGGAGGTGGGGTTGTGCTGGGAGCTGATTGGTCAGAAGTGAGGTAAGAGTAATACATTGTGTTTTCAGGTGTTAAGAACAGTTCTGAAGTCTTTTCTGGGTTTCTCTGTCTGGTCTCATGGGAAAGTAGCCAGGAGATTGGTTGTTCCACCTTAGGGCCCAGGAGCCGAAACATAATTTAGGTCAAGTTGTTATCATTAGCCTGCCAGAAGTCTGACCTTGTGACCGTTAGTGAGGTCGGGGCTACTGGACTGCTGTCTTCCGCTGCCTGGGGAGTTGCTCATTATCCTTTCCTGCTTTTTGTTATTAACTTTATTATGGTTCTTGAAAATAACACAAACTTTAAAGTCAGATTTGTTCTTGCTGGTTAAGGCTCGATTTTCTCATCAGGAAAATATGGATGTTAAGAATCTATCTCAGGATTATTAAGATTGAATGAAATAATATATGGCAGGGGCCCAGCATATGGTGGGCACCCACTGAATGGCTGTTCCTTTCCCCTGTGAGATTAGAATGGGGGCTTGTCTTTGCATTCTCTAAAACATAGCACAGTGCCTGGCCTGCAGTCCTTCCTCATCAGAGGCTGGGTGGGCATGTGTGGCCCTTGTGGTCTGAGTGGTGGAGCTGTGCTCACACCCTGCGAATGAGACAGACTAGCAGGCACCACGTGCTCTAAATTCCAGCACCCACATACAGCTCTTGCTACAAAGCATCCCCCATGCTGATTTCAAGTAATTTAATTGACCTTTAAGCACTCGCACTCCACCCCCTAACTATGTGGGGGGTTGGCCTGAAGAGCGCTGGCCCCTGGAAGTGTTGGAGAGGAACCAGCATTTTCTTGCCCTTTCAGCTCTAACTCAGAGCTCTTCAGTCTTCTTGGTATCTATCTAATTGCCTAGCTTCCTTCTCTTACTCTCAGGAAACTTGATTGTATCCTTACTCTGCCTTTTAGTAAGATAGGAGTAGAGTTGTCAGAGCTATAACAGACCTTATAGAGAAAGCCTTGGGCTAGCCCTTTTGTTTGAGACCTGAGGCTAAAGAGCAGCATCAGAACTTAATGAATTCCAAGGTCAAGGCTTGCCTTGGCATCTAACCCATGGTCATATTTGTCCCTGCTATTTTCCTCTTTGTGTGAATATTCTCTATCCAAAATAAGCGGGACCAGATAGGACAAGGCTAATCTTTGGAATTTCTGGATTCTCCTATAACTAAAGAACTATAGAACTAGAAGGGACTACATACTGTATGATACAACCCTTTCATGCCAGAGATGAGAGGCCTGAAACCAAAAAGACAAAGAGTTACACAGACAGGCCATGGATAGCAGGAGCTGGCCTTAGAACTGAAGTCTTGGGTTATTTGTAGGTCTGGTCCATTGCTAGCTTGTTAGATAGAACTGTGTGTGTGTGCACGCGTGTGTGCTCGAAAGAGAATGTGTGTGTGTGTGAGAGAGAGATACACACAAATACATGCTCATAAAGAAGTAAGGCACATTATCATGGCAGGTAAGAGTGCAGACTATGGACTGTCTAGTTTCAAATCCTGGCTTTGCAATTTCTTAACTGGCCTTAGATAACATCCCTGAGCTTCAGGTGCCTCATCTATAAAATAGGACTAAGACTAGTACCCATCCTACCAGGTTGATGGGGAAGATTAGATGTATCATCTATGTAAAGTGCCTAGCATAGCACCTGATACACAGAAAACTCTTGGTGGTAGTTAGTTTATATTGTGAGGGTGTGTCTATATACTTACTCATACATTTATTTTTCTTACTATGTATATACTCATTGGGCATCTGCTGTGGAGCCTCAGGGGTTAAGGTTAACTCTGAACTGCCCTTGCAGGATTAAAGTGAAGATCATACCTGCGGGGTAAGTAGAGCATCCAGGTTGTCCCCTGTCACAGCTTTGTCTCAAGGGCAGAGGCTTCCTAATCCAGCACTATTAAAGGGACATATTGAAATATCTCCTGACTCCTGAGCCTTCCCACACAAACTGGATGACCTGGAGCCTGGTCGTTTGCCCCAGGGAGAAGAGCTGTTTGGGAGCCAATTTGACTTTTGCCCAAATGGAAGGAAGGACTGTATTGTCTGGCTCCAGAAGTAACCTGGGTTATGAGGAGCACGAGGCATCAGCCTGAAAGGTCTTGTAAGATGGCTTCCACCCCAGCTCACCTATAATTCTCTGATGAATTCAGAGTCTCTGGGTGCAGGCCTGCTAGAAGCAGGACCTTCCTTCAGCCTCCCAAATAAATGCATTCTTCCTGACTCCCTCGGCCTTGCTCTCACCCGGCTGGACTGCAATTACAATAAAGGAAATGACTTTTCTTCTCCCCTTCCCCCACACCTTTGTTTTCCTAATCACAGGGTGGGGCTGGATGTTGAATGGAGAAACTTCTGGGGCTTGGCCCAAACTCCTCCCCTCACTTCTCCTTATTATACTCTATCATCTGTCTGCAGCCACATCCTTAATCCTGACTCTGACAGCTTCTGCCAGTTTGTCAGGTCCCTGGGACAATAGAAAGCCAGTTTAGGCTAGAACCTGGAGCTGTACAGTAGAGGCCAGCTGACAGATCTCCTGGAAGTGGCCGGAAGCAGCCCCATCTATAATTGTGCTGGTACAGTGGGGCACCCGGCCAGAATCCTTCTGATCTCTGGACACCTGGCTGACCAGCCCTCTTGCTTCCTTTCCTCAACCTTCACAACAGACTTGTTTAGATTCTAAGTACCTCTGGCCTTCCCTTTCCTTGAGCAGTGCCATTGGTTCTAGAGCTGGGGCCATTCTCTCTGAAGTTTTCTGGAACTGGCTACCTCTCACGGGGGAAAGGCCAGAAAAGTAGCAGGACTCATGTTGTTTTGTAGCTGAAGTTAAGGTGTAGAACTATGAATGATGACCTGGCCTCTTGGTGTGTTTGCAAAGCAAAGGACCTTGACAAGTTTTCTGGCTGTTGTTTTTTCACTCTTGTCAGAGATATTTGGCTCAGGAGGAGGGATCATGGGAGGAGGGAAAAGCTGCTTCTTTTAGTCTTTATGGCCCCTACCTGGGACTCTGTTACTTGACCTGGTTCCTAACAGCATTATCAGAGGGGAGAATCCACCATTCTTAAGGCTCCTGGGTACTGTTAGGGCCTCCTTTTCTCAGGATCACAAACACATACTATTTGTTTGTTTTAAAGATTTTAATTTATTTTTAAAGAGAAGGGAAAGGAGGGAGAAAGAGAGGGAGAGAAGCATCAATGTATTTGCCTCTCGTACACCCCAAAGTGGGGGACCTGGCCCGCAACCCAGGCACATGCCCTGACTGGGAATAGAACCAGCGACCCTTTGGTTCGCAGGCCAACCCTGTTGTTCGCAGGCCGGGGCTCAGTCCACTGAGCCACACCAGCCAGGGCCAAACACATACTGTTTAAACTTTCTCTTTTGAGAAGTGGTTTCTCATGCCTGTGCTCTAGAAAAGGGGTAATGCAGATAGAAAATTGTTATCACTCCATCCGGCAACAAACCGTTTCCGCTAAACCTGTGTGAAGAAATTACACACATAGTGACCGGACTGTGATGTAATGGGCTGGCTGATGACAAGAGTGCTTCTTGTGATGCTGAAAGTCATGCTCATTTTCTCACGCAATCCTCCACCTAAACAAGCACAGCAGAATTACAGTTACAGTGATAGGTTCCATTTATTGAGCGTTTACTCTGAAGTAGACAAGTCCTAAGCATTTCCTGTGTATTAGCTCATTTAATTCTTACAACAGCCTAATAATTATAAAACTGCAGACCTGTCTTTATCTATTTACAAGTAGGGAAATGAAGGTTATTTGCTCACAGTCACAGAGCCAGTAAGTAGCATAGCTGGGATTTGAACACAGGCTGTCTGACTCCTCACTTAGAAGAGTCTCTGCATTTTTGAATATGGGTATGTCATGTAACCTCTCTGAGGCTCAGTTTCCTCTTCTGTAACTTCAGGGTAAAAACACACACCGTGCCTGCCACACACTAGGTGTCAGATAACATTGAAGGGCATTGGTTCCTGAGTTCTCAAATGTCAATAAAAGTGCTGTTAAATTTCAGCCGGGCCTCCAGCTCCGGGATTCGGAGTCAGTGGAGCAGCCCTGCCATCTGCTGTTGCACTGTTGGTGTTGCTGCTGCATTTATTGACTCAAGCCTTTGATTCTGGTTTGCTCGTTTGTCTACTTTATCTCTAAGGAAACAGCCAGCCAGCAGGTCGTTAAGGCCAGCTGTCCGACGAGGGACTGGGACCTTCCTGACAGAGGAAGGGGAGGATAGACACCTGGGCCTTTCTCTGCCCTTACAGGGGCCACCAGCATTAACATCCAATGGGACTCTTAGTGTGTAGAGCAGCCTGTAACCTTCAGTGTGCCTTAATCTGGCTCTCTCCTTTGGGAAGAAAGAGCTAAGACCCTATAGCAGCCCCACAGCTGCTGTTCTGGGCAGAGATGGAGGGGGGCCCGGGTGGGGCCCGAGATGGATGACGTATTTATTAAGCACTGTATTGGGAGTTTCACTCACATTATCTGGTTCAGCCCTCACAATAACCCTGCAGCCCCATTTCATAGTAAAACAGGAAGGCCCAGGAAGGTGCAGTAACTTGCCCAGGGTCACACAGAGCTGACATTTGACCTCAGGTCTCTGTAGCTCTCAAGAGGGTTCTCTCTGCACTGGGATTCCCAGGGATCAGAAGACAACCTGGATTTTAGTCCTCACTGAGCCAGGCTAGTTGTGTAACTATGGGCAAGTCCCTTCGCCCCCGTGAGCTTCAGTTTTTGTGTCTATAACGTGAAAGTAATCCACCTCATGGAGTAGTTGTGAGGGTTAAGGAGGTAATGGAGAAGAAGGCACTCTGAAAACATTAGAGTGGCATAACGCGTCAAGGGTTAGCAGCACATCGTGCTTCTCAAACTAACAGCTCACACACAGTTTTGAGCATCTTCTGCTCTATTGAGGGCACCAAATTAAATGCTGTTGGAGATATGGGTTTGACGTACTGGCCTGGTCTCCTAACTGGCTCCCTCACGTAGCTGAAAAACAGGTAATAATCTGGAACACTCCTAATAATGAGATCTAGAAAAAAAATGTGTAGTGGGCTCTCGTTTGCCTTCCATTCGGTCTCTACCTGAAACAATATTCTTTTAGTAATGTTCCGGAGACACTCATCGGCCCATCCACTGGCCACTTTTCAGTCTTCATCTTACAAGACCTCCCAAACTGCATGAGAGGTGGTAGAGAAAAGTGAATCCCAGTTTGGAGTCAGGCTGCTTAAATGTCCATCCCAGCCTCTCTTACCAGCTACCTGACCTTGAGTCAGCTGTTTAATATTTCTTTGCCAGTTTCCTCATCTGTAAAAGGGGAAATAGTTCTGACCTTAAAAGGTTGTTGTGTAGCCCTGGCTGGTATAACTCAGTGGATTGAGCACTGGCCTGTGAACCAAAGGGTCGCCGGTTCAACTCCCAGTCAGGGCACAGGCCTGGGTTGTGGTGCAGGTTCCCCAGTAGGGGGTGCGTGAGGCAACCACACATTGATGTTTCTCTCCCTATCTTTCTCCCTCCCTTCCCCTCTCTCTAAAAAATAAATAAATAAAATCTTTTAAAAAAATGGAAATGGCTAACTGTACCAGTTTTTGAAAAGGAGGAAAAAGAGATCCGGGAAAAAGTCCTTTTGACTTGACTCCTTCGCAAAATCCTGATGGAATTTTGTGGACGAATTCTGTGGACTTTTGTAGATGGTGGAATAGGCAGACAGTGAGTACTTAGAAAAAGGAGCCGAGGATACAGCAGCAGTGATTAGTCATCACCAATTAGATTTGACTTTCTGATCGTTAGTCATGAGACTCTTGATTCCACAAGGCATTTGATAAACATCTTTCATGATACCCTGATAGTAAGAATGTAGGCAGAAAAATCTAGAAAATTCAGATGCAGGAGTTCAACATACCCAGCAGTTGGGGTCCCTGTGTTGGAGAGACTGGGTTCCTGAATGCCTCGCTAGGGCTCCTGGTGAGGAAAGGGCATAGGATCTGAGGTCAGCAGCCCCAGCTTTTCATCGCAGTCCTACACTTCCCAGGGGCAGCCTTGGGTGAGTTACCTAGCGTCTCTGGGCTTTCCTTGCCCTTCCTGTGCTATAGGCATTTCTTGATAGACTGTCGCAGGGACTAAACTAGGTGATGAGTGTGAAAGCCCTTTGTGAACTGAAAATGCTTTATAAATATGGTTATTCTCACCGTTCTGGTACTGCAGTTGCTCATAATGGAGGTCCCGCAACATGTTTATTTATTAGAAATCTAGGTGTAGGCCTCATGTTGTCTGACAGATAGATATTGTCTCTGAGCCATTCCTGTGTGTGCTGTGCTTGGGGACATGTCAAGGGAGCCCTTCCCAGAGGAAGTATTGGACTCTGTAGGAGTTAGACCTGGATAAAGGAGGAGATAGCCACCAGCTAGAGACACAGGAGGCTGCAGAAGGAGCTAAGAGAGCAAAGGCTTAGGGTGCTGCTGGGGAGAGGAGCCTTATGTGGATGGATCTGGAGGTGGAGTGGGACAGGGGTGGCTAGAGTGGTGACCCTGGTGGGGGAGCTGAAGAGAGCCTCAGGGGTGCTGAGTGCAGGGCACCCAGGCGGGCTTCGCCTTTGGACAAGAGCTCTAGGAAACCAGTGTGAGGAGGCAGTTGTTCTCAACTGTGGGACTTCTTTTTGTTTTTGTCCATTTATCATTTTAAAAAGCAGTCCTTAAGTGTAAGGAAAAAATGTAACCAACATCGAAATAGTAGAAAATAAATACTATTTCATCCCTGCTTCTTGTCTCACTACTTTAAGGAGAAACTGCTGGCCATGGGGCAGGATCTTCCAGCGAGCCTCTAAGGATTATGTACATAAACTTCTTAAACAATGGGATTATACTCTGGACTCTTTCTGACACTGGATTTTTCACGTGACGCTTGACCTGGGACACTTCTGTTTCAGTACCTAGGGTTTACCTCATTAGTTTTCGCAGCTGCGTAGTATGTTGTTGTTTGGGTGTGTTATGGTATTTAGCCCACCCCTAGCGATGGGCATGTAGATTGTTCCTAAGCTTTTGGTGTGGGGTTTTTTTTGTTGGTTTTTTTTTTAGATTTTATTATTTATTTTTAGAGAGAGGGAGGGAGGGAGATTAAGAGGGGGAGAAACACTGATGTGAGAGAAGCACCAGTTGGTTGCCTCTTGTTTGCACCTTGACCAGGGACCAAACCCACAACCCAGGCATGTGCCCTGACTACAAATTGAACCAGCAACCCTTTGCTTTGCCGGAGGATGCCCAACCAGCTGAGCCACATCAGTCAGGGCCTAATCTTTTGGTGGTAAACAGTTCTGAACACATGTCTTGGTACATCTGTAGGAATATTTCTCTAGGCAAAATTTTTAGCAGTGGAATTTCTGGGACTTTCATTTTAGAGAGCCAACCACTGATATAGTATGGAAAATAGGTTGGAAGAGAGGAGGAGCAGGGCAGGGAAAATGGTCAATATTGGGGGTGTCAGAGCTTACCTTGCAAGGTTCAGAAGCTACAGTGTCTCCAGGAGCTGCCTTCCCTCATTGGAGTCCTCCCGGCCAGCAGTGGGCCCCACGTGAACATGGTTCCTAGGGTTTCACCTTATCTGACCAGAGTCTTCTTCAAAGGAGAGATTGGGTTGTTTATTCATTCACCACTGCTCCCCAGAGTGCTCACTTGGGGCCGTTGGCCTTGAAGGCTGATGTCTCAAGCCCTGTATCTCACCCGGTTCCCAAGAGTCAGTTTGCTTGGCTCCCCACCATGTTTCCAACTTGTGAAACATGCAGGAGATTAACATCTTTCTTGCCATCTTACCCTGTCCTTAACTGCCAGTCCAAGAATCCCTGCAGATGTCTCTGGTAGCCGTAACCGATGAATCCTCTGCCAGCTGCTTTGTGGACCTAGGAGAGCAGCTTTCCATTCAGGATGGGTATCTAAGGGCAAGAGGGGGAAATACGTCCTCCGGTGTAACCATTCACCTCCCACCTCTGGGTGGTTTGGGCCCTTTGAAGTTGGCCCTGAGGAGCCACCGCACACTACGGTCTCAGTGACCAACAGCGCCCTGGGTGGGTGGCTCAGTTGGTTAGAGCATCGTCCTGATGGCCAAGGTTGTGGCTTTGATCCCCAGTCAGGGCACATAGAAGATTCACCCAGTGAATACGTAAATAAGTGGAACAACAAATCGGTGTCTCTCTTGCATTCCCCCTTCTTTCCCCCGTCTGTCTAAAATCAATTAAAAAATTTGTTTTTAAATGTGGCCAGCAGCTTATCACGTCTGGTGATAAGTCCTTCGGTGGTTTTCTCCTGCAGTCTGGATTTATGCAAGTCAGATGGATTCTTAGGAGCGGCTATTGCTTCATCTCAGAACATGGAGCAATAGCTGCCCCTCTTCTAGGTGGTTTTCATGGCGTTGAGAAGTCCTCTCACTAGTTACCCACACACTCACCCACCCACCTACCCACTGAGTCCTTTGAAAGGGGAGTGGGGGGAACAGAGAGTGCCTGCAGCCTCCTGCTCGCATTCCTAGACACCGACTCACTGCGCCCGCCACCACTGGAACAGCAGAGCTGTGTGAAATGTCAAGAGGAGTTATGCTCATGTGCTCCCTGGCCCCCGTCTCTTTGTGGCTTGCACTTTCTTCCCTCCGCGCCCTGCTCATCAGATGGAGATGAGAGGGTGCAATTAGAAGATAATTTGCTAGTTTCAGACGTAATTTGGGCCCCCTTCTTGCTTGATAGACTTACAGGGGAACATAATAGATTTTGGTGAGAAATAGCTGGCTCTGCGGCTGGGAGAAAGAGAGCTGCCAGCCCTCCAGCTGGGCAGCCCTTTCAGTGTCCTTGTGTTGCTCCCCCACCTTTCGGGCTGCCCCACCTCTTCTCTCGTGTGGCCCCCCAGTCCAGGATCCTCATCCCTTAGGGCCGGCCCAAGAAGTTGAAACTCAACTTGTGACACAAGGGAAACAGGGAGCCCTCTGTAACATCGGAGGGCTGAAAATGTGGAAGCTGGAAGCTATTTAGAGATCTAGCCAAGGCCCAGACAGAGGCAACGGCTTGCTGAAGGCCACACGGAGCTAGCCCATAGTGGTAGTAACAATAGTCTTAATGATATTAGCAGCTAGCATTTATCAACCCTTAATGTGTTCCAGACTGTGTGCCAAGGGCTTATGTGCAGTGCATTGTCGTATTCAGACCCAGACAGTCTGGCTCTGGGCCCAGGCTGGGTTCCAGCATAGCAGCGGTGAAGTTCAGTATAGACAGCCTGGGTTCGAATCCTGGTTTCACGTCTCGCTTACACAGCTGTGACCTCAGACAAGCAATTTAAACTCTCTGTACCTCCATCCCTTCCCCTGCAAAGGGGAAGGTCACAGCACTTAACCGGACTAGTATTGGTTAAAATTCGTATGTGTGGGTGCTGCAGGCAGCACCGGGTGCAGGGCAAGCGTCTACCCAGTGCCCTTCCTGCTGCCTCTGGAGCTTCAGCGATGTGTGTGCGAGGCAGATGGACAGGGCTGAGTTCCACACAAATGCCGGAAGCTGGTCTCCACTAGTGGGGCAGTGAACAGGGGTCGAGTGCCTTGGCTCCAGAGCAGAGCATCAACTGTCGCCCCACCACCTGTTTTTGTCCGTCCTGTGATTTTCACATTTTTAAATGTTTGCGGGGAGCAAAAAGAGTATTTTGTAGCCCATTATTCAGACTTCAGTGTCCAGAAGTAAAGTTTTATTGGAACGCAGCCACACCCATTTGGTTACATTTTACACGAGTATATATGGCCACTTTTGTGCTGCAGTGACAGTTGAGTAGCTGTGACAGAATCTGTGTTTGTGTAGGCCAGCAGAACTTAAAATATTTGCTCTCTGGCCTGTTACAGAGGAAGTGTCCCTGTTCTAGAATTGCACTTACTGGGTTTGAAACCCAGTTTTGCCCCTTGCCAGCTATTTGTCTTTAGGCTATTGACAGAACCCCTCAGAACCTCAGTTTCCTCGTCCGCTAAATGGGGATAAACATCTACCCCATACATTGGCGATTTAAGCGTGATAGGTAATAGATGGAGCCCGGACAAGCTTGCACAGTTGTCTGTCGAGGGGCTGCAGGGCTTAATGGGTTAGGAGTCTAATTCTGGATCAGAAGATAGAGAATTCAAGTCCCTAGACTTGAATTCAAGTCACTGCTAGGCATGTCTTTCTCCCTTCGCTTAAAATTTTCCTCGTCTTGGGACTGTGCCCTGCTCGGGCCTCTAACCCTGGATGTGCCAGCCACCCACCTGCCACCCTTCAGACACAGCCCTGTGCCTACAACCATGGAGTTCAATCATAGGACCCAGGGCCAAAATTTCATCCAGGGTGAGCCCAACGCGGGCCAGATTCTGGGCAGACTGTGGACCCTGAAACCCCCACAGGCACCTGGGCCTTGCCTCCATCATGCCCCATTTTTTCAGTGTGAGAAGCCTGGTTACCATGGACACGGTGAAAGAAGTACCATTGCCCACTAAGGCTGACGGATGGCATTCTGGAATGAAGAAATGAGTGAAAGAGAGGGGACAGATGACGTGGGCTCTAGTCCCTGTGCTCTCTCCCACTTGCAGAAGGGCTTTGAGGGAGCCGTTGTCCTGTGAGGCTGAATGAAGCTCAGGGGTGGAGGGCTCCAGAACAGGAGTCACGTGGGCCTACATTTTAATCCCAGCCCTGCCACTGACTAGTTTTTTTGGCCTAAAGTAAGTTACCGAATCTCTCTGTGCCTCACTTTTCCTGTTTATGAGATGGAGATTATTCCCATCTCAGGGAAATAAGAGAGTGCTTATATAGTGCTTGCCACATAGAGAAACATTAAGTGTCAGTTAACACTCTGGGCCTGTTTCCTCATCCTTAGTGATTCCCAGAAGAGGAGTGGCAGCTCTTGGAGTTGTCCCCAGGCCAGGCAGAAGGAAGGGATGAATGGGGAACCTAGTGCCAGGAATAAGTCAATGCCTGACCAGAGCCCAGAACTCAGAGGGCAGCTCTCTGGACCTGTCTCTCCTGCCAGAGAGCCCCTCCTGGGGGCGTGGCTTGGCCTGGAGTTGGTATCCTGGGCTTTTTCTTCACCTCCGAGCAGAGTTTCCATCACTTGGGCAGCTTCTCAGGCTGGGGAAACTTGGGGGCTGATGTGCTCACTCTCTCTCCTGCCCTGCCCATCCCTGAGCTCAGGGATGGGTACTCAGCCAGCCCTGGTTATTGTCTGCTGCGGCGCCTGCCTACAGCCTCTCTCTAGCCCAGCTCCACCCCTTGCCTGCAAGGTCTGTTTCCTAATAGCTGCTCCAACCACACACCTCGGTTCCGCGAGGAGTCCCTCCTCTTCCTCCCTCCCTCCCTCATCAGGGGTGGGGCTGAAGGGGAAGGCTAACTTGACAGCAGCGCTTCTTTCTTAGCTGGTCACCGGCCCCTGCCCAGGAATGCCTGTGTGTGTGTAGCCTCCGCAGAGAGGTGGTTCTCCCGAGGGGCCGCCTGAGCTTGAGAACTGGGAAGGAGTCGTTCCAGCCATGAGCCCCTTTGGGAATCTTTCAGGGGGCAAGTGGCCCAGAGTCCTCATGCCTTTTCAGCTGCTCCGGAGGGAGAGGTGAGCGCTGGGCAGCCGGCCTGAAGCCAGAGGTGCCGGGAGCCCCGGGCCTGTCATGGTGGCGGTCTGCAGCCAGCCTGAGGCACTCCCAGACGGGTTTGCAGCTGAGCTGGTTTATCTGGTGTGGGAAGAAGATGGGGAGTTACTTGTCCATCTCGGCTTACTTCACCTCCAGAGACCCCTTTCGGTGAGTTGGGCTCTGAGTCCCCCTCCCCATCTCTTCTTCTGGTCCTGAATCTTTTCCCATTTGGCTTGTCCTCTGACCATTGGTTCTGTCAGGCAGAAGCCAGTAGACTGTTCCCAAGCAGAACCGGCCCCGTGAAGGCTCCCCACCATGTTCTGGGAATGATGAGGTGAGGGATCTGCCCCAAAAGAGGCTCCTGGGGAATTCTGGCTCTCCTTCCTTCCCAGACACACCTAGAAGCGCCTCCGAAAGATGCTGCCTGCCTGCCTGTTCTCGGTGTTACTGTTTCTGGGGGAAGAGCACAAACAGAGTTCTGTTCTTTCAGCTCTCACATATCTTACCTGCAGGCTGTGCTGCCTGCCCAGGAATTTGTCCCAACAAGCAGGATGGACAGGTTTTGCCAAACAGCATGGAGGCTGACGGGATCTAGGTGCGGTCAGCCTGGTATACAGTAGGCATTCCGAATGGCAGGCACGTGTGCCTCTGGCCTTTGAGGGCTCCTGAGCTCCCAGTGAGTACAGTTGCTAGGGAGAGGTTTGGGGGAAGTTCTTCTGAGACTGAGGCATTTGGCTTTGCAATGTTCCCGAGCAGCAGGGTCAGCCCCTGTGTACGCCAGGTCCTCAGGCCTGAGTACCGCTGGGGCCCTCTTTCTGTGGAGCTTCTCAGAGGGAGGTGTAGAAACTCTCTCACTACCTCAGACCTACCTTTCTTTGCTCTCCACCCCACCCCACCTCCAACAGAAACTCCCCAGGGGGTTAGTGGCCCTCAGGGTCCCTCCACAATGGAGTCATTCCTGGCTGGGGTGGGGCTTGTTTTCATTCCTTGGGAACAGCCTGTTGTTCCAAGGGCTGCCTCCCCCTCACCAGTGGTCCTGGTTGACTTCTCCCTTCTGGCTTCCCCAACCCAGCTCCATGCCCAGACCTCGCTACTGGGATACTAGTCAGGTGGCCAGGCCCTGGGTAGAAAAGCAGAACCCCATGTGGTTTCACAGAATCACTGGACCCTGGTAAAGTGGTGGGAAGCCTCTAGATTGCGGGCTGGGGCGAGGAACTGGTGGTCAGTGCTGACTCTGCCAGGCATCCAGCTAGGCGCTCTGTTGTTTGAGCTCAATAGCCTGAAGACATTATGTATTCTCCCCATTTTTCATATGAGGCAGCCGGTTTCAGCAGTGAACGTTTGGAGTCTCTGGCCAGCCTGTCTTCCTGAGTTTTTCTCATCTTTCTGAAGGCTGCACCTTCCCCAGGGGTGCTCTAGGTTTGCTTTCCTCTTCCAGCAGAGACGGCAGAAAAAGAGCTGCTAGAGGTTGCCTGGCACAGCAAAAGGATAGCAGAGGTTTTCTGAAGAGCTGATAGGGATCTATCTTGAGTTTAGGGGGCAGATTTTACCATGTGGAATTGAGATGCCAAGTGTTTTGAAGTAGCCACTAGTTTAGGCTGGGATCTCATTAATCCCTTCTACTCTTAATCCTGGAAAGGCACTTTGGGGGAGGGGTTGGTCCCTTAGGAGTCAGGAATGCTGAGCCCTTTTTAATCTCTGGGGGCAGGACCTAATTTCTCAGGAGCTAGAACAGATAATGAACTCTCAACCTGGACCTTTGAGGGCCAGGCTAATGCTGCTCCCCTGGTCTTCCTGCCTGTCCTTTGTCTTGTTCTACTGTAGCCCCTCTGGGGAACCTGACAACCCCTCACCTCCCCAAGCCCTGTTTGCCCAGCTGGAAGGGTGGGTGGGTGGGGACTGACTGACTCACTCACTCCAGACCCTCTCCCCTCCCCCAAATGGGAGGCCACATTCCTGAAGCCACTTCTGAAATGAAGGTCAGCACATTGGGCTCTCTGCCCCACAGAAAGGGCCACCCAGACCCTCCTCTCCCAGGTATCTGTCAGTCATTGCCTGGTCAGAAAGCTACTTCCACCAGCATCCCCCTTCATTACGGGGTGTCCACAAGGGCTGATACCTGACCAGGTGCCTGACCCCTCCCTGGGCCTCAGTTTTCTCCTCTGCAGAGCCTAGGGGCTAGGCTCCTAAACATGACCCTTGCCAGATTCTGTGGAACAAATTATGTCCTTGACCTCAGGCCTCTGGGGGAGTACAGAAGTCCACAGGACTTCTGAGGCTGTGGTTGCAAGGAAAGTGATGGAAACCAAATTCCATGGGGACGTGATCAGGCGTGACAGCCTTAAGGGAGGGCAGAGGGAGCAGGGAGTAAAGAATGTAATTTCTGCCTCCTGGCAGAGACCTCAGCAGAGTGCACTGTCTTCCCCTGCCAGTGCCACTTGTGTCAGGAGCGAGATGCAATTATAGGTGTGCTCCCAATGAGAAACCACCTCGCAATGGGATTCACAGAAGAGTAACTTTAGTCTGACATCTTTAGAGGATTTTTTTAAATAGAATTTCCCATAATGTCCAGCATTGATTTATTGGGTTTGGTTTACACATTCTCTTGAAGAAAACAAGTGCATCTTTGTATTTTAAAGCAACCCATGTTTAAAGGGAAAATTATTCCTAACCCTGCCCGGTTTAGCAGTAACTTTTGGCAGCTGCCTTAGGTCCTCCGGGATCTTTTTATCCTCATCTGAAAAATGAAGGGCTTGGATCAGGTAAATGGTTCCCAACTCTGCAACTCATGTGGCTCCTTGGAGACACACAAGCTCTTTCCCATTTTTTCCAAATCACGAAGCTTTACCCTTAACTGCAGTACAACTGTCCAAGTTACTTGAAACTACAGGCTTCCTGGCTTTTGGTTGGAACTGAATCAATGCACTCTGGTAACACTCATTTCTTGCTGACCAGAGGCTCGTTACGCGTTTGATTACCTTTTCAAGAACAGGACAGAAACATGTTCCATCATTATTGCAGCTTAATTGACAGCCTGTCTCAATCTACAGGGTCTGCGGGAAGGAGGAGTGGCAGTGGGGTCTTTGGTGGTGGGCGACAGGGCTCTGAGGGACTGGAGTCCTTAGACCTCTGTTATATCTGCCCCTCTGGGCCCTGTGGTCGAGCTGGCATCTCATCCCCAGTGGAGACACTCAGGCTGAGCATCAGCCAGGCCGTTACCAGGACATGGGAGAGCCTGTTCTTTAACCTCTGCAATTCCACTGTAGTAATGACTGTTTGGTTCCATTACCCCACGAGGTTGAAAATTCACCTGTAAACATTTGGCCTGAATCATTTGCATGTGAGTGAGGACTGGGTCTATCTTACTTCACTGGGCATCTCCTAGCATAGTCCCTTGCCTAGCATAGTCCCTTGCCTGTTTGGTCTTGCACATCCACCGTAACTATTTCCTAATGAATAGGAACTGATTCGAGTCTACTGGTTAGATAAATAATTCATTGTAGGGTCTTCTCTATTCACAAAAACCTGGGTCTGGGCCAAGAAGCGGATCCATATTGCTCGGGCTTGGGAGGAAAGGGTGTCTGCATCCTTTTGCCCTTTGTGTTCTCAAATTAAAGATGGGAGGGAGGGAACCAAACACGTACTGGGCACCTGCTAGGAGCCAGGCATCTTGTTAGGCATTTGTAATTTAATTCTCATAACTCCCTGAGATTTTATCATCACCAGTGTACACATGTGGAAACCGAGGTTCATTCATGAAGTAACTGGCCGTAGGTAACACATATAAATGGCAAAGAAGGAACAAGGACCCACGTCCTGAAAGAGTTATTTTTGAGAAACTCAATTGATTATCTTTTTTTTTTTTAAACCTGTTTGTTCCCTGCTGACTCAAAAGACCTCAGTTTGGACCTGAGCTGCCCACCAAACTGACTGCCAGCATTTGGTGCACTTGGTAGCTACCCAGGCCTCCTGTAGTGCTTTGGAAGAGGAGTTGTGGAGGTCGTCCTCAGTGTGTATGGGCTTCTCAGTGATCTCCCCTGGCTGGAGGGCTTCAGCTCTGTTAGCTCTGGCTGCTGGGAAGAGTGTGGTGACTGATGCCTTGGCCCTGGGTTCAGGCTGTTACCACATCTAAGCTGGGTGGCCTGGGGCCTGCAGCCAGGGCAGATTGTGACTTTCACCTGCAACTTTCAAAAACTGAAAGCTGGGAAAAAAAAAAAAACCCTGGTTTTGAGAATACATTGTGGCCACAGCCACTGAGAATCTGAGGTAGGATTTTTTATTTTATTTTATTTTTGAGTAGCACCTTACATTTCCAGAGTGTGTTTGTATTCTCTTCTTAAAAGGGTAGAGGCTGCTGAGGACTACGGAATGCTGCCGACTAAGCGAAGGAGGAGAATCTTGCCATTTAACATTCAGTACTGGGGCTTAAGGAAAAGCCTCGTGAAGTGTTAACGCTAAAGGGACTTGAGCTCTGGGCTCCAGTCTCCTTATTTTCACAGATGCAAATCCCGGGACCCAGCTGACTAGATGTGCTGCCTTACTCAGGTGATGTAGCACAGTGGAAACGGCTTCATGGCCAAGTGCACACAGGTTCAGATTCCAGCGCTATGGTGTAAGTAGTAGGTGACCTGCAGAAATTGCTAGCCACTGTTTTTGAGTCTCCTAGTTCAACCCTTTTTGTCTCATGGCACACATAAACTAGTTACTAAAATTCTGCGGCACACCAAAAATTATATTTTTGACTGATTTGACAATAAAAAGGTATAATTTTGATTCATTCACATCAGGAGGCTATTGTTATGTTGGCTATTGTCTTTTTTTTTTTTTTTTTTTTTTAATTTGACAGTCTAAGGGAAAAGAGGTCAGCGTCCCTAACTAAATAGTTAGGTATTGCATGTCTTAAAAATTTTTGTAGCACACCAGTTGAAAATCATTGTTCTAGTCTGTAAAATGGATAACCCTGTCACCTTGCAAGGTGCGATCAGGATTAGAGATAATATATATAGCACCTCATCGGGTGCCTGAAGTATGGTTGGCATTTAAGTAACAGGTAACAGTAGCTGTTAATAATCTAAGCTAGGACTGTAAGTTTACAATGGTGACTTCTACAGTGACCTAAGAAGCAGTTGTGTTCTAAAGCAAAACAGCTTGGGGACCCATAGCCCTCCTATAAGCTGTTTACCTTCCCATTCCCCTGAGACATTTGTGGAGACCGACTTTGGCTGTGTTGCTGGGCGTGCCTCTCGAAGGCATTCCTTGACACAGATGTGTGCATCAGCGGTATTGTTCTCCAGCCAGGTGTTCTTCCCGGCAGGCTGGCATGTCTCTCTTGCATGCCTGCACTGGTTTCTCCCTGCTCCCATCCCGGGCCTGGCCAGATCACTTGCAGCAAACAAAAGCAGGATATTGACAATGGAGAGGAGGACGTGTTCTGGAGCTCCCGTGCCCTGCAGCACAAATACCATTGCCAGGGCGTAATAGAGCCCCGGCCTGCAGTTGGGTACAGATACGTCTGTACCAGCTTTTCTCCACTGAAGCCAAAAGACTGGCAGGATCTGGTGACCATGAACCACGAACCTTTTTGCTCCAACCTGGACTGCTGGTTCTTGCCATGCCTACCAGCAGGCCCTTTGCTAGGTGCTGAGTCTCCCAAGATTAAATGGGACACTGCTCCCATCTTCAGGGAGCTGACAGTCTAGTAAAGAAGAAAGACAGGTACCCAGGAGGTTTAAGTCTGAAGGTGGGAAGCAAGAAGGAAGCTCCTGCTTCTAGTGCTGGCCCTCTGCTAGGCACCTCACAGTCATCCGGAACTCATTTAATTCTACCCTCAAAGTAGGTGGTGATGTTGCCGTTTCACAAATGAGAAGTGAAGCAGCTGGCCCAAGATCAGTTAGGTGGTAAGTGGGGGTGCTCAGATTTAAACCTTGGGTCATCCATGGGAAAACATAGATATGCACAGAATTGAGGGGATCTATAGTATAGTCTAATCCCCTCATTTTACAGGTGGGGAAACTGAACCCAGAGAATGGGGTTAGTTCAAGAGCATGTAGCTTCTAAGAACTTGAACCCATGTCTCGCCCGGGTCGGAGCTCATCCAGCAGTCCTTTGACAGAGAGGAAGTTGAGCTGAATGTGCAGGAAAGGGTCTTCCTCTCGGTCTCCTATAATGCATGGTTTTCAGTGCGCCATTTCTAGGCACTTCACATCCATACTCTTGACACCATACTAAGCTCTCGAGAGCCTGAAACTCAGCATGCATAGGGCAAGTAGGAAATGCTACAGGATGGGGCTGGCTGATGGCAGAAACCGTCTGTGTTTGTTGAGTGCCCAGGGGAATTGGACACTCCACGAAGAGGGATTCTCAGGATCCTACTTCTCTAGACCTTCCTAGCTCCACAGCTTTCTCGCTTTCCTTCCTTTCTGCAGCTGCTTCGGTCATTCCTGTCTCCCTCCTCTACCCCCTGCAGTGCTCAAAAGTAGTAGCACTCATTGTGGACTCCTACATTATTAAAATTAAGTTTTTTAAATTATTAAAACTAAGTTTTGCATTATTAAAATTAAGTTTTGTTTAGACATTCTCTTTTCCCACCATTGTAAGTTCTTGGAAGGTGGTGTAGGGGACCTTTTATATTTATCTTTTATATCTGCAGTGCCTAGCAAATTACTGCAGTAATATACTTGCATTGCCCTTCACAGTGGGCACAGGCTTTCCTTAAACATTAACTCACTTAGTTTTCACAGTGACTCTTTGTAGTTGGATGTTATCGGTCCCGTTTTGTCAATGAGGAAGAGCTTCTGGGAGGCGTCCAAAGCTATCCAGATAGTGGCAGTAAGTGGCAAATAGTGTGAGCTACCGCTATTATCATTTTTCATAGTTAACACGTACTGAGTTCCCACTGTACTGGGTCTTTTATACGAACTGTGTGTACTTTAATACAAGTGATTTCACTTTCATAGTCCATTTTACAGATGAGGACACTGGGTCAGAGAAGGGAAATAAGGCGCCCAAGAGGACATAACCGGTGAGTGTCAGGGTCAGGATTCAGGCAGCACCTCAGAAGCAAGGATGTGGCCAGTGTGCATGGCGCAAGGCCTTGACAAGAGTAGAGAGTCTCTCAACTAGAAAGAAAGAGGTGGCATGGGCTCAGCAGGCCAGGGGGCTCTTAGCTAGGAGGCTCAGAAAGGGGGAGGAGCGCGTCTGTGCAGACACACCTGACCTGACTTAGGTGGAGCTTGGCAACTAGCTGACTGGCGGAGAAAGGGGCTATGGGTTTAATGCATTGTGTACGGTGGTAATGCAGTTTGGGGTTTCTTCCTCAACATTTTATTTTGAAATTTTTCAAATATATAGAAAAGTTGAAAGAACAGTTCAAGGCATGCCCAGGTACCCTTCACCGAGATTCATCATTTGTTAACTAATTTAAGCCCCTTTGTCTGTCTTTTCACGTGCACACACACACACACAGTGTTTGGTTTATTTTCTGAACTGTTTAAAAGTTGTAGGTACCTTAACTTTCACCCTTAATTACTTTAATATGCTTCTTCTAAGAATTCTTCTATGTTATCAAAATACCGTTATTATATGTAAGAAAATTGACAGTAATTTCACAATGTGACCTAATGTATAGTCCAAATTCAAATTTCCTCAGTTCAAAAAAATGTCACTCATGCTATTTTCTTTTCAATCCAGGGTTTAGGTATTGCATGTAGTTGCTGTATCTCTAGGCTTTTTCGTCTCTGCTACCCCCACCCGCCACGGCATTAACTTGGGAAGAGTTGAGACCAGTTGTCTTATCAAGTGATCCACATTGTAGATTTGTCTGATTGTTTCTTTATGCTTAATATCTGGGGGTAAGAATTCTACAGTAGTAATGCTGTTGGTGAAGGGTGGGTGACTGAACTCCTTTGGTTCATCTGGGGACCTGGCCTGCAACCCAGGCGTGTGCCCTGACTGGGAATAGGACCAATTAATTACGTTTTGGTTCGCAGGCCGGCGCTCAATCCACTGAGCCACACCAGCCAGGGCTAGACCAGAGGTTCTTAAGTGGGGCCATGATTAGGTTCAATCCTTGACATACACGTACCATATACACAAATTATATGCACATTTTCTTTGTATGTGCATTTTTCTGGGAGAGGCTTATTGGCTCTTACCAGATTCTCAGTTTCAAGACCAAAACAGGTGAAGAAACACTGGATCCAGGACAGTTTCTCTTCTTCTCTTGCCTTCAGGTGTTCAGAATGCCAGGAGTCCCTCACCAACTGGTACTATGAGAAGGATGGCAAGCTCTACTGCCACAAGGACTACTGGAGGAAGTTCGGGGAATTCTGTCATGGGTGCTCTCTGCTGATGACAGGGCCTGTCATGGTGAGTGAGTCCCTCCATCTCTGCCCCTCTTGGTCATCAGAGTCCACTGACAGCGTCTCCAGTTCCCCATGGTCGTTCATCTTCTGGTCTTTCCATCAGCCAAAGCCTCTCCCTTATCCAGTCACTTAACAGAGGTTTGTTGAGCACTGTGAAGTGCCAGGTAAGATCCTTCCTCAAAGACTTAACGGTTCAGTGTTGGGTGTGGGTGGGTAGGGAGGCAGGGAGGAGACACAGTACAATGTGATGAAGGCCTTAAAGGAGGGTGTTACAGGTTGAAAAGGGGATACACATAAGCTGTGTCCAGGAAATCACAAGGGGAGACTCTGGAATGGGCTAGCAGCGAGAGGTTCCACCTCCCCACCTGCTCCAGACAAAGGGCTTTAAGCCTAGTCACGGACTTGCCAGCTCTGTGTTGGAGAAACCGTGAGTCTTTCTAATGGGGATCTTACTTCTAGGGACTAACTCTCATGGCTGAGACCAAAACAGTTTTTTGCAATCTCAAAAATGATAGAGAAGCACCACCCTGGCACTTCCTCTGGAATCTCTAGGAAAGGAAGTGCAAACATACATTATTGCCAGGATCTGTAAATCCTTGATCGGAGGTCACCCACCCACCCCTACCCTCACTCTAGCAACAGTGAGGACTCACTTTCTCCATCTGTCCACCTTTCTCCCCTCCTGCTCGCAGGTGGCCGGGGAGTTCAAGTACCACCCAGAGTGCTTTGCCTGTATGAGCTGCAGGGTGATCATTGAGGATGGGGATGCATATGCCCTGGTGCAGCACACCGCCCTCTACTGGTAAGATGGTGGCCCTGTGTCTCTCTTCCCCTACAAGTGTGTCCGAGAGGGTGACAAGGGCAACATGAGTTGGGCAGAAAGACTACTGGGGTATCCGAGCACTGGATTCCCATCACAGCAATGTTCTTAATCAGCTCTCTGACCTGAAAGCAAGAGAATGAACATCTCTCTGACCTCTGTCCTGTCCTCCCGTGGAATAATGACACTGTGCCCTGCCGTCCTCCCAGAGGGAGAGAATGGCTGCGAAGATGCTCTCAGAGAGCATCCCAGAACATTAAAGACAAAGACCCCGTGGTGCTCACCCAGTCCAACTGTCTTGGTTGACAAAAGAAGTCAGGTTGAGGCCCAAAGACGGGAAGGGGGCTGGATTCTCACCGAGTCAAAGGCAGAGCAGAGAGAACCCAGGCCGTCTCGCTGCCAGGCCCAGCCCACCCCAGCGAAGCCAGGCTTCTCATTCTGAGCGGCCAGCCGCGTCATGGCAAAGACTGTAGCAGTGGAACTATAGGTGCTATTGCTTAACACCACATGGTGCAGTGGTTGCTGGGGGCTTCCAGGTGGGGCTCCAGGGTCTTAGCCCCCTTTTTGCTCCTCTCCACAGTGGGAAGTGCCACAATGAGGTGGTGCTGGCACCCATGTTTGAGAGGCTCTCCACGGAGTCTGTTCAGGACCAGCTGCCCTACTCCGTCACACACATGTCCATGCCAGCCACCACCGAGGGCAAGCGGGGCTTCTCTGTGTCCGTGGAGAGTGCATGCTCCAACTATGCCACCACCGTGCAAGTGAAAGAGTGAGTATTTTGAGGACCCTGGAGCAGGGGTTCTTGAGCAGAGCCCATAGGTGGACCTCAGGGGCTGAGAACTCCAAAGTCTTATGCTGAGTTCCCTTTACCCTCATCTTACATCTTCCTTCTGGCGCTCACTATGCTGTAACCACCCCTGGGCCTCGGCACTGGTTCTCTCTGCCCAGGCTGCTTCGTTCCGGATACTCAACGCCGGAACCACGCACCTTCCGCATGTCAAGTTTCAGATCGTGTCTGCCCTTCGAAATTATCTGGCTTGATTATGTGTATTGGTTTGTTTATCATTTGTCCTTTCTACAAGTTCCTCCTGGGACTCATCTTAGTCTTACTCAGTACTGCATGCCCAGGGCCTGGAACAGTGCCTGGCATATAGTAACTGTTCGTTGATTATTGTTTCGTTGGTTGAGTGAATGGACAGAGGGAGGAGAAGGAGGTTAAGGCTCCATCCTAGGTCTAGGCCAGAGACCAGATGGGGAAAGAGTCTGTGTCCATCTTAATACCAGTAATGAGGCACCTGTGGCTGCCAGAGCACCCTGTAAATCGTGACTGTGCACTTCCTGTGTGCTGGGCACTGGGTGCTTGCAGTGTAGGGGAGAGTTACTAGGACTGGGGAAGTCAGGAAGAGGTGAGATCTGCTGTAAAGCCTCATTAGATGAAGAGGGGAGGGAACTGTGTTCAGGGCAGAGGTAGGAGTCTGTGATTATGTCTGGTGTAGATTGGGTGGTTGGGAGTAGCCAGAGAGCAGGCTGTTAAGTCATGGAGGGCCTGAATTACGAAGAGTCAGCAGGTGTGTTGAGGGATTAAAGCAACAAAGTGATGCCATCAGGTTAGCATTTTAGAAGGACTGCTGTTGTGGAAGTTGGGTGGGTAGGGAGCAAGCCTAAAGATACAGAGACCCGTTAGGTCCTAATGATTAGGAGGCTGTCGCAAGATCCAGGGGAGAGATGTTAGTAAGTATGGTGATGGCGAGAAGCAAGATTCTCCAAAATGGTGAGGGTTGGGGGCAGTGAGGGAACTCCAATTGGGAGGATGACATCCAGGTTTCTGTGTTAAGCCGTTGGATGAATGCCCTTTCTCTGTGAGTGGCCTAGACCTTGGGGGCCAGTAGGGGCCTGGGACCTAGTGAGCCTTCACTGCACAAGTGAAATTGGTCAGGCATGTTTTTAGGATGCCTTCACCCTTCAACTCTTGTCTGGCCTAGGGTCAACCGGATGCACATCAGTCCCAACAACCGCAATGCCATCCACCCTGGGGACCGCATCCTGGAGATCAACGGTGCCCCCGTTCGCACACTCCGGGTGGAGGAGGTAGTGTGTGTGTCCAGGCTGTCTTGCGGGGGTTGGACATGGAACAGGCCCTCTGGGGGATCAAACTATGGTCTTTACCTTTCCCTATTCCTAGTCTATCTCTTTGTCTTGCCATTGAGCCTGTGACCATGATGACCTCCTGTGTCATCCTGGCATGTTCCCAGGGCTGCAGGGACGGCCTGACAGATGGGGAAGCTGACAGGATGCCACACAGAGGGCACTGTGTGGCTACTGACATCTGGGGGCCACCGTTAGCCAAGTTGAGCATTGGCCACACTGTGCTTGGCTCATCCGGGCTGACAGTGGGTGGCCTGGGATGGGCAGCCTGTGGGAGCCAGCCTTACACTGCTCTTGGTCACAGGTAGAGGATGCAATTAGCCAGACGAGCCAGACACTTCAGCTCCTGATTGAACATGACCCCGTCTCCCAGCGCCTGGACCAGCTGCGGCTGGATGCACGGCTCTCTCCCCACATGCAGAATGCTGGACACTCTCACACCCTCAGCCCCCTGGACACCAAGGAGAATCTGGAAGGGACACTGCGGAGGCGTTCCCTAAGGTGCCACCTTTCACCCTGGTTCTGTGTTGTCCCATGCCTACCTCTCAGATGAGGCAGAGCTGGCTTTTGGAGACCAGCAGAGTTAGGAAGGGAACCAGCTGGACAGGCATAGGCTGTGAGGATTGTGCTGACCCAGCTCCCTTCGTGGAAATCACAGTTCATAGCCAGGGCCTGTGAGTGATCTGACCCAGCTGTCTGTAAGGTCCCCTTAGACACCAGAGGGTCATACTGTCCACTGAACTCCTGAGCTGGACAGGAGGCAGTGATGCTGGACCCTGAAGGGCAGCCTGGCCTGTGGGGAAAGCATGGGGCTCAGCGGCTGGAGTGGAGGCATAGATAGGATTAATAAGCATAAATAAGGACATTGAAAACTATAAAACAAGAGATGCATGCAAATTGTTTCAGGTTTGAGGGATCAACAACCAAACCCAGGTCTGTGGAGGGAAAGCAGGCACCAAGTGGGGAGACTGAAAGAACGAGGGTCTAGAGCACTGGGCGTCCAGGCAGGCACACCCATAATGACGCCTTTGAGCTGAGCTCCCTCTCTTCACAAATCACATCATCTCTCCTAGCCTCTTTCTGCATCTGTGAGGTGGAGCTGCAGATAAAGGTGGCTGTCTCACCAATTATGTAAGGATTCAGTGTGGGAAAGGATGCAAAGTAGCACAGTGCTGGCAGAGGGTCAGCACTCAGTAAATGTGAGGTGTTGTTAGTATTACTAGGTATCAGGTTCTTTATCCGCCCTCCTACCCAAACAGACTAAGTCAGGGCCCTCTTGGCTGGCATCTGTTGGAAATAGGGCCCTCCCGACAGGTGGCTCCTGTCACTCCTGGCTGCCCTCTTGGCCTCAATCAGCATGAACAAGCTGGTGGAAGCACAGTGCCAAAGGTCAGAGAAGGCCTGAGAACACATGGCCTGGAAGAGGGAAGATGTGGGTGGGGGGTGGCCAGAGAGCTGCTCAGATACCGAGAGGGCCGTCACGCAAGAGAGGGGGTGGCTCACCTTGTTTGCTTTGTCGGCACACTTAGCAGGAGGCAGAGCAAGGGCTAGGAAGCTGCAGGCAGTCCTTTCTGGGTCGCCCAGGTGAAACAGGAGTATGCCCGGAGAGCAGGTTGCAGGGTTGCAGTCCACCCTCAGTGCTGCGGGCTTCAGCCACCCTGTCCCTTCTTCTAAGATTTTATTTTACTTATTTTTAGAGAGTGGGGAAGGGAAGGAAAAAGAGAGGGAGAGAAACATCAGTGTGCTGTTGCCTCTCGCACACCCCCTACTGGGGACCTGGCCCACAACCCTGGCATGTGCCCTGACTTGGAATTGAACCAGGGACCTTTTGATTCACAGGCCAGCACTCGGTCCACTGAGCTACACCAGCCAGGGCTATTACTGACTATTTTAAAAAATATAAACCTAATAGGAATGGTCCCTAAGATTCCTGCCCCCAGGGTTTCCTGGCAGGTCTCTGAGGACTACCCTATCCACACCACCATCTTTCCTCATCCTCAGGCGCAGTAACAGCATTTCCAAGTCCCCTGGCCCCAGCTCCCCAAAGGAACCCCTGCTCTTTAGCCGTGACATCAGCCGTTCAGAATCCCTTCGCTGTTCTAGCAGCTACTCCCAGCAGATCTTCCGGCCGTGTGACCTGATCCACGGGGAGGTCCTGGGGAAGGGCTTCTTTGGGCAGGCCATCAAGGTAAGCACAGGCAGCAGCTGCTCTGCTCCTCTGCCCCCCATCCCTCTCTCGCCTCCTTCCGGGGAGTTTTTATTACGTGGTCTCACCTCACACCCCGTATGACAGCAGGACGTCTTCCTGGCTGCAGGGAATGGTGTGAGGGCTGCGCCCCTGCCACCCCAGCCCTCCAGGCCACTTGGTGAACTTGGAGACCCTTGAGATGAGCTGTGCCCATGGCCCTCCTGCCTGCAGTCAGTGGGTGCTTTTAGGTTGCCCAGAGGCCTCAGTGCTGGTCATGCTACAGAGGGCATGTGGGGGAGTGGCTCCTGCCTCCCTGATGATCAGTGGTCTCAGGGACTAACCTCTCTCTCTTTCTTTCCTCCTCCTCCTCTACTGAGAGCTGGGAGGGGGGGTCAGGTAAGCCACGTGTCTCAGCTTTCGGAGCATTGGGGCTGGAGAGCTCACCCCCAACCCGCCCAGCCCCCTAGCGCATGTCTACGGCATTGACCTTCCTGTCCCCAGACTTCTGTTCACCCGAGGGACTCACTCCCTTGTCAGATAACCAGAGCCCCTGCTTGGCTTGACAGCCCCTTCCTGCCTCATTCCACACTTCCCTTTTCTGGATTCTTGCCTCTCTGTGCATGCCCAGCTCTCCAGGAAAGGGGGTGTGCTCCTCTCTGAGTCTCCCGTTGCCCTGTGCCGTGCTTCCGCACATGAACTCTATCCATCTGGTCTGGCTCAGTGTGTTCTCCAGGGGATGGGGTGGGGAGTCGCAGAGGTTTTCACAGTTCCCCAGAACTGCCTCTGGTCTCTGCACCCATAACAATCGCCCTCCTCGTAGGTAACACACAAAGCCACAGGCAAAGTGATGGTCATGAAGGAGCTGATCCGGTGCGATGAGGAAACACAGAAGACTTTCCTGACTGAGGTAAGAAGGCGGGTGGAGTTAGGAGTGTGATGTCACTGTTAGAAGAGGGCAGACTGTACTCAAAATGGTTCCAAGAGTAAACTTCCTTTGGAATCATTTTCTTAAAGGCTGAGCAGAAAAGAACACTAGAGTAAGATCCCTGCCCCTCTGAATTGTAGCTTTATCTGTTCAGTGAACGCATACTAAAGACAACCCGAGCTGGGTACAAGGGATGCAGCAACCGAGGTGTGGTTCAGAGGTGCTCGCAGATAATGGGGTGATGACATGAGAACAAACCGTTTACTACAGCTAGGTGCTATAATTACCCCCTGAACACCCTGCTGAGGGAGCCTAGAGTGGGGCCTCCCAGAGAGCTGACATCCCTTGAGCATTTCCACAGTTTCCATCGCCTCTCCCAAGTTGCTCCATTAATTCAGCTGGGTACACCTGTGGTCCAAGTGCTGCCCTCCAGGCTTCTGTTCACTCTTGGACCCTCCCACTCTAACCATCACCGCCCCCCCACCACCACGTGTAATTCCTAGAAAGGCGAGATCCTGAGGGTAAGGCCCATGGGGCCCTCTCCAACTGTGTAGCAGCAGTATTCTTCCCTATCACGTAAGATAGGAGATAGGAGATGCAGGCAACACTGATCAAGCTGACCCATAGAGGGAAGGGGTGAGGAAGACATAATGGGAACTGCCCACCCTCCTTGGCCTTCCCCACCCCCAGGTGAAGGTGATGCGCAGCCTGGACCACCCCAATGTGCTCAAGTTCATTGGTGTGCTATACAAGGACAAGAAGCTGAATCTGCTGACAGAGTACATTGAGGGGGGCACGTTGAAGGACTTTGTGCGCAGTGTGGTAAGCATACCATTTCTGTGGTCCCTGAGAGCTTTGGTGGGTTGTCAGTGGGACACCTATGTCACCACTAACCTGGAACCATGATAGCAGAGAGACTCACTGCTTTGCCTTCGAAGGGCCATGATGGGTGGGACTGGGCACAGGCAGAGAGGGTTCACTGGCAGACCATGTTGACCTACGGGGCCTGGACTATGAGTGGGACAGGGCCCAACAGCCTCTGATGCACATTCCCTCATCCTGTAGGACCCGTTGCCCTGGCAGCAGAAGGTCAGGTTTGCCAAAGGCATCGCCTCTGGAATGGTGAGTCTTGGCAATAACCTTGCCAGCGGGTTGGCAGGGGAGGGGTGATCAGGGCGGCAGTCAGGAGAGATGCAAGGATTGCGGACAGGCATTGGAAGGCAGGTTGTGGGCTGGGCAGCTCTGTGCTGAGCTCTCTGTACTGGTAAAATTGACCCCAAATGGCTGTTCTCAGCTCACAACCCTACTCTCAAAGAATCCAAATCTTCAAGGGCAAACAGGACATGGGCAAGGCAACCTGGAGAAGCAAACTAGTACAAGGTGGCCTGGCCTTGCTGGCACAGAGGTGTCCAGGTGCTGAGGGCACTTGGAGCCAGCAGAGAACCTCGCTGCCTGGGAAATCTGAGAAAGGGGAAATGTGTTCCAGTGAGCCCTGAAGGATAGGTCAGAACTGGAACTTTGGCATAGAGGCCCCCCGAGGTTGAGAAGATGACAGCAGCTAAGACCTGGGAGGAGCGAGGAGGAAACAGTCCGTTTTACGTGGGAAGAATGAGAGCGATGGCAGCAGTAATTGGCGGGTGTTGAGTGCTTTCTGTGCGCCCAGCTCGAGCTGAGGGAATGCCATGCATGTGCCTGCTTATTCCTCGTGACAGCCCCAGTTTCTAGACGAGACCCTGAGGCCAGAAAGGGACAGAACTAGGAGCTGGGGCTAGTCAGTCCTGAGATTTTAATCACTGCTCTTCATGTCAGGACCATGAAGACAGTATTAGTCTTGAGGGTACATTACGTTCCCCGTATCTTAAGCTAAAGAGTGTGGACTTCATTTAGGAAGCCAAAAAGACAGATGTAGGTTTTTAAGCAAGTAAGTTTTGTGGCCAGAGCTGTGCTTTTTTGCAGGTGAGTCTGATGTGGTCAGTAGGTTGGGATGGAATTGGGAGAACTTGGGGCAGGGAGACCTGGTGGGGAGCAGGGGCGTGGGTAATGAAACATTTCTGGCTTCTGAGTTGGGGTATGGCTAGGGGGACAGGGGACTGGGAGGGAGGGCAGAGTCAGAATGGAAAGGCGGGTTGGCAGTGAGGGAACAGGTGAAGGGGAAGAGGAATTGTGGGCGGCTTGAGGTACCTAGAGAAATGTCGGTGTCATTTACCAGACGTGTTTTGGAGGGGGGAGTGGCAGTGATATTTGGGA
This sequence comes from Desmodus rotundus, assembly GCF_022682495.2. Classification (NCBI taxonomy): domain Eukaryota; kingdom Metazoa; phylum Chordata; class Mammalia; order Chiroptera; family Phyllostomidae; genus Desmodus; species Desmodus rotundus. The sequence continues at coordinate 14,687,489 of NC_071393.1, read as the reverse complement.
AACACGTTCAGAAGAGCTAGGATAGGCGTCTGCCGAGGCTGATGTGTGGTTTGTGGGAGTCAGCCCATAAAGAGAAAATGCCTTTGAGAAGGGCTGCCACGGAGGAAGCTGGAAGGAAAAAGGAGGTACGCAGGAGTCTCAGATGACGGTAGCGTGGGAGAGGTGTGGGCTACCTTTGAGGTGGGGGTGGGCAAGTCACTAGCTGCAGCAACTCAGGAAGAGCTCCCTGGGTGTGAGCAGCTCTAGGAGCCTGGGCGATAGAAGCAGTATTGCAGGGGGCTGGGGAGGAGGACATGGCTCCTTCCACATTTGCTGGAGAAGAGGAGGGAAGGAAAAGGAAGTGGCTTCAGAGAGTAACAGGAGGCCTAGAGGAGGAAAATATCAAATGGATTTATCTGGAAACCTTCGCATGGGAAGAGAAAGAGATTAAAGTGTAGACAGAGAGCAAGGAGGGTTCCATATGTCAGGGGAGGGGACTGTCAGCAATCTAGAGCCAGCTGGTCCAGGAGGAGGTCACTTAATTCCCCTGTCACAGGCAAGAAGGATCCAGGTGGCTGAAGCCAGAGATTGGGAGGAGGGGCCAGGAGCAGTGCATCTGGGGGTGCTCACTTCAGATGCCCTGGATCTAAGTAAATGGGTAGAGGGCATGCAAGGGCCGGTGCCCCGTAAAGTTAGAGACTTCATGAGAAAAAGTGAGGGCTTAGGACAGCCACTGGGTTGGGGTCAGTGAACAAGGGATGGGCAGGAGATGGCAGCAGGGAGGGAGGAAGCCGAGGGAGCCTTTGGCTTTCTGTTGGTGTTGGGACAAGGGAGTGACAGCAGGAGGGCCTGGGTTCTGAGTCCAGGTTGGCTTCTGAAGCTGAGTTGAGGGTGGCCCGGAAGGAGAGCCTGTTCTGTGGCCCCAATTCAGAGTCAGCGTCTGGTTGATTTCCTGGCCATTGGCCTCAGCTCCTCCTTCTGCTCTAGGCCTATCTGCATTCCATGTGCATCATCCACCGGGATCTGAACTCACACAACTGCCTCATCAAGCTGGTATGTTCCCCTCGCTGGGCCTCCCCAGGGCCTGCCTGCAGGGCTTCCTTGTCATGAGGGAGACTGACTGTCCCTTGTTGCTTTAGACCGGAGATAATGCCTAGGGCTCCCATCTTGCCTTTCCTCTGCCTCGGACGCACTCTTCTGTCTCCTAGGCTCCTAGACACTTGCATATACAATTCCACCTTTTCCTGGTAGCAGCCCTTGAAATCCTTTGGATAGAAGAGGTTCTGTATACAGAGCCCTGTCGCTTTCCCTGGTTTTGCCCCATGATGGTCCCGAAAAGCAGCTCACAGTGGACCCCATTTTATATCTCTGGCACCTGAGGCCACAGCACTAGTAGGTCTGCAGTGACTGGGCTGGGGCCTGTATTCCTCCCCCTGGCCAGTCAGCTCTGGTTGTTACAATGTTATTCCTCCTTTTGACTTGCAGTCTGGCTTCCTGAGTGTCCTGCCCTGGCTTCACCCTCTGGACCCACACCAAACAATCGTAATCCCTTTTCCACATGACTGCCCGGTAGCTATTTGAAGAGCTTATCTCCCCCAAGAACCCCACTGACCGCCTCCACCTTGTCTTTCTCTGTCTTATCCTGATTCTAGCCATGGCCTTAAATCTTCTGGGGAACAAGGCAGGATGGGAAACAAAACAAAACAAATGCCCTGAACCACCGCCGAGTTCCATTCTCTAGGGCTCAGAGCCTTACCCCTCCCGGCTGTGAGCACCCCCGGGCTGGGGCTCTGCCATGCGGAGACACCAAAGGGTCCGAAAACACATGCTGAGCCGTGTCTGTCAGAGCGAACTTCAGCTGTGACTCACTCTGCTTTGCTGCACATCTTTCCTCCCGTTCTCAATGACTTCCCTTGGAAATGTCCCCACCAAGTCCTGACCTGGCCTTCGTCCCACCAGGACAAGACTGTGGTGGTGGCAGACTTTGGGCTGTCACGGCTCATAGTAGAGGAGAGGAAAAAGCCCCCAGTGGAGAAGGCCACCACCAAGAAACGTACCCTGCGCAAAAATGACCGCAAGAAGCGCTACACGGTGGTGGGAAACCCGTACTGGATGGCCCCTGAGATGCTGAACGGTGAGTCCTGGTGCCCTGGGAGGGACACGCTCCAGAGGGGAGTTGGGGGCCACATCTTGCAGCAGAGCTCTGGGAACTCCAGGGAGGCCTAAGTGAAGTATAAGGCCTAGTACTCAGAGCTGAAGGCTGCATGATTTATATTCCTTGCCAGACTGGGCTGCATAAACTCCTTCCTCCTGAGTTCAGGCCTATTAGCTGGTCAGTGTTCCACCCAGGCTAAGGGGAAGGTCTGACTGGCTTCTATGCCCCAAGGGTAGGTAAGAGCTCAGGCTACTTACTCTGTGAGCTCTGTCTAGCCTTTAGTCTCTCTATGCTGAGAACTGAAGTGCGGTGCCCTCTTGTGGATAATGCTCAAACCAGCCAGAAATGCTGGCTGGGACTCTGGAACCCCATAAGATCGTGAGGCCTCAGAAATGGTTTGATGCAACCCTTTTTGGACTCTCGGGCCCAGAGAGGTTCCATGGTTTGCCCAGGAGCACACAGCTGGGTAATGGCAGAGAACAGATCAACCCTGGTCCAGTTCCTTTCATTGCTCCATGCAGTTTCATCGTGGGCACTGTTGTTTTACAAGATCTTAATCTGTGCAGCCCACCCAGGGCCGAGGAAGGGTGCTCGTCAGGTGGGAAGCCTTTGGAGCATCCCCACGGATCCTGTTCTAGTCCTGGTTCTTAGCTGTGGCCTGGCTTTGCCCTGGACTCAGTGCAGAGCAGGTAAGGGACCAAACCTAATAGCCAGCTCTCCTTTGTTCCCCAAGGAAAGAGCTACGATGAGACGGTGGATGTCTTCTCTTTCGGGATCGTTCTCTGCGAGGTGAGCTCCCTCACGTAGACAAGGCCTGAGGCAGCAGGCCTAGCAGCTCTGCCCTGCCTCAGAACTGGCGCTGCTCCTCCTAAAATGAGTAACTCACAATAAAGTCAACACGAGTTTAGGGTTTTACAGTTTATCACACATCTGTTAACACAACTTCTCATTGGTCCCATGAGAAGGACGGAGTAGAGTTTTTCCAGGTGAGGAAACAGTCTCAGAAAGGGGCAATGCCTCGCTCTGAGCCACAGGATCAGTAAGGGGCCGGTGAGACCAGGAAAGGCAGGAGATTGTTCAAGTGGCTCTCTAGCCAGAGGCAACCTTTCCCCTTCCCCAGGCCCTAGAGGTGCCTCTGCCCTCAGCCTGGAAATGGAAGTAGCCACTCTAGGAAGTGCCAGCCCACTTAGCACAGTGCTGGGCACCGTGGGGTACAGAGTGAGTCTTGGAAACGTTCCTGCCCTCAGGAGCTTAGTTCAGTCTATCTCGAAGCATTTAGTTGAACACGTACATTCAGTGGTTTCTGTAATTTTTATAAAGTGGTGAGTGGTAAAGGAGAGACAAGGAGTGATTGGAATAATGAAGAAAGGTTATTTTAAAAATTGTTTTCTTGCCCTGGCTAGTGTGGCTCAGTGGACTAAGTGCCAGTTTGCAAACCCAAAGGTTGCCAGTTTGATTCCTGATCAAGGCACATGGCTGGGTTGCAGGCCAGGTCCCTAGTTGGGAGCATGGGAGAGGCAACCTGTAGATGTTTCTCTCCCTCTTTTTCTCCGCCCCCCTTTCAAAATCAATAAGTAAAATCTTTTTTTAAATTTTTTGTTCTTTCATAGAAGGCAATTGAGCACCTACTGTATGCAAAGCACTAGCCTGGCACCAAAGGGTTTCAGACATGAGTCAGACCCAACGCCTGCCCGCACAGAGCCTGAGCGCTGATGGGGAGCACAGGGCCGGGTGGGACGGGTGGGAGCTGCCCCTCCGGGTCTGGAACGTTGTGCTTCTGGGGCATCGAGGCCTCTTCCAAACCCTGCTCCGTGCGCTCTCCCTCTCAGGAGCGCACCGTGCCTCGCCTCAACCCCCACCCCCCAAAATGTTACCACCACCTTCCTCTTGGGTAAGTTCCAAGGGCCCTTCTTTTGTCTCTAACGCATTTCCTGAGTCCGTTTCTTCCACCGCTCACTTCTGCCTCTGTGGCTTTCTACATAAACTTTCTCTTATTTAAAAAAAAAAAAAACCCTCCTCAATAATGAGACTCTCAGTCAAGAGACAAGTCTGTATTAGCAAGATTTGGAGAGTCAGGGTCAGGGGGGCAGCTCTTGAACCTCAGTTCCATCTTCTTCCTGCCCTTCCTGTCCACAAACCGGCGTCCCTCTCCCCCGCTACGTGGCCGCACCGTCCGCAGTCCTGACCAGCCATGCTCTCACCTGCAGATCATCGGGCAGGTGTACGCAGATCCTGATTGCCTGCCCCGAACACTGGACTTTGGCCTCAACGTGAAGCTTTTCTGGGAGAAGTTTGTCCCTACAGACTGCCCCCCGGCCTTCTTCCCCCTGGCCACTATCTGCTGCAAACTGGAGCCCGAGAGCAGGTTGGAATCCGGCCCCTTTTGCCCAGCCTTCGGCTATCCCAAGCCCTTCCCGGGCATGGGGGTGGCAGAAGCCTTGAGCTCAAAGATGTGGCTGTCAGCCACTCAAGGTGCCCCAAAACTCTGACATGCCAGGTTGGGGGATGGGGGTGAGGGCACAGTAGCAAGTGTCCTGGGTATAACACAGAGACACAGCCATTAAAAGAAATTTTAACAGAACTCACCCAAACCTGTACCATTCTGACAAATTAAGTGTCTTCATGTCTCCATATTCCCCATCCATGTCCATGTACACACTTTTTAGATTCTGACCTCAAATAGAGAAAAATTTTATATTCTGCCCTGCATTTTCCTTGTTACCATCCAGTCTCCCTATTTGTCATTTCTGTGAACGACATGAAATTCTATGAAGAGGCTCCCTGAATGTATTATAATACACATAATGTAGGGAGAGATGTTCAGGTTTTTCCAGTTTCTCTCTACAGTAGGTGTTACTACAGTGAGCATCTTCATGCATTTAACTAATTTCCTCCTCAAGGAAATCTTTTTAAAATCACCTTAGCCCTGGCCGTCATGGCTTAGTTGGTTGGAGTGTGGTTCCTAACCAAAAAGTTGTGGGTTTGATCCCTGGTTGGGACACGTGGGAGGAAGAAGCCAGTCAAAGTTCTTTCTCTCACATCCCTCCCTCTCTTTCTCTCTCTCTCCCCCACCCTCCCTCTCTTAAAAAGCAATGGAAAAAAAAATGTCCTTGGGTGAGGATAAAAAAAATTACCTTAATTTTCTCAGGTTCTCTCTACAATAGGTGTTACTACAGTGAGCTTTCATGCTGAGTAACTTTCATTATCATCAAAGTCATCCCAGGTCCTTTCAGGTTTGTGCATTATGAAACTAGAATCTTGTGCTTATTTTTTCTGCTATCAAAAATCATGTTTCTTTTAAAAAACCAAAGTCAAACACTACTGAAGTACCTAGCACAGGAACTATACATCGTCTAGAATCCCCTAATCAGCGTGCCCCTGAACACGCGCCTCACTCCCTAACTCCGTCTCCCCAAGGTGACCAGCTGGCACAAAATCTTCATTTTTCAATGATTTCCTAAGGTCCACTGTAGAGGCGGGCTTGGCTGGTGGGAGGCTCCAGATTTTGTTCCTTCATGGGCCAAAGGACCACAATCCTTTAGTAACACCGAAGTAAGGGCGTGAGGGAAAATGTGACTTTACACAATATTTGTTTGGTAATACCCCTTTTCTCAGTCATTCTAAGTGTCTGTCTTGAATTCATTCGAAAAGATCTGCGGAGTGCCTGCCACATGCTAGATCCTAAGCCCTTGGGATACAGCAGTGGACAAAAACGTGCCCCCTGGAACTCACGGTCTAGCATGGAAGAGAACCTGGACCGAACACGGGAAAGGGACAGCGCTATGCACAAAGGGGTCAAGCTGAGGGAAGGCAATTGTTTGGGGTACGAGCTGTAAATGTGTACGTAGCGATCAGAGTGGGCTGAGAAGGTGAGGAAGTGAAAACATGGAGGAGGCGGAGGAGTAAACCCAAGATGTCCTAGGGTTCCGGGGCACCTACGTTACTTCCACCGCAGCAGGAGCCCACAGTTTGCTTTCTCCTTGGGAAGAGTTGCTGAGTCTCTGACATGCCCTTTCCCGGGCAGACCCACTGATGTGGAAACAGCCCGAGGACTGGAAGGATCTTTTCAAAAGGCACCTAGTCCAGTCCCGCCTTCGATGATTGCATTTTCTCCAAGACACCGGAGGAACTTTTTTACTCCCAGACTTTTATTCTTAAACTAACCCCTGGAGCCACGCCAGCCCCCTTACAGGGTTATCTATAATCTTTACAGCAAAGCAGTTTCCCACAGAGGCCCTGGGTAAGGGACTTGCCGGAGGTCATACACCTAGGAAGTGGTTAAGTCATATGCCTGGGGACCTTCTACACCACCCCATGGTCCTACCCATATTTCACCTATTTTACCCCATCTTTTCCTAGGCCGGCATTCTCAAAACTGGAGGACTCCTTTGAGGCCCTCTCTCTGTACCTGGGGGAGCTGGGCATCCCACTGCCTGCAGAGCTGGAGGAGCTGGACCACACTGTGAGCATGCAGTATGGCCTGACCCGGGACTCGCCCCCCTAGCCCTGGCCCAACCCCCTGCTGTGGGCAGGGCCCTCCTGGCTTCCTGTGGATTGGCACCTTGTCTAGAAGCAGAACAAGCCATCCCTACTACCTCCCCAGGAGGCGAGCGGGCGCAGCACCAGGGAAATGCATCTCCACACGTTTTGGGACCTGGTTACTGTCTATAAATCCAACACTCGCCTGAAAGCTGTGAAGAAGAAGAAAAAAAAGCCTGGCTTCTGGGCCAGGAGGAATCTTACTCGTGACCATTCGGGAACTCCCTGGGATTCCGGGATTCCGGGCTAGTCAGTGTGATCTGGACCTGCTGGGCGAGATTCCAGGGTGAACCTGCCCCTGGGCTCTGAAGTGTGGTCGGCTGAGGACAGGAGGACTTCAAGTGGTGGTGGCTGAGAGAAAGACTGGTGGCCAGGCTGCAGTCCGAGGATGTGAAATGACAGTGGTGCTACCCACCTTCCACTCCCTGTGCTGCCCTCCCCTGGGTGGGGTCAAGGAAATAGGTTTTGAAGAGTCCCTTAACCTGTGGTGGAGCTGGCCAGGAGTCAGGGCAAGGGCTGGCTTCTGGTCACCTCCCAGGCCACGTCGGTGTCAGGGGCAGTGTACATCTTGTGTTCTCCAACTGTACTGCTCGAGACAGGCTGAGAATTTCTGCGTTGGCATCCTTTCTGCCTGCAACAAGAAGTCACCCGCAGTGCAGGAGGAGGCTGGGGACTGGAAAGAGGCCCTGCCCTCTAGAAAGCCCATACCCTGGCCGCTGTCACTCATATCCCGGTGGGCACCTCAGTCAGAAGCTTGAGACACTTTGCCTAGACCTAGATGAGTTCTGGAGGATGGTATGGCTTGTCGCAGGCCCAGTGTATATGGCTAGGGGAGTGGGAATCTCAGCGGTCTCTTGGCCTTGGGGCAGCCACTCCTCACCTTTCCCCATCCCTGGTCCAGGCACCAACTTGGGTGGGAAGAGGTGGTGGCCAGAGTCCCAGAGCTTAGATGCTGGGAGAGACATCTCCATGAGCTGGGCCCTCTGGCTTCTACTTCGCCTGCCGGCTGTCCCACATCAATAGCTCCTGGCTGCAGCCTCCTGAGCCACAGCCATGGGTGCTGAAAAGCCCTGGGGGCACCCTCTACCTTGGCTCCCAGATCTCCAGTGACTCAACACAAATAGATTTGCCTCTTCCTAAGCATCTGTGAGCGTGGGCCATATTTAACAAATTGGGAATGGGTTTGGGATATTACTGCGATGTGTGGTGGTTGTATTGGGGGTGGGAGGGAGGAGGTGGGTGGGAATGATTCGGGAGAGTGGTTGCTGTTAACACTATCTTGTTCTGTCTGTTGGGTGACATGTGAAATACTGTTTATAGACCTGATGAGTTGTGGGATTAGGTGTCATCTCTGGCTATGCTGTGTGGACCATACTTATGTGTGGAGTGTGCAAGCTTGTGGGGTTGAGCCCTGGGCTCACAGAGGCAGCAAGGTCAGCGCCGTGTGGCTGGTTGTGCCTCAGCTGTACGTGGGAGTGGTGGGCCCAAGTTGGACCATTGAGCAGACCAAATAAATTAAGCAGTAACGTAAGCTGAGAATACTGAGAGTGAAAAGTGACTTGGGGCCTGGCTCAGGGAGACACATGTGGAGGGTCTGCTGGCCCGTCTGCCAGAAGTGCAAGGCCTCTCCTGCTCCCTTCTAGAAAAAACGCCCCTGGCCACCTTCGGGTCCAGGTCACATGACTCCCCACGGCAGGGAGTTGTCATGCTCCCTAATTCTGATCCCCTTTCCTTATGTAGACACCAGCCTGCTCTAGAGAACGTGGCACATCCCACCTGAGGCAGCCCAGTCCTTGAAGCAGGTCTTGACTTCCACCTACCAGCTGAATTGTTCCTTTGGGTCCCTACACTCCCACCCTCTGATCCACCTACAGTCCTAAAGCCTGGCTATCCTGGAGCTGCAGTCCCCAACCTTTTTGGCACCAGGGACTGGTCTCATGGAAGAAAATTTTTCCACGGACCAGGATGGGGGCAGGGAGTTTGGGGATGACGCAAGCGCGTGACTTTCAAGCTCACCTGCCATGTGGCCTAGTTCCTAACAGGCCATGACCTGGGGGTTAGGGACCCCTGTCCTAGAGTCTTTGCAGGGCTGGGTGTCACCTTCACAATGGGAAAAAAGTGAATGCAAGTTTCCCCCACCCCTTGTGTTTCCCTGCAAGTGCTTGAGAGCAAGACTCAGCTCTCGCTTCCGCACTTGGGGGATGTTGTGGAGGGGTGACCAGTGGGCGGGATGGGATGCTGCTATCTGGTTAGTGGTTATCCTGGGCACAATATAAATCTACATACCCAAAGGTGATTTCTCCCAAAGCTTGAGGATAGAATCTGGGTCCTGGTAAAACATGCTTGAGGGTTCCCTTTGCTGTTAGATCTACAGAGAAGTGTCTGGGCTTGGGCAGAGACCTCTGCGTGTTCCCAGAAGCTGACAACCTATTATTGAAATTCCCTGCTGAAAAGTCCAGCAAACACTCCTATTGGGAGCTGCTTCTGGAGCCCTAGGAGTGCCCCGCAGGGGCCTTCCTTAGCCCAGAGCTGTTTTGGCCTCCGAGCGCTCATCCCCCTGTGTACACCCATCCTTCCTTTGGCTACCACAGCACGACCACCCACCACCCGTTTCCAGCTCCAGCCGAGGGCTGCCTGAGCGTTCATTTAACCTCCTCTGCCTCAGAGAGAATGTGGAGGGGGGGATCTGCAGTGACTGACTGCCCATGGAGACGCCCACACACCCACCTCTGCTGCAGCCCCAACCTGAGAGACGTGGTGAGGACTGCAGTTACCAACCGTTCAGCTTTCTGCCACCTCCCAGTGACAGAGCCAGGGCCACAGAGGTGTTGACAAGGTAACCAAAAGCTTCCCGATGTACGAAAGAACTGTTCCTGACACCCCCCCCCAAAAAAAACTCAGTCCATCCTTTCTTTAAAATGTATTTATGTAAGTCAAATGCAGAGCAATTTCCTGCACTTTCATATGCAGGTGTCAGAATGAGGTATATAAAACATGTACACAGAGAAATGCTTTTATAGAAAAGTAGAAACCAGTAATCTCTTCAGCAGCACTTAACACCAAGGGACCCCCCCCACCCAGGCCTAGGTTCCCTCAGCAAATCTCCCCTGGAAACAGCCTGCTAAAGAGAACAGTCCCCACTAATCCCCCTCTCCACATGGGGCAGTAGAAGGGCTTTGGGAAGAAAACTGGATAGGGAGCATTGCTAAGGCCTCCGAGTGCGACATCAGGACTTTGCGGCCCTGCTGAGCTGCTGGCACAGTGCGGCACAGTGCCGTGGGGAAATGTGGTCCCCTTGGCTGTGCCTGTAACTTTCTCTATAATCTTGAGTGTCACTTTCCCCCTCTGGGCTCCTCTGTCAAACAGGCTTGAGGATCCCTAAGATCCCTTCCAATGATTCTGACTGTTGTACAAGTTAGGGCTTGGGACCCCAGCTCTAGTGCCTTCACTGGAAGGCGCTGGCCTGGAAGCCACAGAGCAACCTGCAAACCCCAGGCCACTGCAGGGGCATGCGCTGAAGCACTTGACTACCTGACTTCTGAGCTTAGTTTCCAGGTTAACCTCTCAGACGCAGCTCACAAGGCCCCACTGTGTAATTCCTGTAGGTTGGCTGGCTGTTGTCTTACCCCTACAAAATGAAGAGCAGTCACTGTCCACCCTAGAGAGAGACTGGGGTACCCCAGGTCCACCTCACGTCCTGTGGCCTAAGGCAGTCGCGGATCCTTCTCTCCCCTCTTCCTAAGTGGAATGTTCAGTGCAGTTCTTCCTCGCCTTTCGAAACAGGAAGAGGCCCTGAGCCCACGCCCAGCCCTACTCTTGTCAAGGCACATCGCTGCCAGCGAGCTGGAGCACACCCAGGAAACCCCAGCCTCGATCCCATTCTCAAACCACAGTTCTGACTTTTGTACAAACTCATTTCCGGTTCTCAGAGGTCAGTAGGGAGTTCCATCCCAAATATTATTTAAACTAAATATATATTTTTAAATGCTCCCTCTCGACCTGCTTGACCGAAAGTATATAACAGTGTATGCCACATAAGCCCACAGAGAACAAATGGAAAGGCGGAGAATGAGGCCACCTTAGATAATAAAGCACAAAGGAGCCTGGGGGAGCTCCCTGTCCATCCCTGATTCAGTTCCGGGGCACAGGCAATGTCTGGAAGCCCTTGTCAGCAGCACTGCTGTGGGGGCTGCTGCTGTCTCCATCCATGGGCAAAACCCTGCTCCAAGCGATGGAGAAGGCATTGGTGGGACCCTACCCATCTTTGTCCTCAGCCCACAGCACCACCTGCTTCTGTCTTAGGATTTCCCCAAAACAAAACAAAACAACAAAAACAAAAAAACAACAACTCGAGGGAGAGTGTTAACCACAACAAAAAGTGTAGCTCCTCCCAGCGGTAGGAGGGTAGGCCATCCTGCACCAGTCCCTGCATGGGCTCCTGCCCATCGTGGGGGTGCTCAGGCCCCAGGAGTGCCTGCCTGTCCCATAAGGGGGGCACTGCCCTCCTGAAGGTCGCCTGGCGTCTGACTGGTGTGGACCACAACAGTCTTCTCATCCACGATCTCACAGGTGGCGTTGGTGAAGGCGGACAAGGGTAGGGTGATTCTCTGCATCTCTCTCTCACGCATTTTCTGGTCATGCTGCTCTTTCAGGTCCTTCCCCCTGGCGAGAAAAGCGGGAAGCATTCAGGCTGTGCCTTCTGCATGGCTTTGCTTACTAGATAGCATCGTGGAGGCCCGGGCAGGGCAGGAGCTAGCTGTGGTCACAGCGAATCAGTGGCTGATATGCTAGACTTCCATTCAGCCAGACTGCCTTAACCCAACAAGGGCCGCCTCCGCCTCTGGTGTCTTTCCTCTTCTGTGAAATGGGGGATAGTAGAATGAACCTCACAGAGCTGCAGGGGGGCTCAAGGAAGAGAATATAGAAGAGACTCTTAAAGCAAGATACAGTTTTGTTCTTTCAGCCCAGGACTCCAAGAGACCCAGAGAACTGTCAGCCCTAACCCAGGGAGTGCAGAAAACTTACCTGACCATCCTGTCCTGAGACAGTCATCTTATTCTGAAGCCCCAAAAGGTATGAGCCTCAGTTGGACATGTGGACTGTCCCCAACCCATGCGCAAGGCAAAAAGGACTCTGAGGGCTGCTTAGGTCAGTGGGAAACAATGAGACCATGACCATCAGACCCCTTAGTTTCCACACACCTTTGAGTTACCATAGTGCTCAGTGACCCAGTCGGCATGGTGTTGCCCTTTTTTTTTTTTTTTAAGATTTTATTCATTTTTAGAGAAAGGGGAAGGGAAGGAGAAAGAGGAGAGAAGCATCAGTGTGGTTGCCTCGTGCATGCCCCGAACTGGGGACCTGGCCTGCAACCCAAGCATGTACCCTGACTGGGAATTGAACCAGCGACCCTTTGGTTCACAGGCCAATGCTCAATCCACTGAGCCACACCTGTCAGGGCTGGTGTTGCCCTATTTACTCACGTGGGGCACTTCATTCTCAGCTGAACCCTAGGAATCGGGTCTCGGCGTTCATCTTATAGATGAAGAACTAGCCCAGAGAAGTGAAGGAACTCTCTAATTGCATGGTGGGCTCAAACCAAAGTGTGTTGGACTCTGATACTCAGAGAAGTTAAGACCTAAGCAGGGTCACCCCAAAGAAATGGTGAGGCAGAGACTCAAACCCTATGTTCTGGCTGCTCATACAGGGTCCTTCCCACTGGACCAGGCTGCCCCCACTGCAGGCCAGAGAGGGGTGAGTGCCTAGGACACTGCACAACAGAACCCGCACCCAGGACCTAGGTCAGCACCCTCCAACGCCAGCACCTGGACACGTGGGCTCAGCTGTCGGGAGAAATCTTCCCCCTTCCGCCCAAAGAGGCCTTGCCACAGGCAGCTGATGGATGACCTGAGGCAACACAGGTCTGCTTCTTCCTCCAAAACTCCGGGGCCGATGGCTGAGATCTGATGGATCGCACACCCTTCGTGATGTGAGGTGCAGTGACAAGAGACCGGAGGAGGATACTGAGAAAATAGTGGGCTGGAAAGGAAAGCCTGTACAGGTGCCTGAGAACCGTCTGCAACCAGTTCTAATGTTCTAGTACCGGCTCGGCAAACAGCCTCGCTGAGCCTTGGCTCCCTCATCTGTGAAATGAGCGTTGTATCTATCTCAAAATAAGAGAGTGAAAGTGAAAGCGTTTTGAAAACAGTGGAACTGCGGTAAAATTCACAGAAGGCCCTAGCCGGTGTGGCTCGGTTGGTTGGGCATCGTCTGGCAAACTGAGAGGTCACGAAATCAATGGCCCTTCAGGACCCATGCCCGGGCTCCGGGTTCGGTCCCCAGTCAGGGCATGTGCAAGAGGCAACCAATCGATGTTTCTTTCCCTCTCTTCCTCCCTCCCTCCCCCTCTCTCTGGAATCAAAAAAAAAAAAATTAGAGAAGGTTATTATGATTTGCCCTGAATATGACTTGACTCACCAACCAATGTTATCTTAATCTGATTTCCCAAGGAAACTCTCCTACTGACCAGCCAAGGCAAGCATTGTTTATGGGACCTCAGCAACGCCCCTCCTCTCTGGGCATTCATTTCATCATCCGTAAAACAAGATGGACTTGGGTTCCCTCCGGGCCCCTAACATTCTGTGAGATCTCTCGCATGATACGTGCTGTGACTCCCTCGTCCTTACTGGGAGGTCACAGAAGGCAAATCTCCCAGGGTCACTGAGTTTCTGAAAGTGAAAGCCCGAGGCTCTTGCCTCATCCTACTCATTGGCCTCTGCACAGGACACCACCAACTCCCACAGCAGAGTAACTTCCGGGGCACCTGGAGGGGAAATGCACATGGAGAGAGGGATGTCTGGACCAAGTGCACCCCCACTCACAGCCCGAGATTCACTGTGCCCTTGAGCGCTGCCCATCGGTTACAGCTGCTGCCTCATAGAAGGAAACCCCTACCTCTGTTATGAAACAAAAAGCTGGTTTTACCCACACAGAGAGAAACTTCAAAGGTCTGGGCTTAATTTTATTAAGGGATCCCCCAAGCCAGCAGAAGACCAAAAAGGAATTTGCAAAAGTGCAGCGTGCAAGTATTTTTGCCCAAGAGGGTACTTCCTGAGTATCTACCAAACTGCCAAGGAACGGCCTTCCCGTCATCCAAATGAGAAGAGCTACCTGTGCACCTACTGGATGCCACCCGCTTTTTACACGTACCATCTTTGTTTAATTTCCACACCAACTCTGCAAGTCAATATCCGTATTTTATAGATGAAGAAACCGAGACGTCGCTTTCCTCAGCACCCTCCTTTACCAAACATTGGGCTGTGGCCAGCTGGGCGGCGGATAACGGTCAGGGTGCAGCAGATACATCTTCAGGGGTAAAAAAGACTTCCTATCAATGGGCAGAGCAGGGCTGGGACAGCGGCCAAGGGCAAAGGAAGCAGGTGCTGGCACTCATCTGGATTATAGCCTTACTCATCTAGAAGCCTCAAAACACACCCACCCCAAGAGCCCCCTGTTAACAATGCCTGTGAGTCCTGGAGATGCACTGGCTGCCCCCAGCTTGCCTGATGGTCTGGGAGAGGCCACCAAGTCTGCGGCGCTGACCACCAGGCAGCGCCGTCCTCTCTCGCTTTCCTTTGGTAGGGGTGGGGTGGGGGGCAGCCAGGTTGTTGTCAGGCAGCCAAGAATCAACAAAAGGCTTATTCACTGGCTCAGCTCCTCTCCTAAGGGGGTAGAGTGGTGTTGACTTACAGTTTTTCCCTTGCCTTTTTTTTTTTAAATCAGAAAATAAGCGCTCCCTCCAGAGCTAGCTAGCACACACACTATGCTTGGGGCAGGAACAGGGAGCTGCGGACTCACCTTGTGGCCCAGACAACCAGAACAAAGACCTGCCACGCTAAGCCCTCACCCACCCCCACCTGCCACCCTTCTTCCCCTGAGAGGAAGCTTGGTGCCTGCTTGCCCTGCTCTTCCCAGCCAGGGGAAAGCTCCACCCCATTAGCCTCCTGGCCTTTTGGCAGAGTTTAAGGCTTGCAGTAATTCTACCCCTGACTGCTCCAGGGCCAGCTTCAGGAGCTGTGCTGCCCAGAGAGAGCAGGTGTGGATGAAGATACTCTGAGAAGGGTACAGGGCAAGGCGGGTGGAGGTACCTGAGACCTCCTACAGGCAACACAGGTTTCTTCACATGATTCCACAACTCTGAGCCACCCCTGTCTTCACGGTCAGAAGCAGTGCCGTCCGTCCCACCCCGCTGCTCAGGGAAAGTTCCTCAAGGCAGCTAAGGTCATTAATACCAACTGTACACGCAAACTACACTCTGTCGTTTCATCCGCACAGCAAACCTATACGCTGTCTATTAGGGCTTCTCCTTCAGAGATGGGAAGGCAGGGGCAGAGAAGTTAAATCATGTATTCAAGCAAATGGCAGAGCAGGGGTTTGAACCTGGGAGTGCTTGCAGCCACCAGCAGGTTAATAGACATTTTGGGAATTAGAGCTGGGAGGGTCAGCATAGCTAAGTCCTCCCCCTACACCATTTTAAAGATGCAGAAACTCTGACAAAACCAGAGAAGGTAAATGACTTGTCTAGTGTCACACCCAGAATCGGTAGCAGTTCCAGAACCGGACCCTGGTTCTTTTGACTTCTAAACCCTGCTGTTTCATGTTGAACGTTTCTATTTTTTCCTACCGTCCTCTGCAATTCAGGGCAAATTTGCAGGAAGCTACCGGGTCTCTCTGGATATTGAGAAATACTGATAATCCTTAGACACACCTTATTAGCCGTGTAGCTGGGACGCTGCACTTCATTCCTCTAGGTCTCAGCTCCTCACTGTAAAATTGTGTAAAAGTGATCCTTCTAGTGTGGCCGTGAGGCTTGGGCAAGATCATCCGGGGAGAGCACTCAGTACAGCCCTACTTACTAAGAAACACGTAGTAAACGTTGGCTGCTACTGCAACTGTTTAACCTGATTGGCGTTCTACTGTTCACACTCAATACTCATTGTAATGATCTTGGGTGAGTGGGTGTGGGGTTGGTGTGGTGTGTGGGCAGGGATCTTTCCCCTTTTAACAGTCAAGAAACTGAGGTGCAGAGCATCAGAACTCACACCCAACAGCTCTTTCCAGGACATTCTATTCTCTGATGGTGGGGGACAGCCTGCCCAGCCCACATACAGTTTCCTGTTCTACAGTCTGTACTCGAGTACTTCTGTGAGGGAAAGAGTGCTCCGGTGGTTAGCGATGAGGAGTCTCGTGACTCGGTGTCTTGCCCTGCACAGGAAGGTAAATTCAGGGCAGTCTCGTGACAGCCTGGAGGAGCAAATCTAGCAGAAAGGTCCGACTTCCTCACTGGCAGGAGAACCGAGCTCTGAATGAAGAAGGTTTATCCAGCTGAAGCACCTGCAGGCCTGGAACCTGTCACAGGCTTGGAGGAGGGTCCACTGCTATCCAGTGGCTAAGAAAGGAGGGCTCAACTCAGCCAATATGGTTCGGTTCTGATTCCGAATTGTAGGCCAGGGCCACAGCATTTCAGCTAACTCTCTGAAATGAACAAGCAGGTGTCCCTGGACCTGCCACATCAACCATCTCACTGGGGGCAAAATCCTTGGTCTGGGACTCAGGAGGCCCTCTCAGGTCAAATTTGCTTCCTGAATCATAGAAAAACAGAGAAGGAAGAGGGCTTGGCTTGGAGGGTGCTAGCATAGTACCCACACTTTACAGAAATAAAAACAACTATCATTTATGATCACTGAGCTAAGCAGTCACATTCTCTAGCTACAGCAAGGCTGTGGAGTAGCACACAGAAGCACCTTGCCCCAAGTCACACAGACAGCTAGTTAGTGGCAGGGTGAAGGCTTGGCCTCACCAAATACTAGGTGTGTGACTCAGGCAAGGTGTATCTCCTCTCTTGCCTTGCCTCCTAATCTGTAAACTGGGAATCATAACAGTATTTGCCTCAGAAAAGTGATTGTGAGACTGGAGTTAAAGGATGCCAACTGCTTGAAGCAATGTCTGGCATAAGGTAGTGTTCCCTCCTGCTGCTATTGCTGTTTTTGTTGTTGTTGTTATTAACACCAAACACTTCCTCGTTTTCATCTGTAAAATGAGGAGGGTGACTGTATCACCTCTAAGGACACTATTTATTTCTTGCTGGGTGATCCCCTGGAGCTATGGGCTCAGACATGGCCCTCGCCGCTGGAAAGTGCAGACCACCGTGTCACTTCCCTTACAGAAAGCCTTCTCAGACCATGGAGAGAAAACTCACACTTAGGGCTGGAAGTCAAACCCCCTGACTTTGCCCAAGAAAGGCAAATGATTTTCCCAAAGTCAGACAGTCCTGTAAAAAATTAATGCAACTCTGGCTAATCATCATGCACCTGTCACTGGCCTCGATCGCTTTTTCCACCTGGTATCTCAGGGGCCCTCTCGAAATAAGCACTCCTCCTCCTGCTGTCCCAGCCACCGGTTCTGTCCCTGAGTTTCCCAGGAAGCCTCCCTGGCTTTCTGAAATGTGAGGAGCAGGAAATAGGCTCTTCGTCCTACAACTCACTTTTTCCCTTCTTCCTAGAGGACGGACTTAGGGCTCAGGAAATTCCAACCCCAATGGCAAAAGTGGTGGGTGGGTTTCTCTTCTTGTAGCAGAACTTATAACTCCCCGAGAAAGTTCAATCTCTGGGTCCCTGCGATGAGTTTCCAGCCTGATTTCTGCAGTGTCGCCCATTGCCACACCACACACACTGGATTAGACATTGGGGAATTTGGTGTCAAAAGAAGCTGGGTTTGAATCCAGGTCCTGCCACTCCCAGAGTGTGACCTTGGGTGAGTCACTTCACCTCTCTGACAAAGGTTTCCTCATCTGTAAAACGGAGAACAAGAACCCCTACCTCACAAGGCTTTGGGGTGAGGAGTAAAGACACCAAAGGAAAGGGTTTGTCCTAGGTCACTGGGTAAAGACTAGAACCAAATCTCTACATCTTGATCTGGCTTCTCTCTTTCAACACCTCACTTCCTTTTTGGGTAGGAATGCCACAAAGGAATCTGACTCGACTTTGTGTACCTTTCTGCCCTCCTCCGAGGGAGCCCAGAAGCGAAGCTACTGACCTTTTGTAGGTGTATCCCAAGACGATGCCAGCTCCCACGCCGATGATGATCACCATCATGGTTATGCCCAGCACATACCCTGCCGAGGACAGGACACAAGGCCCCATTAGCCTCTCCCCAGACAGTCAGCAAATATTTCCTCATGAAGCCGGTAAGGGCAGGGTAGAGCAGTCATACCCAGGGTTCCCAGGTCCTTTTTCTCCTTGGAGTTCACCCGAACTCGCTGGCTGATTCCAATCACTGGCTGCACAGCTGCCGCCTCACTGCCGGCAGGCAGGGCGTTGGCAGGAGCGAACACCTGCACCTCATCTCCACTGGGCACTTCAGGCGTCTCCTCAGTTTCTGTCCTGGAGGTTGACACGTCCTGGGAAGTAGTCTCTGGAGGTGAAGGGGGAAACAGCTCTCTCAGAGAGTGGCCTGAGTGAATTCCACAGATGAACTTGGCCTTAGTGTTGGGGGAAGATGAGGAGGATCCACCTTAGATCCACCCACACTCACCGAAACCAAGCCCTATTCTGGGGGCAAGACCAAGCCAAAGAGTGCCACCCCAGAGCTGGGACAAGGCAAACGTGAGGGGAAGGCCGTAAGAAAGGACCTCTCCTGCCTCCCCGTCTTCATCTGCTCAGATCCTTGCTATCTTTCAAGGTTTACCTAGGTTGCCATCTTTTCCAGGTATCAATCACGACTTCTCTGGGCAGCTCACATTTATTGAGCCCGCGCTTTATGCCAATCGCTATGTTGCATGTTTACATATTCCACTGAAACCTAGAGAAACCGTCTTGCTGCCTCGGGTCCAACACGCCTGCACTAGAGAATCTAAGAAACTTGGACTCAAATATGAACCCTGCCGTTGCCTTAGTAAGTCACTTAACTTTTCTGAGGCTCAACCCCTGAAACAGCTTATACATGGGGCACTGTGACGGCCTCGGACCGTCCCTGGGGCTCCAGATCGGGAGCTGGCAGCCTAGGGGCTGGGCTCGCCTCTCTCGGTTGTTTACAAAGCGCCGGAGGAGGATGAGCTCACTCCGGGAGGCGGCGGCGGCCAATGGGCTTGGGATCCCGCGGCCCGGAGACAGTCCTGGCCAATCGGACGGCAGGGCGCGGGGCGGGGCCGGCCGGCGTCGTGCGGCCGCACGTGCGCGGTAACCGTAACATCCGTTCCCAGACAGCCCTGGTCCCCGGGGTCCCGTGGGTCCCGTGGGTCCTGGGTGGGTACCTGGGCAGCGCAGGTCTTCGCACCGCCGCTTCTCCGGGGCGCCGGCCTGGCCGCGGACGTAGCACCAGGGTCCGTGCGGGTCCCGGTCCGGGTTCCGGCAGTAGCTGTGGTTGCCGGCGCCTGGGGGGGGGGAGAGAAGGCGCCGTGGGCCGGGGCCGGGACTGCGGCCGCTGCCCGCCCCCGGCCCGGCGCGGACACTCACCCGCCTCGGGGGCAGAGACCAGGAGGCTCTGCGCATCCAGCCAATTGAGGCAGCGGAGGCCCGGCGCGGGGGAGGGCTGGTCCGCCCGGTACAGGTGGCCGTTGTCCCAGAAGCAGCCTGTGAGAAAGAAGAGCCCCCCAAACACTGATGGGCGAGCAGGGGAGCCCGGGTCACCTGAGCTGGGGGGTGACCCTGGATCCTGCTGGGCTTCCCTGACTCGCGTGGAAAACCCTGCCGGTGCCTGGAACCCAGCCTTATTTATTTATTTACTTATTTTTAAGCCGGAAAGCACTGCACAAGTGCTAAGGGTTGCAGTCCTGGAATTTGTGGCCCTCGTGGAGGAGAGTGCGGAGAGGGCCTGGGTGTTCTGGTTCGGTGGGCGGCCAGGCCTGAAATTTATCCCTGTGTTGTGATTCCATGTTACATAAACTCCGGTGTCCCCCTCTCCGCAGATAGGGCCACACTTCATAGGGAACATGCCCTCCTGAGAGAATTCTACAAAAGCCTTGACTCAGGCAGGCAAAAGAGAGCCTCAAACGGAGGGAACCTGCGTCATCTGCCTAGATGTAACTTCAAACTCCCACTCCCCTCTGCAGGAGAGCCATAGAAGAGGCTGAGGAAGGAGGGCTGTGTCTGGCTGCTCCATGCAAAGCCTCAGAAAAGGGCAGGACTTAGGGAGTAGGAGAGATGAACCCCCAAGTTCCATCCACTCCTAAGCCACAGGCAAGGAAGAGGAAAGAGAAAGTGGCTACTTGCCTTTGTTCTTAATGGCAAAGATGGAGCTGCAAGCCCCTGGCAGGGGAAAAAAAGAGGAAAAGGAAAAAAAAAAAAACCCTTCCAGGGGACAACAGAAACCAGCTAAAAGCTTCCTTTCCTGTCATCTTCCTGTGTAGCCTGGCCATGCTGGGGGAATAGGGAGCTTTACCCTCTCTGCTTCATTAAGTTGCTGCAGAAAGGAAAGATTGTAATCTTACCTCCAGATCCATGGGCTTCAGCTAGGAGCATGTTGCTGACGAGGAGTGTTTGCACCCAGGCCAGCAGCATCCTCACCACCTTCATCTTGCAGGTGATTGACCAACCGGGGTCCCCTTGGCGGCAGCTCTGCGGGAGGGTCCCAGCCTTGCAGTCTGACCTGCCCTTGTTACACTCTTCTGGTAAACAGCCTCTCTTTAGAACTGGGAGCTTCCCAGCTAGCTTTTGCAGCGAGGTGTTTTTTCGACTGAAAGGCGCCCCCTGGGTCCTAAGCTTCCTATGCCATGCAAGATCACTAACCCTGAGCCAAGAGTGGAACTCGGCCACGTGAAGAAAGGCGGAGAAATTCAGCTTGTGCTTAGCAGCGGGTCAGTTTGAGACCTGCACTGACTGCATCCCCAGGGCTTTTCATCTCTTCTGGTTTTATTTGTGTGAGTACAGAAAGAAGAATTCTGTCGAGGCATCACTGGGGGGAGGGAGGTTTGGAATTGTAGTCACTAAGGCAGAACAATTTAGGGAGGACATGCTAGCTACAACAACTCAGAGAGGAACTCAGGACCACAGAGGGGACACGGATAACAGGATCCAGGTGGAAGTAACGCTTTATACCCCTTCCTGAAAAGGAAAATGGCTCTTGTGGGTTACATATGTTTATATGAGCACTGTGTTGTTTTTTTAAAACAGTAATTTTGCCCGGCTCAGATCAGTCACATTCCTTGGTTATATTTAGAGTTTAGGACTTCCGATATGGTAGGAATACAGAAGGGGTCTCTTTAGTTGAAAACACATGTTATGCAAATGCTGGGACATTTGCGCAACTATATTTAATAGTCTTTCCTTTCTATCAGCTCTGAATTCATATAGAGGAAGTTTAGTTAAACGTTTGCTCCCCCCCCACCCTGTGGGAAATCCATTTGCAGCGATTTATATCCATCATTAAACCTCACCACATCCATATGACTTCGGCGTCTTGGAGTTAGGCAGAGGGCCCTCTTCCTGTTTGGCTGACAGCTCGTGTTCCCAGGCAGCCTCAGTGAACTGAGAGAGAGAGAGCAGAGTGATTTGCCAAGACTACCTTGTGACTCAGGCAACTCTGAAAATAGAAATGAGAGACTGTTTCCATCCAAGGGCTTTCATCTTACAGGCAGTAATTTAGACAGGGGGAAAACACTTTATTAAACATTTTGAAAGTTTTATCTAGGAAGGAAGCTAATGTCCATCCAACTAATCCGAAGTGAATTTGAATTCATTACAGCCAGGTTTCAGACACGGAAAGGACAGAGAGATACATTCAGTCTGCTCTTAAGATAAGTCTGCTGACAGTGTTTGGTTCCCTCAGTCCTTTTAATAAGATACGTTGCTTTGTTTTTGCAATCACTCTCCTATCTCCTCAGGTTTCTGGTCCTCTGACTCCTGGCGTGGTCTGTACTAGGAATCACACACAGTCTGTAAATTCACTCTTTCTTAACCACTTACACAGATAGACTAAAATTTTAGAATTTAACAATTCTGACAATATTCAGGGGTCTTTCTTAAACACTTTTTTAAACACTTGTAAACTTAATAAAAATTTGCAAATTAGTTGAGAGCTTACTACATGTTAAAGATAGTTCCAGATACTGAGAATATATCAGTGAACAAAATGTTTAAAATATCTACCCTCGTGCAGCTGATATTCTAGTTTGGAAAAGAATTGATAAATATGTTACATGTCAGGTGGCCTTTTAGTGCTATGACAAAAAGTGAAACAGTAAGGGAGAGAGTAGCGGGGTGGTATTTCACTTGCTGGAGAAACCCTTCCCTCTTTGCTGGGAACCAGTGGGGCATTTCTATAGACAAAGGCTGAGGGGAAGGGGTTTCTTTGTACAATTTTCCTTGCAGGTCCCAAATACTCCAACACCACTGCAAAAGATATATGATGTTATTTTGTTTCATTACCTCAAATATACGGGCTTCGGGGCTTCAGAAAATGACAATACAGGTTTTGATTTCAGGGTAGTGGGTGGTTCTTTTGAATTGATCCCTCAGCACTTAATCCATTGCCTGTATGCAGTGAGTGCTCAATTATTGTCTGGCAAAATGCTCCACCTTAGCCCGTGAAGGGCTGTTCTGCTAGATTGTAATCCTTTTTTCTCTGGATGTGTTAGGGACAGGCTGTGCACAGGCCAGCACTTGTACCATTTTCAGATTATCCACCGCGCCCATGTGGGGGTGCCGGTATTTCTTCATGAGAAACCCAAAGCTTCTTTACCTGTTGCTATCATTTAATTTTTCTGTTTAAGAAACGGCTGCCCTCTCTAACCTGCACACCTGGATATATAGCAGAAACGTGTTTCGTGCCGTGTGTCTTATCAGGAGCTGCATTGCCTAGAAAAGATAGTAGCTAAAGGAGATTTTTTTTTTCTCAGTGTAGTCATCTCTGCTTTTTCTCTCCTGTAAGTACATTTATCAGTGTGATTTGATTTTTTTCAAGACTGACGAACTTGTCACTTAGTCATATTCTAACAGGTTCAGTACCTTCCTCTCTCAGGGACGTCAGATTTAGTTCAGAGACGTGGCTGTCGTCATCACTGGTGATGCTTTGGTCCCATGATTCCGGTTTGAACTTTGATTCAGGTTCATATGTTGGTACAGTATAGCCACGTTTGATCGCCTACGGTTACCCCAAACTTCAGATTTCTTCTAAAAATATTACTACAACAAAAAGATCATTGGTCAAATACGGATTGGGGGTAGCTTACCTTCCCGAAGACAATGCTGTGAGGTATAATACTCATTTTGCTAAATATTTCAGGGGTGTTTGACTATCGGCTTCATATTAATCAGCGCTAATCCAGAGATAAAGCCATACCGGTAACTCAGGAAATAGCCTCCAGAGCTTTTCCCAAGAAGGATGGGCAGTTCATTTTGATAACGTACTTCAGTGAGGAAGAGTTCTAGTAAGGAAGCTATAAAGCTGTTAAAAGGCTTAAGAGTCCTTTTTGCCAGCAAAAGAGCGCCAAGGTGTTGGTAAAAATCTTTGGAGTGAGAGCTAATGCGTTAGCCCCAGCTATTCTCTTCCCATCATGTGCTGTACAAGTAGCCACGGCGCTTTTGCTGAGAGACATTTCAGTGTGTAATTGCAAAACGAGCAGGGGGTGATTTTATCATAAAGCCTATTAAGGAAACAATATTGCAGTCAAAATATCTAAACCCAAGGCCATTTCTTTGAAAGTATGGCCTTCAGCGAAATAGGTTATTTCCATTTTGGTACCTAGTTAAGTGTTTAGTAAAGGTTTGAAATAAAGGGGAAGAGCCGAGTACTATGCAGGGAAAGAGCCATAAGTCCACAGAGAGCAGTAATTGTTTAAGGGTGAACAATAAAACACAGGTTACTTTCAGAAGTGACATTCTGCACTGGGGAACTGAGGTGCCACAAACGCAGAGAACTTGAGAACATCACATCACTGGTTTTGTGAAAAAAAAAGGGAGGCGGACATTTCTGAATGAGAGTGGGTTTTGACTGTAGCCATCTTTAGAAAGCATGGCTTCCACATTGAAGAAAATACAGGCTTCGGTGTCGCAGGGAGAACACTAGAGATTACAAACTTAATTGGTTTGCAAAACTAGGCTGTCAGTATTTTAAGGCAGATTAACCCAGTGAGCTACAACTGTGCCTCTTTTGGGAGGGATTCTAATACTCTCCGAACTTAGTAACCTGGATCTGCAGCTTTGAAAATTCATCAATAACCCAACATGAGGTTTAGCACTGACATTTAAAGTGAGAGAAGCAGTATGTCAAATAAATAAGAGTGGAGGCTTTGGAAAAGCTTGGATTCCAGGCTCAGCACTACAGTGTGATCTTAGGTCAATTACTTAGCATCCGTAATTCTAAGTGTCCGTAGCCCATTATTATAGTGGTTAAGAGTAGAGGCACCACCCTGACTGGTGTGGTTTAATGGGTTGGGCACTTTCCTGCAAACCGAAAGGTCGCCAGTTTGATTCCCCATCAGGGTATAGCCTGGGTTGCAGGACAGGCCCCCGGCTGCGGGCATGCGAGAGGCAACCAATTGTTTCTTTGGCACGTGGCACATTGATGTTTCTCTCCCTCTCTTTCTCCCTTCCCTAGTCTCTAAAAAATAAAATCTCTTTTAGAGAAAGAGTACAGGCACCAATGTCAGGATTCAAATCCCAAATGTGTCACTTACTAGTGATGCCATTTTAGGGAAGCTGTTAAACTATGACTCAGCTTCCTCATATGGAAGGAGAGATAAAATACTACGTACAGTATTGGGTGGTCACATTCATTGAGCCTTGAATACATGGTAGCTGTGTTGGTTCTGGGTTTAGTAACCTCTAACTTAGAAGTACTGGGTATATGTGCTCTCTTCGAAAAATTTACAATCTGGTTATAAACCTCAGGATTACACTTAATAAAGTAAAAGCAATACAGAGTTTTTATAAATAGATTGTGATACAAAGGTTTATTAATTCAATTATTATTTATTAAAAGTCTGCTGTTCACCAGGAAGGCACTAAACTGAGCACTGAGGATCCAACAGCGAACCCTGCAAGGTCCTTGTTCTTGAGAAGCTATAATCTGTGATAGGGCGGATCCTAGCAGACAGGCCAAACAGCAGACTGAAGTCAATACGGTAGAGATTAGTACTGGGGGCTGTGGGGGCTCACGGGGAGGGCATATGGCCTAGTTTCAGGAGATCAGGAAAGGCATATCAGGAAAAGTAAACTATGGAGGGTGAGGAGTTCGTATTCTTGGCAGGCGAGACAATGTGCAGAAGCCTGAAGTGCAGGCTACCACTGTGGTTAGTGAGCGTCCGGGGTGGTCATGAAAGCGAGACCGAAACACAGGCAAGCACTCACTGACCGGGTTGTGGCGGTTCCCCAGTGTGGACTTTGCCCTGAAGGCAGTGCAAAGCCAGTAAAGAGTTTTAAGCAAGAGAATGACAAGAATCACTTACATTTGAGTGAGATCACGCAGGCCACAGTGTGGGAGGTCAGAGAAAGCCAAAACAGAAAGCCAGGAGACCAGCAAGGAGGCTTTTGCATGATCTGCGCAAAAGAGAAGAGTGGACCTGGACCCCAAACTGAGGCCACCTGGGTTTTAATACTGCTCTGCCACTTAATAGCTTTGGGACTCAATGCAAATTACAGTACTTAATCACTGTGTGTCTCTGCTTGAGTTGGAGATGATAATAAGCTTTACCTTAGAGGCTTGCTGTGAGGGTTAAAGCACAGAGAACACACCCGCCTGGCACCTAGTAAGTGCTCTGTGAATGTAGGCAATGAGGCTGAAGAGAGGCAATCTAGGAAGAAGAATAAGCGAGACTCTGAGTGAGGGGATGTCAGGAGCAAATAGGAGGAGCTAAGGAAGTTGGTTTCTGGTTTGGGAACTTAGGGTTTGGAGGTGCCATTCACAGAGATACGGAACAAGAGGAAAAGCAGGTTTGGGGAAGGCTGAGAAAATGGACCCAAAGACGGATGGATTGCTACCAGGACAGTATGGTATTCCAGAAGCTAAGGTGGGGAGAGTGTTTCAGGAAGGAGGAAGTGGTCAGCACTGCCACCAGGAAGGTCCGGTAAGATAAGAGCTAGAATGAATCCATTGGTTTTAGCCACAAGAAGGCCATTGGTGACTGTCAGGAAGAAGTTTGATGGTGGTGTTGGGGAATGGGGTTAGCTAAATATATGGATTATGGGAGGAAAAGGAGATGGTGAAGGGAAACTGAGAACAGACATCTTCAAGAAGTTTAGCAGAGAAGGACTGGAAGTGGCTGGAGGGATTATGAGCAGGACCCAATGAACTGATTTGGCCTACTGGTGGATTTCTGAGTGGTTGTGTATCCATTCTAAGTGCTCAGTAGCCAGGGAGGTTAAGAAGTGGAGCTGATTTGGGGACAAGTAATGGCCTTGCCTTACTGGTTTTGAATTTGACATAAGGGCAAGGTATGCATGTAGAAACGCCCAGCAAACGGTTTCATATGGAGCTAATGGTGGGCCAACTGGACAGAAAATCAAAGTAAGACTCAGGTGAGTGCAGATAACTTCAGGAGGTACTAGAATAAAGGCAGACCGGCAAGAAGGCACCAGGGAGCTTTGGATCTACCCTTAGCATTCATGAGCCCAACGAGAGTATGTGAACTCCACGAAGCGGGATGCTGGTAGGGTGAGAAATGGGTCTCAAAGCAGAGGTAAGAAGAAACCAGGCCTCAAATCCAGACTTCGTAGCTTAACAAGAGCATTTGCAATGAACAGGGGCGTTCAGAGATGGAGCCCAGGAGTTCTAAGCAAACGGTTACTCAGCCTCTCTGAACCTGCCCACTTTCTTTGTTAGAGACTGCTTTTCCTCCTGTCGCCATCTCGGTCCCCACCGGCCATCTCTCCCATTCTGCACTGTTTACTCTCTCCAAAACTTTATTCTCCCATCTTTTCTCATGGTTCGTTTCATCCCCTCTCCTCTTAAGAGAGATACTTTAAAGAATCTGTATGTCAGGGCCTGACCCATGTGGTTCAGTTGGTTGGACGTCGCCCCACAAAGCTAAAAGGTCACTGGTTCACCACTGGTTCGGGTCCCAGTCAGGGCACATGCCTGGGTTGTGGGTTCAGTCCCAGGCTGGGGCATGTATGAGAGGCAGCCAGTCAACATTTCTCTCCCTCTCTTTCTCCCTCCCTTCCCCTCTCTCTAAAAAAAATTTTTTTAATTAAAAAATAAAGTTAAGAATCTGTATGTTAGGAAATACTAATATATATACATAAAAGTATCTTATTTATTTTTAGAGAGAGGGGAAGGGAAGGAGAGAAGGCGAGAAACATCAACATGTGGTTGTTGCCTCTTGCGCACCCCCTACTGGGGTGAAGGGGCCTGGCCCGCAAGCCAGGCATGTGCCCTGACTGGGAATTGAACCGGTGGCCCTTTGGTTCACAGGTCTGCACTCAATCCATTGAGCTACACTGACCAGGGCAGGAAATGCTAATATATTTTATCACATATATTTTTCAGTCTCTTATAGTCAAGTAGAGAGAGAAGAAAAAAAGAACTCCAAACAAGATCATAGATTGTGGCTGAAAGGAAATGCAAGGACAAGAGAAATCAACATGGTTATGAGGCCCAGCCCTAAGATCTGACTGCTGCCCTTCCCACCCTCTGTGAAGCCCGGAAGTGAGCAGCATTATGGGCGGTGTCACAAATAGACTCAGATTGGCCCCAGCATGGCCAGACCCTCACTGCAATAATAGAAAATTAAGTACCAGCTCCAAACACTCAGTGTGTTCTGTGCATTCCCCAGTGATATTTTCTACCTGGAGCTTTCTTTTACATTTACTTTAATGGCTCCGTTGGAAGTCAGCCATCACTGCTAAGTGTTCTCGAGTTTTTATGCAATATTGTCAGCAGCTTCCTTATCATCCTGACATTAGAAGTAAGAGATCTTGCCCTGTCGCAGCCAGGCTGTTGCCGCCCGGGCAGTGGTGGAGTATTTCCACTTTCTAGGATCTTGTCCTCTCCCATACTGAGTGGCCTAACCTTTTGTCACCTTCCCAAGTCATCGGATTTATGAGAAAGCCTCCCCTTCCTAGAGTGGCACTGTCATCAGCCGGTAGTGTGCTTTTGTTCTGAGTTTCTGATCTCTTGGATATAGTGGGAAAATCTCCAATAAACATGAAATTGTTAATATATGGAAGGCATTTAGAAGAGTGCCTCACACTTGTTAAGAAGTCCTGCTATTGTATGAATATTGTAACTACCACCATCTGGGTCGGAAGCTAGAGCCCAGCCAAACCTCTGATTTTGCCCTTACGCTGGTGACACAGATCCAAGTCACCTGGAAATCGCTTTTATAGTATTTGGTTTCCTCTGACTTTCGTGACCACTTTCAGCTCAGAGAATCTTAAGAAGGTTAAAGTGTTGTCACCTGAGTATTTTTGCTTGTCAGAGCTTTAACACCCCCTCTCTGGATCCGTAAGAGACGCTAGTCCTGACGTGACAGCAGGGCGAATAACCCAGCAGCCCCCTCCCAGCCATGCGTGGGTGCTCGTGGGCCACTTGTTTACCTCCTGCGGAGAAACGTTCATTGCTGTCCTTGTTTTTTAATCGGTTGTTTGTCTTTATTGTTGTTGAATTGTATACTAGATTTTTATCGATATCTGAGCTATTTTCTCCCAATCTGTGGGTCGTATTTTCACTTTCTTGACAGTCCTTTGATGCACACAAGTTTTTAATTCTGATGAGGTCTAGCTTACCTGTGTTTTCTTTGGTTGCGTGTATCTTTGGTGTGATATTTTGCACGTGTGTATCCGCTGTCCTGGCACCATTTGTTGAAAGGCCATCCTTTGCCCACGGAATGATCTTACCCTTGTGGGAAAGTCAATTGACTAGAGATGTATGAATCTATTTCTGGACTGTCGGTTCCATTCCATTGATACCTGTGTGCATCCTAATACTAGTACTATATACTGTTTGATCACTGCAGCTTTGTGAATGCTCTACTTTTATTACTCCAAATGTACTTCTGACTTGTAGTACATTTGCATATTACTATCAGGACTTTGCTCCCTTTTAACTTTTTTTTTTTTTTTGCGCATGTACTTCCGTGAGGACCGTTTATATAATCGATACCCATATCATTTAGAATAATTGCGAAGTGTTTGTTCTATTGCCTTACTGCGCTCTGTGTGGTTTTGTCAAGCGCTTATTTTACCCCATTTCTTGGGTTGGTTTTTACTGTCCTAGGTAGCCTTGTCCGCACTGTTTCCCCTGACCCCAGACTTGTTAGCTGTCAGTGCCACCCCTGGACGTCAGGGGATGGTGGCTGCTGTTTTTAGTTCTTCCGCACCAGAACTTGAACTACTCCCATCTGCCTCAGCTCAGACCCCACACTTCCTGCCAGGTGTGGATTGAACTTCTGAGGCCTGCCAAGGAATCCTTTCTTGAATCAGAACTTCCCTGAGGTCAAGAGTGGTACCAGCCTTACAACCTGCTGTGTGCTTTTTTGTAAATTATCGCCCCAGAAATGCCATATGGCTGAGGAGACACACGGGAAAGGACCTGTCTTTTGAACTTCTCTCATGCACTTACAAGTGTTGTCTGCATATGTAGCGTGTCCCCGTCTTTAGAAAGGGGGAGCTTCCAGAGATTATGGCGCTGGTTCAGGGCTGCCCAGTGACCTCACGGTGCTACTCGGAACAGAATCCATCCTCCACCCCTGTGGACTCTCATCATCATTACTAAACACTCCCTCCCTGCTGGGCAGTAGAAGATAGAGCTTACATCTCAGTATTTTCCCCAAGAGAGGTTTTGAGTTTCATTTTCCCTGTTCTTGTGAATAAATAGGGAGCCCCAGCAAAATAACTCACATACTCTGTGCCACTCTTTTTTTTTAAGGTTTTATTTATTCATTTCTAGAGAGAGGGGAAGGGAGGGAGAAAGAGAGGGAGAGAAACATGGTTTGCTTGCCTCCAGCACACCCCCAGCTGGGGGCCTGGCCCCAGGAATTGAACTGGCGAACTTTTTGGTTTGCAGGCTGGTGCGCAACCCACTGAACCACACCAGCCAGGGCTGCTGTGCCACTCTTTAAAGGATCAAGATCCTAGACTCTGGCAACAGATCTGTGAGGAAAGGGGACAGGAGGGAAACTGTTCACAGCTTCAGTGTATTCTGAATTCTGAATGAAGCTCTAGGCATTTGGGATGAGCAAAATGTTCAGTTTTCTCCCATAACAAATAAGGTCTTGACTGTAGTGGTTATTGACCAAGTTGTTGATTCTATATAAGCTTTTCCTGCGGGAATTTTGAAACACAGGCAAAAGTACAGAGAATGCTATAATGAATGACGAGGTGCCTGTCACCCAGCTCCTGGAGTCATCGACATGTGGCCACTCTTGTTCTATCTTTAGCCCCAGTCACTCCCTCTCCCCATTGGATTATTTGGAACCAAAATCAGTGTATTGACCACGCTTTCAGTTTCAGTTTCAGTTTTTTACTGACCAAACTTTCTAGTTCCACCAGAAGCTATTTCCCTCAGATACTTGGCTGCGTGCTCCCACTGAGGTTGCTTTTAGCGGTTTTTTGAGCTCAGCATGCATTCTCTGGCAGTTTTTTGTATTGGTGAAAATCATAGGAATTTTCTGGCCTCGAACTCTTTTCTCTTGTTTCTCCCACTCCCAGAGTCCCCTGAGCTTGTCACACACCTTCACTTTGATCCAAGTGCTTAGACCTCTGCTCACCAATTCTCCCAGTTCATCAGCTCTAATGTACGCATTAGGTTAGGGACTTAAACAGTATGCTTCACATGCAGTGTCTAGCCTGGCATGTATTAGGTGCTTAGTAAATAGTTGTTTGTGCCTGAATGGATGGACTCTATTCAGCTTTCCATTCACCCAAACCTCACAATCAGCTGTGTACTTGGTTCTGTGTATTTGAAATGGGGAGAAAGTTATCCAAGCCTTTTGAGAAGTACTAGTAGCTTTTATGCGTGCCCCTCCCTGTCTAGCTGAAGAATCTGAACTTTGCTGGCTCCCCCTGCTGGTCCCTCCTGGGCAGTTGCGTATTGGTGCATCTGGAGGCCAAGGATTGGAGCCAGAGCCAAGTTCTGCCACCGAGAAATAGAACATTGGTGCGGAATGCCCTAGCCAGTTCAGGCAGGTCTGAGGAGGAAGAGGGCAGCTTGTTGAGGACAGTTCTGGGAAGTGCAGCTTTCTGTGTGAGGGGCAGGGTACAAGGTGGCCCACTGCCAACGCCAGTCAGGAAAGCGGGGCGGGGGCCTGCAGCACTGGAAGGCCATGAGTATCGTGACCGCATGGGCCCATAACGAACTAGTCATTATGTGAGGTTCAGCTCCTGTATTGACAATAAAGGTGGGATTCTTCTCCCCTTAAGACAAAGCAGCCTGGGGTCGAACAGAGTCCCCATGCAGACACTGTGGCTACAGAGTTTTATTTTGGCGAGGAAATTAAGGCGAGGAAGGTGGTGAAGGTAGATGGGAGTGTCCCGAGAGTTCGTGTACAGGGTCCCACCTCCCTCCTTTGAAGACCAATAGCAACTCTGTGCAACCCTGGGTGACTGTCCTGCTGAGGCCTCCTCCCTCCACCCTCTGTAAATGCAGCAAATCCCCTACACCTACCCCCTAGATCACATTTCTAGTTGTTTATATGTATTTGTCTTTTCCACAACACAACTTTCCAGAAAATGGGCTGTGGCATAATGAACGTTGCCAGACTCCAGCCAGCTGCAGGCATCTGGTGAAGGAGGGTTAAAGATGGTAAGACCCTGCGGGCAGATCCCCTCCCCTTCTCTCAAACCCCACACCCCAGGTGCCAGTGTACTTCCACTCACAGTTGGGCATGGGAAATAGGCTTGTGTTCCCTTTTCCCCAGGACGCAAGGAAGAGAACCCACTCCAGAAGAACTCAGGGCATGAAAATCGCCATTGGTCTCGAGCAGGTGTAACTATGAGACGGTCATTACAAAGAAATGTTTGGAAGGAATTCATTTCTGTAACTGGGTATTGGGGATGTGGCAGTGGGCAGAGTCTGCATTCTAATGGGGGAAGGTAGACCATAAACAGATACATATATAATATGTCAGGGGTGCTGAGTACTAAGGAGGAAGAAAGGCAGGGAAAAGGCGTAGGGCAAGAGTGTGTTGTTTTACATTTGGTGACCAGGGAACACACGTTTGTCGAGGTGAAGGAGCAAGTCCTATGGATATCTGGAGAAAGGATATTCCAGGCAAGGGGACTAGGGAGTGCACAGGCCCTGAGAGAGGAGCATGCTTGGCTTCTGAGAGTAACAGGGAGGAGACCAATGTGGCTGGAGCTGGGGGAGTGAGGAAGAGAGTGGTAGGAGCAAGGTCAGAGAGGGAACCAGGGGCCAGATCGTCTGGGGCCTTGTCCACCTGGGCAAGGGCTTCCGATTCACTTTGAGTGAGATGGAAAGTCATTGGAGAGTTTGGAGCCAAAAGTAACTTGAACCAACTCACGTTGAGAAGTCTTACTCGGGCTGCAGTGATTACAGAGAGGCAAGGATGGAGAAGGGAGATCAGTTGGAGGACGGTTTCTAGACAGAGGTGATGTGGCTTGGATGGGGTAGATGCAGTTTAGAAGAACAGCCAGCAGGGTCAGTTGATGGATCGAATGTTGGGTCTGAAGGAAAACTCACCTTCAGAAGGTGAAGGAAAATAGTAGAAAATTCTGTTCCAACTATTAAGTGAAATACCTATTTGATCTCTGAGTGGAGATACCTACTTCAAATAATAATAGACATTTCAAATAACAGGCTCCTCAAAAGCATATATAGCCCTGGTGTGGCTCAGTGGATTGAGTACTGGCCTGCGAACCAAGGGTTTCTGGTTTGATTCCCACTTAGAGCACATGGCTGAGTTGCAGGCCAGATTCCCCAGTATGGGGCGCACGAGAGGCAACCACACATTGATGTTTCGCTACCTCTCTTTTTCCTTCCCTTCCCCTCTGTCTAAAAATAAATAAAATCTTAAAAAAGAGAGAAAGAACATATAGCCAATAAAGTTTACATAGTGCTTTACAGTTGACAGTATCCAAACATAAGGAAGTTTGCTTTCTATCCATTTTACAGATAAGGAAGGTGCAATTCAGAAAGGTCTGCACAACAGAGCCAGTTTTTCAGTGCTGCCACACCGAGGAAGAAGTCTTGAAGAGTAGCAGCCAATCAACAGAGAAACAGCTGCTTCCCCAAGGCTGTCAGGTAGGAAAACCTGCGGCTCCCCAGCCAGTTCCCAGCCCAGCCACAGAGAGGGGTGGTTGAGGAAGTGGCGGAGGACGGGCCTTTGTCGTTTGTTCCCTTACTCTCCGCCCAAACTGCCCTGGCCGCGACCAGGCTTAGCTTCCCTGGGACGGGCCGGGGCCAGAGCCAGAGCCTCGAAGGTAAGCTTGAGATGAACATTTTAAAAATGAATGTTTTTATGTGTGTAAACATTTAAAACACATCTTAAATACCAGAAGGGGACTATTTTAACTCCCAAAGTAGCTGAGAATCTGTGGCATCTGTCATTAAGCTGCGCAGTGAGACAAAGGGGTGTGCCCTGGTGTCACTGAGGTCAGTGCTCGAGAACCATCAGAGCTCCACACGCAGAGGATGAGACGCCCAGCAAACCCGCTGCAGCCGCGTTTCCCTCCCGCCTGTCGTCCACGCATCTGTTCCAACGCTGTTTAGACCTCACCGCCGAGGCGATTTTGGTTTCCTCCCAGCCTGTTATTCTCTCGTAACCACTTTTAATATAAACATTTCCCCCGACGGCATTAAACATTTTTTGGTAATGATCATTTTTAAATGGCTTTCTGTTAACCACATTTTACAATTATCTTTGCGTATCAAGCTTTTAAAGATGACTTTGTTACATAGCTTCCTTCCAGAAGAATGGCTGGTTTGAAGGACATGAGCATGTTTAGACTGTTGATAAATTATAACAAATTACTTTCTTAAAAAGCTCTGCAGCCCTAACTGGGTAGCTCAGTCGGTTAGAGCGTCATCCCAATATATGGAGGCTGTAGGTTTAATTCCCAGTCAGGGCACATGTAAGAATTAACCAGTAAATGCATAAATAAGTGGAACCACAAATCAATGTTTCTCTCTCTCTC
Source organism: Desmodus rotundus (assembly GCF_022682495.2). Classification (NCBI taxonomy): domain Eukaryota; kingdom Metazoa; phylum Chordata; class Mammalia; order Chiroptera; family Phyllostomidae; genus Desmodus; species Desmodus rotundus. Next base: position 14,653,733 of record NC_071393.1, on the reverse strand, counting down.
TCTCCCCGCTCCTCTCTCTCCCCCCGCTCCTCTCTTTCTCTAAAAATCAATAAATGAAAGAAAAATTTCCTAAGTTCTGCCATCACGGCGACCATGCAGGCAGCAGACACAGGCACCACCGGAGCCAGCGGCCAGGACGGCAGCCTCGGCGGCGGAGGCACAGCGGCTGCTGCAGCTGGCGGAGCCGCCGCACTCGTGACCAGAAGGCCGGGTAATCGACCACATACATTCACCCTCAGTGTGCCTTTCCCGTCCCCCTTGGAGGCAGACATCGCCTGTGGGGCCCTGGCCCCTGATGCAGAGCCCCACCGAGGTGCGGTTCGGAAGGAGCTCACCGTGAGCGGCAGTGTCCTAGTGGTCTTCTGGGGAGCTGAGGATGCCCACCTCCTCCGAAGTTCCGTCATCAGCTTCCTTGACCAGCTTTCTCTGGTGATGCAGACCATGCATCGCTTTGGGCCCCCTCTTTCCCGCTGAGCCTGGGCTGGGAAAAGGGGGCTGAGGCCCAGCCTTGTGTCCGGCGCCAGGCAGTGGATCCTTCCCGCAGCAGGGATTCGTTCCTGCGGCAGCTGCCACTTTATTCCGGGGGCCCTAATCTTCTGCCTGTACTGGTCCTGGGGTATTGTGGCCACTTGCTGTGTTTAGTAAATAAACGGTTGGTAGTATTATTGTAATGAGAGTTGTTATTTAAAGATTTGTTATTTATTGTAAAAAAAAACACTGGCTGCAAAACTCCTCTCAGGAAATTGTCTTTGTTCATTCACCCCCACATTGGGTCAGTCTCCCAAACTGCCCCCCCGCGGTCGGCCTTGACCAGCCCTTCTTCACAATCTGACCGCCAGCTGCCTTTTCCCAGCAGGTTTTACACAGTCTGAAATGGCCCTTTTCTCCCTCAGTGACACGAAGGGACTTGTCACTTTCACTGTCAGCTGGTATTTGGGCCTCAGAGGCAAGTCTGCCTATGTCCTCCCTTCGCCGAGCCACCCTCCTTCCCCCACACGCAGCCCAGGAGGCCCGAGCCCTGAGCATGCTGCAGGGTCTCACCCTCATGCCACCGCCTCCTCAGACCTGGCCAGCATGTCATCGGAGCGTTGATCTCCCTTCCCCTCCCGTGTCACGTTCTCTCCGGTGGCACAGACACTTGTTTATGTGTATGTCCCATGTCCTGTGCTATTCTGCACACATAAGCTCCTTGGAGCAGGAATCGAGTCTCTCTTAGCTCACAGCAGCCATTCAGAGCACCTGTTGAATGAATGAGTGGCTGCTAAGCGTCAAACACTATTCCAGGCACTGGGAATACAGAGAATTACCTTTGCATGAGCCCCATTTGTGAAGAAACCTGCTCTGCTACGTGGACATAGATGCATAAAAACACCATGTAAAAGTAGAAGTACGTGCAGAGCAGGGACAGGGCACGGAGGGAGACCCAGTGCTGGAGCCCCGGGCTCTGTCATCAGAAAGTTCAGGGGACAAGCCTTGGCCTTGCCACTTCACAGCTAGGTGGCACCGGCAGTGACTTGACCTCTACGAGCCCCAGTGAAAATAAAATGGTACCTACTTCATAAGGTTGTTGATGTACCTAAGGCCCCTGGCATGTGTGTGACACCTACCAGTGATGTAATATATGAAAGCTGTCTCCTTTCTGAGAGATAAGGGGCCTGTGCTGGTGAGGGGCCATCTGAGCTGAGCTTTGAGTAAGAATTCCTCCGATAAACAAAAGGCAGAGGAAACTACATGAATAAGCAAACAGTTTCTCCTCATCCAAAGAAAAGCTTAAAAATGAAACATGAACACAGGTCCGGCCACTCATGGAGGAGAGCGCTCCTTCGTGCGGACACCAAAGCTTTCAGCAGGCTTGGGGCACAGGTTTAGACTCGGGACGGGAGAGAATCAGAAGAGTCAGGCCCTTGAAGGTGTGTGTGGGGCGGGGCGGGGGGGGGGGATGTCAATAACCACGCAGTTTTCCTTTCGGTGCCGCCACAGGCTCTGACCTCGGCCTGGTATGGACTGGCCACGCGGTGGGGCAGCAGAGGTCGGGGAGGCAGCAGGCTTTCCCTGAAGCAGAAATTATTTTCCTGTGGTGCCCATCCACGGCGATACAAAGCAGCCTTTATTCAGAGGCACCTACTTCCACACTGCCTTGTCCTCAAAGAAACTTGTTTTGTCAGGATGGATTAGTCTCTCAGATAAATATTTGGCATTTGCTTTCACAGCAGTTTAGTGCGGGATGCAGATCCAGACGTTAATTATTCTGTCCTCCTCCCCCTGCCCTGCCCCAGAGAGAACCTCTTTGCAGGGTGTGAGGGACGCCCTCCACTCGTGCAGAGGTCCAGAGGAGGGTCGGACAGGTGGCCGTGGGAGATGGGGGGAGACGTATGTTGCGTGAGGACTGGAATTCTGGGGGCCCTGCTGCCAGGCACTCGGTGGCCCGGCAAGATTATGTAAGCTGGAGAACCACCAGCCTGCTTCCTCCAAGGGCACAAGGCTTGTGATAACTGCAGGGTGAGCACCGAACATTGTCATTCAACCTGAGAGAGGACAGGGCTATGGGATTTACTCCTGCAAGGGGCGCTCAAGGGAACTGTGCAATTCTGAATTCACGGCCAAATCTGTCACCCCCTCTTTATCCCTGGGGCCCCCAAGTACAAGCCTTTCAGGAAAGCCAGAAAGCAGAGGCAGATAAGCAGCCAGAAAGAATTAAGTGAACAATAACAGGATTCAGTCACTGATCTCATTCGCCATTTCCTCCACTGCTGTCTTCTGCCAGCTCCCTGCTGACCCCTTCCCTCCGTCCTGCCCTCTGCCCGGCCCCTACCCTCAAAAAGAGGGGGAACTGGGCAAGCAGTCCTTGTTCTGAGCATGTCAGGCCCATCTTTGTGTGGGGTCCTTAGGACAGTCTTGGCTGGGGGACGCGGGATTGTACTCTGTGTGTATCAATGGGTTGATCAGCAGACCAAGAAATCACAAGCTCTGGGTATCAGATCAATTTAACGCACATGAACCACGAACGAGCCCACGCTGGCCGGGACTCGAGCCTGGGTGACATCCAAGATGGGAAACCCGGGCGAGGCCCGGAGAAGCAGGAAGAGAAGCTGGTCTTGTGCAGAGTGGTTGGCAAACTCTGGTCCGCGGGGCCAAACCCAGCCCGCCACCTGTCTGTGCCGCTGGCCTATGAGCCAAGAATGGCTTTTACTTTTTTCGATGGTTGAAAAAGTCAAAAGAAGAGGAGAATTTCCTAACATGTAAAATTTTATGAAATTCAAATGTCAGTGTCCATCAAATTTCAGTGTCCAGCGGAGCTGAGTGGCTGTGACAGAGACCATGTGGATCACAAAGCTGAAAATGTCCACCTTCTGGCTCTTTGCAGAAAAAGTTCACTTATCCCTGCGCTCGCTCATTTTTATGAGAGTGTAGTCGGGAGGAGGAGCTAAACTAAAAGGGAGCCTTTTGAGTATTTCTAATGTGCTTTACAGGTGCCAGTCCACGCAATCCTTACAGCAGCCCTGTGAGTAGGAACTCTCATCCTTGCTTTCCACGTTAGCAAGTGGAGAAAGCCCCTGCAAGAGGCCACCCGGTTGGAAAGTGGGGGTACTGTGATCTGACCCAGCACTGTCTCCGAAGACCACCAGGAACCAGGGCCCAGCGACAATGACCCAGGGGAGGGGCAGAAGCAGTGCTAAGGCAGGCAAAGAAAGCGAGAATAAGACTCAAACGCACAGGGCCTCCAGGTGGAGGGTGTTCCATGAGGATGGGGAGGAGGCACTGGGAATGGCTGGTATGTGCTGAGTGGGAGGAGCTGAGCCTGGGAACTGTCAGACTTGGCTCCTGGGTGGGACAGCTCTGCCTGGTGGTGCCTGGAACACCTTCGTTCAGTGGGGTCCAGGGAGGCTTGGGGTGGGGTGCACATCCTCCCAGGTCAGTCCAAGAGTGAAAGTATGCTTACTCACACTTGGCCTCCGCACACTCCTCTGGCACTGACCCTGCCTTCCTCAGTGGTCATTTCCTGCCATGCTCTCAGGCCTTCCTCACGGGGCCTGGCTGGGCAACCAGAGCCTCTGTTCCAAGCATGGAATTGGGCCTTCCCATGCTGTGTGTGAAGGCCCTGTGTGTCGCTGGGAGCTCGGGAATAAAGGTCCTGGAGTCAGAGGACAAACCTGAGTTTCAGTTCTGGCTCTGCCACTTACTATGTGACCCGGGGTGGGGGTGGGGTGCCTCCACCCTTGTGAGCCTGCTCTTTTTGGTTCATCCATGTGCAGGAGGGCGATAGTGACAGAAACCACCTCACAGGTCATGCTGAAAATCAGCTCATGGTGACGGTCTCCCTTAGTCGTCACTGATGAGGTGACCGAGGCTCAGAGATTTGCTCCGGGTTGGCAGTAGCCAGATGGTGGAGCTGGACAGCCAACGCTCAGGCTCTCTGCATTTGACCACAGCAAGTGAAGTCATTCCACCTGTGTGGACCCACGTCCTGCACAGCTTTTTTTCCTCATGGCCTGGAGGGTGCTGCGGAAGTTGGGGGTGCTGGGGGCAGGCGGGGGCACTTCCGCTCGCTGCTCAGGCCTCCAGATGAGTGGTGTTTTGGAAGCAGCAGCAGTCTGCCCACTTTGTGGTTCCCCTCCTGCCACGTGACTGATACTGCTTCCTAACTGTGGTCCCTCCCGTGTGGACACAACCAGGACCTAGGATGTCTTGTCTTTGGTTCAAGACCATGTTCTTCGCTTTAACGCCCAGCGGTATGACCAGCTGGCAGACTCTGTAGTGGTCACAAAGGTCCATGTCCACAGTGTCTCAGCGTTCTAGAGTGGCTTTTCTCTGGTACTCACACCGAACAGCCCAGGCCCCCATCCCGAATTCCAGAGCCTGGCAATGGACCCAAGATTTCGTGTAGGTGGTTTAGAGGGGTTTTTTTGTTTGTTTTTTTAAAATCCAGTTCCAAACCTGCCTTTAAACCAGAACAATGTAATTACTCATATTAACGTGGGTCTGAATCATTTTGTGCGTTTGTTCCCCCTGCTCTGTTTATTTTCCTCCTTTACCACTTTTGTCCTACTTGTTTGGAGGTTAAACGGTGCTTCCATTGGTTCAGGGGTTCCTCAGGACGCCCCGACTGCTGGAAGTCGGCCTGCTCCCTGGCACTCTGAGTCGCGCTCCCTTAATTCTCCACTGTGCTCTCTTCTTGCCTCTTGTTTGCTGTTCTCTTCCCCTTCTCTTCACACGTCACCACTAAGGTGCAACACACTTTTACTAACCTCATAGGTGACATGGGGTTGGGGGAAGCCGAGTGACCAAGCTTCTCAGAGCCCACTGCCCATGAGGATTTGCAACCTGCCCATGTCCCTCCTGAGGTCCCAGCCGGTCCCCTCTAACTGCCGGCCTTCTCTCTCAGAGACCCACCCTCTGCCTCTCACCTTCCTAGACCCCCCATCCACCCTCCCACCATCACTGTTCCTACCTTCCCAGCAGTTCCCCTTGGACTTCTCGTTACCTGAACTCAGGTGAAACCTGCTCATGTAAACTCCTGTACCCACAAGGGTCTTCCTTCAGCACCGCATCCACAGGGAGAGAGGCTGAGCACGGCCCACAGCAGTGAGGACACCAGGGAGCGAGTATCCGTTGCACAAACGGGTAAATGCTGGCGGTTGAGTCCTCAGTGGTTACGTGCACCTGCCAGTCCCAAAGCAGCGGGTGCAACGAAGAGGAAGATGGGTCTCCTGAGCTGCTATCTCAACCCTGGGTGCAAGGGTGTAGGCTGCCCACCCTCCAGGTCCCGAAGACTCCCAGGGCTGAAAAACCAGACGCAGGGGGGCAGGTAGAGTAACGTACTAACGTTTTTAATACAGTCTGATCAGATCAACTCACACCACGAGGTCAACCTGGGCTTGCTCACGTGGGACACGAGCGAGGAGCACTGTGTCCCCACCCGCCAGCTCTCCTGCCTCCCTGGCTCCCGACAGCACTGAAACCCCCTCCCTCCCTGACCAGACTGGCATTTGTAAAATTTTGCATAAAACTATTTCTTCCATAGACTTCAACAATCAACTAGCCAAGTTAATTATGGTACATCTAAACAAAGTTTAATACTAACCCTAACTTGTGACTGCGGTTTACAAAGAGCTCTGTATCACCTGGGATAGCTTTCAGTAGCAATTCACTACAACTGGTCCTAAAAAATAATAACAATAATAATAATAATTAGAGAATTAAAACCCAACAGCAAGTTGAATGGTTAAAATCACGTAAGAACTGGAATTTGGGGTGGGAGTGTCCTTGATAGCTAAGCTTGTCCTAGTAGCAAAATGCTAGCCTCCAAGCAGGGCTCAGAAAGGTCCAGGGCCATCCAGGTCAAGGGTCAAGCTCAGAGGGCTCCCGGAGGACACTCGCCCCATGGTCCATGGGGTGCCGTAGGCTTCCAGCTTCCTTAAAGACAGTTGGGCATTGGAGTCGTGTAAGTGGGTGGAGACCCCGCTGGGTTTTCTTTTTTAGGAAGATGAGATGGGGGAATGAGGGATGGGAGACATGGGAGGGGACCAGAATCACTGAGGCCCCAGAATGAGGCCGTCAGTATGGGTTTGGGTGGGGGGGTCACTAAGAGTTGGGCACCAGGAATGCCAGCTTCTGCCCATTGGAGAAACTGGGACCGGTGTTGCCTTGGAGGCCTATGTAGTGTTTCCTGCCCTTGGCCCATACTGGGGTCTCGCAGACATTTCTGCAGAGTATCAGATGGAGCTCTATTTCTAAAGACCATTGGGGGAATGAGAGATGGAGAGGGATGGGAGGATGAGGTGGGGGGGCGGGGGTTAAAAACGAAGAAAAACCTCTCAGCTACAGAACCCAAAGACATCACTTCCCTCCGCATTCACAGCATTTCTCAGCAGTCCCCGGAGGCCGTTTCCCCGGGGACACAGCATCTGCCTCACTTCCCCTCAGGCCCCATGGGCTGCTGGTCAACCTCAGGGTCTACTAAAGATGACGCAAACGCCGACTGAACAATCTGAAACCCAAAGGACTCGAGGAGAGACATGTTCTGCTGGGGAGAGAAAGGTGAGCTGAGGGCCGGACCCAGGTCCCCCAGGGGGCCCCCAAGGGCCCGGACATGCACCTTCTGGATGTGTTTGTTCAAGTAGGACTTGGAGCGGAAGAAGCTCCCGCATTCAGGGCAGGGGTACTTCTTCTCCCCGTCAGACTCCATTTTGTTTTTGGGGACCGCCATGTCGCAGGAGAAGGAGCCATTGGTGCTCTGCTTCTCCGGCGTCTTCAGATCGCTGGCGTCCGAGAGGTCACCGTAGGAGTCGGAGCTCTCAATCGGATCCTGATGTGAGCATTTCTGGCCTTCTAGGAGAAAACAGAACACAGAGCAGAGATGAGGCCAGGCTTTGGGGACGCCCCCTCCTGGAGGGGCTGGGAGGGGCCAGCTCACAGGCCTGTGGAGGGCAGCCGATGGCCATCCACTGTCCTGGCAGAACCCACCGAGGTTCAGCTGGTCAGTCTGGGAGCCTGGCGTCCCTACGGGGGTGAGAGAGCAGGGCCCTGGGGCTGCCGGCCTCCCCTGCTGAGGACTCTCCACGCGGGAGCACACGTACCACTCACCATCAAGTCCGTCTGCTTCGAGGAAGGGGGCATGGAGAGGGGACCTCCACTGCCTCTGCCCAGAACAACTCAAAGACCCCCAACTCCTAGGCGCTTTCTTGGGTGCCTCTGAAGGTAAAACAGCTGTTCTGATGATGCCAAACACGTATGTCAGTGGCCTCGCCTTTGTACCAGACTAGCTGCACCCTAGCAAGGCAGACCCGAGCTGCAGGGTCCTCAAGTCAGCAGACCCCACTGATGGCTGAGACGGAAGCCAGTCCTTCCCCAGTGCTGCAAACACACGCCCTGCCCTTACCGCCTTCCTTCTGCCAAAACCTTTCCTGGGCCAAGTGGCCAAAGCACAGAGGTTACAAGCAACTTTGAACAACTCAGTTGGCTGGCTGTCCCCACACAGGGCCCAGGACAAGCTGGACCTCGAGACAACCCTCACTGCTTGCTCTGCCCTGCCTGGCCCCCAGTGGGGTCCTCCACCAACCAGCAGCTTCCTGCCTGGGTTCAGAGCGCCATGCCGGGAAGGGAGGTCTGTGATGGGAGCGTGGAGCATGCCATCTCTGCCATCCGCCAAGCCCCTGGCATCGTCCCCAAGGCAACAACAACTTGAAATACCGCAGAACGACATGAGTCAACAAGTGAGGGTGGGGCTCAGGGAGCTCTATGCAAACCGTCTTGGAGAAAGAAGCAGTCAGCTCATTTATCGCCATGCATCTCACAAACGCAGCCAGAGGCCCTCTGGAAAGGGCTGCTCACAGCAACCAGTCACACCCACCAGGGGGAAACCAGCCTTGGCTCCCCCTGCCCTACAGGGTCAAAGGAGTAGGCATTCAGCCACAGCCCCACACTACTCTGTAAGGGCCACAGGCAACAGACAAGCCCAAAGTAACTCATCATGCAGAGCTCCTCTTCCTGCCCTGGGCCTGGGACATCCCTGCAGGGCTCCAGACAGCCGAGGCTGGCCGGGAGCAAGGGAGGAGGGCGGGGGACGAGGAGGCGGAGGCTGGATCATGGCAGTGCCCTAGAGCCTCACTCACTGCCCTGGAGTGAGATACCCACTGGGACTTCTGTCCTGGAGGCCACTGCCACTCAGATCTCTGAGCCTCCTTGAGGCGGCCAGCAAGCTGGCAGCCTTCCCGCCTCCCCACACCCGGCCCAGCGCCCCCACAACACAGTCTGCGCAGAGAAGCAAAGTGCAGAGCAAGGGGTCGCTTGCCTTTGTTGCCATAGGTCCTGGCGCAGTGGAACGCTGCTCCCCCATTCGGTATGGGCTCCTGGTGCCTGGAGACCTGGGGAAGGGGAACACCGTGGTGGGTTTTAACATGGACCTTTAAGTAGGAGGCAGAGGAGAAACCTAAACAAGACAAAAGGAGATGAGATCCCGCGGCCAGCACAGAGACACCTGTCTGCTTCCCCCAAGCCTCTCCTCTGGCCGCTCTGGCTAGCATTCCCAGGTCAGCTGCACCTAGAAGGGGCCCCCGGCTTGGCTCAAAAACAGCTACAGCCACGGAGCCACCTGGCTCAGGATGAAGGATGGCACTGTCCTCGAATCGGTTTCTCTGCAGAGCCCACTCTGCAAGTCTGCGGTAGAGGGCCCAGGCCGGCTGCCAGGACAGACGGATAGTGGAGATCCTGCTCCTGCCTGGGCCAGAGGCTTAATGCCTCTAGGCTCACTTGGCACCTCAGCAAGGAGTGGTTTGAGTGGAGGTCCCACAGCCCCGGGTCAGCTGCAGGAACCATGGCTAGCAGCGTCGTCAGAAAAATACACGGGACTCCAGGGCAGCCACGGGCCGCCAGCAAGAAGAAGGCTTCCTGACACTTGTCAAGGGTAAAAGAGACCAGCTGGGGGCAAGATGAAATCCCGAGGGAATGCCTCCGGGAGTGCTCCTTCTTCCATTTATTGGGACATGTTCTACTTTCCTAACTTTTTCACCTTCAGAATAACCGGATTTAGTAACTGTTCTTGAAGAGTAAGAAAAATAGAAAGTTACGTTAAAGGGGTGAAGTTATCTCTTATTCTTGGTAGTCTTTTTGGTTCAGTTTTGGAGCATCCAGCAGGTTCTCTTATGGAAGAAATAAGGATAATCTCCGTCTTTAGTTTGGGGAAGGGGCGGTCCAGCCACCTTGGGGCTACTCCAGCCCAACCCAGATGCTCTGGTCCGTTCCGGCCACCTGATGTCTCAGGCTGGGAAGAGTAGGTCTTGCGCCAACTTGCACGCCATTCACGGTCTGAGGATATGGAACCGGGTGGGTCGGTCAAAGGATTTCAGCTTGGGTTTCACAGGAAGGAGCTGTGTCAGCGAACCCCATTCATGGTCAAGGATCGAAAGGTGCCTTCGGCAGGAAGCGAAGCTGTTTAGCGTCAGGCCCTCTTGGAGTACCAGTGCCTTCATGATGTCCCTTTAATCCACTCCAGATCTGGCTGGCGCATTCTCAGGTGTTTTCATTCCCTTTTACAGGTACCGTTCCAGGATGACAATGGGATCCATTATTAACAAGTCAGAGGCTGGAGCGTCCTGTGTCGTGTCTGCACAAGACTCGTTTGGAGAAGCCTGAATTGGCATGACCTTTGGAACGCTGCTGGAACTGCAGTAAAAGTTCCCCTTCAGCAAGTGGCAGTGGCGCGCCAGGGCCCAGCACAGTGCAGGAATTATTCTGCAGTATTCCCCCACCCGCCCTATGAGCTGGGAATTATTGCACCTATTTTATAGAGGAAAAACTAAGATGCTTGGTGAGGTTAAGTAACTTGCGTCTCACGCACAGCTACTAAAAGGCAGAGCCCAGGCTCCAACCCCAGCACCATGGGGCACATGTGGTCCTTAACCACCGGGCAGACGCTTTCTAACGGCTCCTTGTCTTGGCCCTGGTCCTAGAAACATCCCTTGGACTTCTGCAGTAGGTTTCGTTATCACCATTTACACTCACGCGCTTCTCTTCCATCAGAATGGAAGCCGCTGCTAGACACGGGCTGAGCTAAGGAAGCTTGTTTAACAAACACTCCCCCAACAATAGTGCCTGGTGGCTCTGGAGGAAGTGGGGGGCTGAGTGAATTTTCCTTCCTTTCCTGACACAGCTACTTTCACAGACCCACTTGGGCCAGATGCTGGTGTCCAGCCCTGCCTGGGACAGCGAGTTGTCCCATGCTGTGACCGAGTGGTCTGCCTGGGGCCAAACCCAGGAGACAGACTGGCTTACGAGGGTCCCATATAAACATTCCTAAGAGGGCAGGTGTAGTCAGAAACGAGTAGACGAGGCGAATGGGAAAGAGGACAGTAGCACCCTCTGCCCCCAACAACCAGCGCAGATACCAGGTCTTCCTGATGATATGATGATGCCACTTCAGAAGAGAATTTTTTTTTTCTTTGTTTCTTAATCCCTTGTGAGGCCTCTGAAGTGACCTGGTGTCCCCAGCCAGCGGTGCGGTCAAAGGAATGGGAGCGGAGGGAATGCGCACCAATAATTATTGTGTTTACTCCTCGTGGGAGCGCTATGCCCAGGGAACACAGCTGATGGTCAACGAGAACTTGCTGCGTTTTCCTGAAAGACAGTCTGAGAAACACACGGCTGGGCCTCTCGACTTCACCCAGCTGCAGGCTGTACTATCTATAGCAAAACCACATGGCGAGGTGGTAGGAGTGGATCCACAGCTGCCACTTAAAGCCCAGAATTTAAACACACAGCAACGCGGCAGCCAACTGTTGGGCTAAAACAGAAGCTGAGTTTCTGAGAGGAAAACATCTTTAAAGTCAGAAACATTTAGTCTGAATTCTGAACTCACCTGCCCATTCACCACTGATTAACAGAGAACCAACGGGGCAGCTTGATCCAGGAGCCAGAGTGATGGAGACGCCGAGCGCACTTGCGAGTTCGCTAGAGCCAACAAGCCGCCCTCCCTTGCACTCTGGAGACATCAGCAAGAGGCTACTGCTCCTCCCCTGCATTTTCTGGCCTGTTGTGCTGCATTTCACATCCCAGACAGAAATCCTCCTTTTGCAAGTTCCACATCCACGCAGGGGTTGGGGACTCTTTTCTCCGTGTCCAAACCTTGGTGGGCCGCGCCCAACTGGGTGGTGCTGGATGGGGGCCTAAGTCGGTCAGTGTAGTTCAGTCCGGGGTAATGGCAGGCTGTCTGTGCCCACGATGGGCACTGCTGACAACTTGTACGCCCACCTCTGACTGGGAAGAAGACTTCCCCTACCTTTGAAGCAATGATGTTGGAGACCAGATGTTGCCTCTGTCGAAGGCAGATTCCCAGTAAGCTACCCATCTTCCTCATACCAGTATACATGCATCTACACAAAGACCCTGCTACAGAAATTTAAAAAGGAAGGGAGACAATTCCGGTGATCTGCCAGGGCCTTCCGTCCTTCCCAGCGATCAATTTAACAGATATCCTCAACTCGAAAATCAGGGAACAAGCTCTTCTTGCCATCATCCTCTTTCCACTGCGAATTATCTTCCTCTACACAAGGTATGACCCACACCCTGATATGTCTCCAGGACAAAGACAAGGGGATCTGTCTCAAGTGTGGAGCTAGAGCGGCCAGGCTGCCTCTCGTCTTTTCCATTCTGCACAGGCAAGAGCCGATTGTGTGGCCAAGACCAAACATGGCAGACCTACAGGTAGGTGACTGCTCAAGAATCGCTGGGATTGAAGGATCTCGGACAGCACTTGGAAATTCCCTTGATCCCACCTCAACCATCTGACCGGCTGGCTGATGTTAGCCATTGCTCAAACCCTCGTTGAGAATAAGAACGTTCATTTATTCATGCGGCTCCTCCCTGTATTCACAGCCTTGGTGGCGGGCAGGGCAAAGGAGGACCCAGGGCTCCCTGCATTCTGAGTCCAGTGTCTCGATGTCTTTGGTGTCCTTATTTTCTTCCCGGAAAAACTGCCTTCTCTTCTCTTTTCTTTTCCCAGGAGGAGTCCCTTTCTATTTCTGCCCAAGAAAGGCATCCAGAGGCAGAATCCTGCTCCTTCTCTTCTGATAAAAAACGAAATTGTTTTCTCTTCCTCCTGGGTGGAGAAGGGCTGGACCCGAGCCCGCTTTTATCTTCTTGGAAGAATGGGACTTCCTGCTCTGACTCTGAGACCCGAAGCTGTTTAGCCTAAGATCCAGATGCAGTCTCGTCTTTTCTGAGATAAGGTGGCCTCTGCTTTTACTCTTCCCGCGTCTCCCTCCCAGTGCTGTGGCTGCTACCCAAGTCCTCTTCATGTCCAGCCCCAGGAAATACAAACCCTGACAGACAACAGTTGTAGGCTTTGCCACATCAGAGGTCTCATCACTGGATCAGTTTGCCCTGCTGTTCCCTGTTGCTCTTAGCTCTTCCTCCCTCGCTGAGCCTCCAGGGGTGTGGCCCTGGGTCTCCCCCCCACTCTGCAACCTGGGCCAGGCTTTCGGGTTTCTCATTAGCATCTCTCTCTACTCTCATTGGTTCCTGCTTCTAGGCTTCTAAGAACTCAACCTTGAAACCTTGACACAACTGAGGATGGCACGTTGTAGCAGGTTTAGAGTTATTTGGGGGTGTTGTCAGGAAGTCAGGTTAGGATGAAGCAAGACAAGAAACTTTTTCTGGAGCTGGGGCAGCCACAGTTAAGATGGTCAACCATAGCCTGATACCTCCCCATATGCACACCCCCACAGCTTACCACCTGGGAGAAGTTCCCGCCAGGAAGGGCTCTAGGGACGTGTCAGAAAATAGGACAGACACTAAAGCAGCTTTTATTACCGCCTCCCTGATTTCACAGCATGTGTCTTGGTGATATAAACAGTGACATCCAGCGGCCTCCCAGGCAAACCCCAGGAATGCAAGGAGAGACACGGCTTCAGGGCACCAAGAATACCCAGCTCTCAGCAATCTCCCTCCACCAGCGACCTCAGGGCACATGGAGACAGCACAGCACCCAAAGATTCCAGCCAAGGGCTGCAGGGATGTTTTGCAGGCCCAAAGCAGAGTGTGTCAGAGAGCGTGCTTCCTACCACCGCTACAAAGTGTAAGCATGGGGCCTCCCAAGCGCGCTGCACCTTGAAGGGTTCCGTGAACCTTTATCTACCTGGTGTGCTGGGATCCTCACAACAACCCTGTGAGGTGGGCAAGGGGCTGTTCTCAACCCCACTGAAGCGATGAAGAAACTGATGTTTAGAGAAGGGAAGGGAAAACTCAAGGTCACAGAGTAGGGTGAGGCGGGAGGGGCTAGGATTCAACCCTAGGCCCCCTGACTCCTGCTTCAGTACTCAATCCACCAAGCCACACCCAAGACTTCCAGAAGCATTGGGACAAGGGTGTCCCAGGAGTCAGGACTTCCCAGCAATGTCCACACCTGGCCAAAGCAAGCGCACCGTGCAGAAGCACCCTCACACCCACAACAGACGGCTGCCCCAACCTCCCTCGGCAGAGACATGGCGCCAGCCTCCTCCACTGACACTGTGCTTGCAAAACACAAACCTCAGCCCTTCCAACAGCCAACAAGCCCTGGCAGAAGCTCAGGTTCAGGACAGGCCCAACTTCATCCGACACAACAGCAGGGCCACGGAGCTAGACGCCACCTAGGCCAACCTCGGCAGCAAGCACACTACCCTGCTCAGAACACCTTCCACTTGCCTTTCTCGTCACAGCCACAGTCTTTCTGGGTTTGGGCTCTTTTCTGATCATTTGCACTAGAAAGTTTCAGATACTCATCCATCTCCAGACTCAACCTCCTTCCCTGGCTGCTCACCTTCACGTGCCGGTGAATCGGCCAGCACAAGCTTGCAAGCAGGAGCCCTTTTCTTTCACTTCTTAGGGCCCTGTAACTCTCCCACCAACATCCACAGTTCAGTGGTACCTACAAATGCACTGACCCTGCCACCGGAGCCGCGGATGCTATGGGCCCAAGCTTGGGAACAACACTATTTCTGTTCCCACTTGCTGATCTCCTGGGAATTCCTATTCCAAGCACCCTACATTTCCTGGAAAGGAAGGGGTGGCAAGCAGCTAGCTGGACAATGACGGTGTTTATCATTCAGTGGGAGCGGAAGGCTGGCCGTTCAGAGAATGGAGTCCGAGGCAGGGCGGTCAGGACAACCCCAGCCTCCCACACAAGCTCCGGCCCATCGTCTGGACAAGAGGAAAGAGCAGGGAGATTACCTCGATTACAGATGCTGCAGAAGTTGCTGGGGCCCTCGCTGTGCTTCTTCAGGTGGTCTGCCATGTACGCTGCCCGCAAGTACTTCCCGCACACCTGGCAGGGCACCTTGTCTTCATGGCAGGCCAGGTGGGAGCGCAGGCGGTCTCGGGTGGCGAAAGAAGCATTGCAGGTCTGAGGGCAGGAAGGAGAAGGGGATGAGGTGAAGGCTGGCATTCCTCGCCCGAATCCTCACTGAGCGCACTGAGAAATGAAACCATTTCTGGCCAACACATTTGACTCCCTGCATAGAGAGAGCTTTAGAGCGTGGCCCAGGCTTTCTCCCCACCATGCCAAGTAGCGGCTCTAATTTCCCACAGTGGCTCCCCACTGGACACCTGAGAGTTGGAATCCTCGGTTCCGATGACTACCGCAACACGGCACACTAAGTTCTACGCTCCCCTACAAAAGGAAGATCAGGCATGTGCTCATCTGCAAACACTAGGAACTGACATCAGTTGCACTGACTGTGAGGGAATTGACGGAAGAGTTCCTGGCATCTAAACAGACCAGTCTTCCTGTTCTCCATCCTGGGTTTCCCTAGTTGCTTTAGACAAAGAATTCACTTTATTCACTTTATTCAAAAGTGACGTTAGCCTTGGCCACGGGGAAATGGAAAGGAAAGGCAGCACAGGGCACAGAGGTTGCTCTTCATAGTCTCGTGAGTTTGTATTGAATCAGCAGCCCGTAACACGAGAATTAGCACAGAGGAGGAGCGCCAGAGGCTCCGGGAACATTCGTACACGTCAGGTTGGGGAGGTGCTGGCAATAACAAGGAAGGTGACCCTATTCTGCATTGACAGAGCGCTCGTTCTGTGCCAGCAGGCACCTCGCCTAGCCTTTTAGAGGTACCAATCTCAGGCAGTCCGTCCCTCCGAGGCAGACAGTACTGTCCCCTTCCCAGAGTGTGGCCACAGAAAGTCGTGCGGAGAGCACCTACTCACAGCCGGGTCCCAGGGGCAGATGACTCAGGTGATGCCCTTGGGCACCAGCATCCTGGGAGGGCCCTGGGATTTCCTGTGCCTAGGACCCGACTCAGTCTCAGGTCCTCCCCGCGCTTGCACAGGGGCACCCAGCCTTGGAGGTCGCAGACTGTTGGGATAGCCCTCGGGAGAGTTCAGTCTGGCGACTTTTAAGCAGTTTTGGTTCTATGGAGGTGTTGCAGGGGTTCCAGTCAAGTTTGGCTCATTTTGCTTTCTGCATGTTTAGTGGTTTAGAACTGCAAGAGAGAGCAACATTCACCTTTAACTGCATTCCAGGTTGAATGTTAACCCATTGAAGACCTGCCGCCCTGTTAACTGGCTAGGATGGAGGTGCTTCAACCCTGTCTGTTTAATAACAAAAGCACATTCTGAATCCCGAGGCCTTCAAGGTGAGTGTCCACACACTGTCGCCACAGACATTTATCTCCTTACCGCACAACCAAAAGCAAGAAACAAACACGTGCGACACTGTGGAGGAAGAAGATGTCACCATTGCCCCCCCACTCCCAAACGTCTGTGCATCGGGACAGGCTTTGCTGTTCTGTCGTTATCTTTTAGGTAAATGTTGCAAATTTGAACAGAACAACGTATACTAATAAAGCACAGCTTTTATTTGTTTCGTATATTGAGTTTATTTGTTTGACAAATGAGGAAGCTGAGTTTACGAAGTGATTTGCCCAGAGCACGTGACTCAGCTGCCGGAGAAAGCAGCAGTCTAAGCACCGTGCCACGCCAGGCCCGCACCCCACCAGCCCTTCTGGCTGCCCTGGGGTTCCCGTCCTCCCTGATTTACAGCCGGGCAGATGCAGGCCCGGAGAGGAGATGGGACAGCTGGCCTGGAAGCCAGCCCCTGAGCCTGTGCTCTCACCACCTCCAGGCTCAGCAGAGGTGGCTTCTGGTCCGTGAAAGGTGCTGATACTTTTCACCACAGTGTACTTGGTAGCCAGGACTCGCCTGACAGGGACAGGTGACAGGACTGTGCAGGGACACTCCAACACTTAGGTGCCTCAGAAAGCATCATGGGCGCTTGGTCTCATGGCCACAGGTGGGGGAAACTCTGAATCTTCCACCTGGCTCACCGGCCTAGGAACCTCACAGAGCAAGGGCTGCCGTGAACACCCTCGGGAGGGTGCACCTGTCAATTACCCACTGTCAAGAGCCAGCTCTGCCAGCCAGTCACCTGACCACCACCCCTCCAATGCCGAGAGGCAGTGCGGTCTATGAAAGGAACCAAACGCGGACCAGGTGTGAGAAAACGCAGCTGAACGCACACATTCAGGATTCTGCCTCCCATGTTCCCTGGGAGCGGGGGCCACTGGAAGGATATGAAAGGGACGCCTTGTTTCTCTTGCCAACTTGCTCTTGCGATCTGTCCCTTAAAGCGCTGCCTGTCGTACTTTGCTACCTAAAGATAATGGCCAGCCGAACCTCCATTATCCACAAGTGGATCATCCATCTGGAGGATTAGCTAAGCAAAATTAAATCCCAGACCGGGCTGCCTTTCCCCACCCTATCCTCCGAATAAAAGCTAACTTTAGCCTGAGCAAACATAATTAGGGATGCAAAGCTGCTGCTGGGGGAAGAAAACACACACAAACCAACCAAAACTTTCAGTGTGTTACAAAGCCAAAGTGAAGAGACTGTTGGCTTTTCTGTGCCAGAACTGACCCTTCGTAGCCGAGTCCCCACGGTTTTCTGGGGGAATTTTGAAAGTGTGGGAGTCTGAGTCTAGACCTGCCAGAAGTTCAGAGACACAGGACATAAAGAGTCTGGTAACGTGACCCAGAAGAGGCGACACAGAAGAGTGGCTGGGGAAGAAACGTGTCAAAGAAGGGGACACTCAGACCCTCCATGCTGGGGCCATGCTGGGGCCATGCAGGGGCAAGGCACTTCCCTTCCGGGAGACAAAGGCCCTGGCCTGGACAAGAGGGAGCCTTGGGCGGCCTGCTCTCCTATGCGCATATGCCAGGTCCCAGCCCAGCCAGCCTGAGCTTGGGTCACCTCTGGTCGCCACCACTTGACGCTGAGCCCCAGTCATGCTCCCTCCCCTCCCCTGGCAGTTTCGCCCAATCCCAGACTTTCTACGGCTTTTCTTCCCAAGGGCTGAGCAGCTCAGAAATGGGCCCCAGTGGTACCAGGGACACGAGAGCACACCCAACCTTTCTTTGGCGGCCTCGGGTGTCCCAAGCGGCCTTTTCCATAGCCCTGGGGAAAGGTCTAACGGCAACGCATGGAGGCCCAGAACCATCGGCCTTGCTGACCCCCTTCTTCTTGAGGGTGTCAGCACCCTTATTCCCACCTCCATTCATTCCTTCTCTAATCAGCTATCCCTCCAGCACAAGCCACCCCACTAGCCCCTGAGAAGTGCGGCCAATGGAAGCAATAGGAGAGGTCTCAGCAGCTCTAGCCTCCCAGCTTCTGGCTGAGCTCCCCATAGGGGAGATGCCTCAGCCCAGTACACTCACACATCCAGCAGTGCCTGGCTGTCTGGGCCACTTAAAGACATTCAAGCACAGCCACGAGGAGACTTGTGTATCCCTGCCAAGCCTGAGGGTTCACGCCCCAACATCTGGATGGCCTTTTCACTCAAGCGGTGGCACCAGCCTCGGTAACTGGCCTCTTCTGTCCCCTGTGGCATCAGGAGGGGCTGAGAGGTAGAGGCCCAGTTTTACCAGGGGCCCAAGGAACCGACTCCTAGGGAGCCATCTCTTCACCCCTGAGGCTTTCAGAATATACACCATGCATGGCCGATGCCCCTGCTGCTTAACCAGGCCCAGGCCCAGCGGCTGGCCAGCCCGGCACCTGGGAGCCTGCGTGGCATGGTTAGAGGAGTTCTGGCTCTGGGGCTGGAGGTGGGCCGGCGGGTCTGTGACAACGCTTGTGGGAGTGGGCGCAAACCCCGAGGGACAGGGACGTCAGTGTTATGACACAAACCAAGGACAAAACACACAAAGCCTCAGATGTTAGAATTAAAACTTTTATCATCACTCCTGTTACCCCCGCGGAGTCTGCGGGGGGCTAAGGGGCACACCACCGGGATCCGGGGGGAGGGTCTACATCTGCTTTATCTGCCCCCAAAGCTATACACTGGGATAACCCAATATAAAGCTACTGGTTAGTCTAGTTCCTGAGCAGACCTGCTAATAAACCTCAAAAACACAAAAGTCTAATTCACTAGCCAGAAATGAAAGCAGGACCTGTCTGAGTGGGAAGGGAAGAGGAGAGCAGCACGGGGTGACCCAGTTGGAGCTGACCCAGAGTCTGCTCTGGAGGGGCATTCACTCCCAGGGTGGGGGGGAGGGTGGCCAGGCCCCATTCGAGACACCCCCTGCCTTAGGGGAGGTGATGCCAGGGGAGGGGAAGCATAGAAGCCAGTGGCTTGGTTCCCAGGAATGCACCAATCTCCAAAATCACCCAGGCCAGGCTAGACTCCCAGGGGTACCTGGAGGCTGTGGGGGAGGGGGAACCAAGAAAGGAGCTTCTCGCTACCCCTATCTGGGATCCCTGAGCTGGGATAGACTCCAAGACACCCTGGGGGGAACCAGGCGTGGGGGTGGGAACCACTCTCCTGGCCTCTTCCAAAAGCAAGGGTCTCAGAGCAACCGCCACTCCTGTTCCTTCCACAGAAAACCCTCTGGGGGGGGGAGGGGCGCAGGGGCCAGGCTAGCCTACAGGCCACTGGGGAAAGGCCCGGCTGCCCTCTGGGGCAGTCCAGCCCTGCCTCAGATATCCCGGAGGGGCTGGGCAGAAGAGAGCGTTGCTGGAGTGTGCTGGGCCCAGGTTTTCGAGGGCGGGGAATGATTTTTTTAGAGAAAGGGAAAAGGCGGTGTCAGGAACCGAATGGGACGACCTCCACAAAGCAGGCTGGGCAAAGTCCCATGATGGCAGGTCGCTAGGAAGAGATTCCAGGGGCGGCAGGCCGCTGCTGCTCCCAACCCACACCTGGAAAAAGGGCAGAGAGTGCAGGTTACCCCCCCAGGCCACCGGGCATGCCCCCACTGCCCTTTGGGCTCCTCCTACTCTGCCTGGCTGCTCAGCACGCTACCTGGGAGAGTCAGAGTATGCTCTATGATGAGAAAATCAGAGACAGAGAGGAGGCAACGAGGCACAGTTGGAGCCCAGCAGCCCGACCCCTGGGTCATCGTCCTCGGGACAGGCCACCTAGCCTGGCTTCTGTGAACACCATCCACGCCTGGCCCCTGGGGGCTCTTTGGCCTACCTACAACACATCCGTCCCTCCCCACAGGTATCCCCGGGTCCTCCCTCCTTGCCACCAGCAGGATAAGAGAAGCAGGTTCCCCTACCAGGGGTGTAGTAAGCATCCCACAAATCTGGCTCTCCCTCGGAGATTTCGGGTTGTGGGAACTTGGCACAGGGCAGGGGAGGTAACCAAGGAGAAGAGAGAGGCGTGTTTTCCATTTACACAGGAATGCTCAGTAGCCAAGAGAGGACACTCAAGTTTCTGGGTGCCACAGGGCCCCCAGATATCGTTCAAGCAGACAAACCAAGAGTAAGAATCTTGCCCAGCCTTCCCTACCTACTGCTACACAAAGAGCTCGCCGGAGAGGAAACCTCCTCGCTTTCCAGTCCTCGGAATGGTAACACAGGTGCCAGTGCTCAGAGATAAGGCCACCCACCCTATCCACCCCTGCTACCTTGTGCCCTAACCTCAGGGGACCCAGAAGGAGCTCCAACTTGGGTCAGGCTGCCTGGCAGACAAGTGGAAGAGCTGCTGGCTGGACCACCAGGAGCTCTTTACAAACCCTTCCCTCCCCATGGTGGTGCCTGCAAACTGCTGAGAACCAGAAGCCGAGCCCAGTGGGGTTACCAGTGCCCCCAGGATAACACTTGCGCAACGTGGCCCACCTTCCTTGGAGCTGGCTAACACCAGGACAGGAAAGCTAAGCAACAGAGGAAAAATGGAGACAGGGTGGGAACAAGGACCCAACAACCAGGAAGGAGGGGACATCAGCGGTAGAGGGGAGGGGGCCAGGGGGAAGAACAAAGAAGAGCAGACGGAGGGTGGAGGGACAGAGGGGGTGGTGTGCAAAGCGGTGGTCAGTCAGCCGGCCCAGCACACACATCAGCTGGCTCGTGGCCGGGCTGTGAGAACAGCAGCATTCTCTTTCAGCCCAGCTCTGCCCTAGCCCGACCCCTACCTGACACTTGTGAGGCCGCTCAGAGGTGTGCACCTGCTTGATGTGTCCGTTCAAGTGATCGGGCCTGGAAAAGAGAGAACCAAGAGACTTTAAAATAAGACCTCAGAAAATGGGGCCACACTCCCGGCCAGAGCCCCCCTACCCCTACCCATACTGCTGGAGAGCACTCCCTCTCCCCCATCCCGGCATGACAAAGACACAGTCACCACCTAGCTCTGGTTCCACAGGCCCAGGCCTCTCTGCCCTGCTTCTCTCTGGAGGGAAGGGGAGTGAGCATTTGCCTCTGACCGTGCCTGCCCACCTTCCCCCATCAGAAAACTCAATGATTTCTAGGACCTGAGGAGGTGGCTTTAGAATGAGACAGGGCTGCTTTGCTGCAGCCTTTCAGGGAGGGGGTATGGGTGATTCATTGTCCAGACTAAAGCCCCTTAGAAATTCAGTATTCCCCTCCCCCAGCCTCTCCTACTGTGACGGCCAATGAATGCCACCCAGATGGAATTCAGTCCCCAGAGGCCAAGGGATGGAGCCTTAAGTCCCCAGCTGGGCTGGTAAGCCAGATGCCCGCCAGAGCAGGTGGGCAGGGGTTGCCTGACCGGTAAGACTGGTTCCTGACTGGGGCCCCTCTGAGGGAGTTCTCCATCCCTAGGTTCCACACAGAAGGTCCTCAGTATCCAGGCAAGTTAAAACCAGCCTTTTATTCTGGCTGTTTTCTTCACAGCAGAAACAAAACCACACTCGGCTCCCAGACAGGTCCTCAGTTCCCTGGCAGGAGCACTACGAAGTGAATCTAAAAAGACACCCTCCCCCACCCCTTCTCTACACCCTGAGAACATAAAGGGGACCTGTGGGTTCAGCTAGGCTCTGGAAGCCACCAGGTCAGAGCTGATCAAAGATTTCGGCGTTGGGAACCTGAGACTCTAGGTCCCAAGCTCTGTGCCTCCTGCCCAAGGGGCTGTGAGGGGCAAAACTGGAGTCCACTGATCTGTGACTGCCGGTGCTGAGTGCGGGCGGATTTGGCGGCACAGGAGTGTAAGGAGTCGAGATGCACTTGTTTCAGTTCCAGTGTCTCCCTCCGCAGCCATTCAAGAGGGGAAAGTCGCTGGAGGAGCCAGCCTCCCGCCCCCAGAGGGGGCCCCACGCCTGGTGCCGGAAACACAAAGGGAGCCCAGGGAGAAGAATGGTGAGGCCCGGTGGCTGTGGCCTGAGGAATCTGGGCCCCTTCCCACCAGGCCCCAAGCAAGAGAGACAGCAGGGCAGGCCTAGTGCCAGAGAACTTCCCTGCGGGAAGAGAAAGCAGCTTCTTGGCCTCACCACCTCAAAAGCATGGCCATTAAAACACTCTCCCCAACCCAGACATGCCCCTATATAAGGTCAAGCAACTCTCACACTCCCTGATCCCCCACAAGCCAGAAATAGGACAGGTCGTGGTGGGGCGGGCACCATTTCTCACCTGGAGAAGCCTTTCCCACAGCTCTGGCAGATGTAGGGCTTGCCCACGGACCCGTCGTGAGACCGCACATGGTAGGACATTCGATCTTTTCTCTTGAACCTCAGCCCACACACAGGGCAGGAATAGGGCTTCTCCCCCGAGTGGGAAAGCTTGTGCCGATTGAGATGGTAAACGTCACGGAAGATCTTGCCGCAGATCTCACATGCCACCTGCTTCCTGGTCCGGCTCCTCTTTCTGGGGCCGTCGGGGTCCTCAGAGATGGGTAACCCATTCTCCCCCAGCCTGGGAGGAGGAAGATCGATGTAGCCCAGCTGGAGGCTCGTCACACCATGCTGGGCCTCATGCTGCCGGAGCCGGTTGGCGTCAGTAAACACCTTCCCACACAGGCCACATGGAAGGATGCCTGCCTCCCTCAGGCCCCCTGGGGACCCGAACATTGAGTCCAGCAGGTTGGCCTTCCTCGGGCGGCCCCGGCCTCGTTTGCCAGTCAGGGGAGGGGCACTGGATGCCACATTGGGGAATGGGGAAGTCAGTAGTTGGGGAGACAGGGGTCCAGCCACCATGGGCAAGCGGTCCACCCCAGGTAACACAGGCAGGGAAGCTTGGCTGGCAATGGCTGCACCAGCTGCCCGAGCTGCCTCCTCCTCGGGCTGCATGCTGCCTGCGATACCATTGCTGTTGGCTGCCAAGGCTGCCCCGTTGGTCATGTCCAAAGGGAAGCCCAAGTCCGAGGTCCCAGGGGGACGAAACAGCATGATGTCAGCCCGGGCTGGGGGCACCAGGATCTGCACATTGGACTGTTTGATGACTTCCTGGCAGATCTCAATGACCGACCTCATCAGTAGGAACTTGGCAGCCGTCATGAGCTCGGGGAAGCTCTCCAGGCGAACCACAATGCGAGAAGTGTAGGCGAAGTCCAGGATGTCCCCGAACACCTTAGAGCTGATGGTGTGCATCTCCAGCTCCCGGCTGCCCCCAGCCCCGCCGCCTGGGGCCGCCGTTGGGCCCCCCACGTCAGCGGGACCCCCGTCCGAAGCTCCGCCATCGCCCAACTGGGCGCTGAACACCGACTCAAAGTACTCGCTGCAGGCGGCCAGCACGGCGCGGTGTGCTGGGAAGCTCTCGTCGCCCACCCGCAGGAGCACGTCGCAGAAGCGCCCGCCGTTTTTGCGCTGCTGGTTCAGGTTGTGCAGCATCTCGGTGCTGTGCCTGCTCACCTGATAGGTGTAGCAGCCCGACGGGCCGCAGGAAGCATCGTTCACCCGCTCCATGGCCGCCGACCCCTCCCCACAAACCCGGCCGCGGCACTTTCCTGCCCTCCTCCCTCCCCTTAGTCAGCGACAAGAGGGGTGCAGCGGACGTGTCTACACTCCCCGCACGTGCCGGCCCGGGCTCTATAGTCTCGCAGGTGCGCGGAGCGCACACGCCCCCTGCCCGGATCGGACTGTTTAGACTGCAGGGCGCACCACCCCCAACATAGCGGTCCCTACGCCTGCTGGATCGCGCGCTCTTAGCTCCTCTCAGCCCGCCGGCCTCCCTTTCTCGGTCTACCTCCGGGGGTAACAGAGCAAAGAGGTGCGCCCCTCCTGCAAACGCGCCTACCACCTCCCCTCCCGCCCGCCAGGCGGCGCCGGCGCGCAGCCAACAGGGGCGCGCGCGCGGGGAGGAGGAGGAGGGGTCTGACGCGCAGGCGCGCGCGCGCGCCGCGGCTTTTCGCGGGCCCGCTGGGGGCGCGCGCTGCGTCCCCTGCAAAGCGCGAGCCGGGGCGGGGGCGCCGGAGCAGAGGAAACAAAAGGCGAAGAAGGCGGCGGCGGCAGGGCGCGCACTGGGGCGGTAGCACCGGCCGGGTTCTCAAGCCTGGCGGGCGGAGGAGGCGGCGAAAGCTGGAGCGGGCGGGCGGCGGCGGCGGTTGGGTGGGCCCTTCCCCGGGCCGGGCGAAGGCGGCGGCGAGCTGCGGCCCCGGGCTCCGTGTGTTCGGAGCGGAGGAAAGATGGCAGCGGCTGCACTTCCTCTTGCACTTTCACCCCTGGGGGGAGGAGAAGGAGGGGGCGATACCAACAACACCCCCCCTCTCGCTTGCAGGAAAAAAAAAGGAAAGGGCGAGCTTGGTGTGGGGGGCTCCCGGCGCCCCCAACCCTGCACGTGCGCACCCGGATCCCTGGCCCGGGCCGCCCCGCACTGCAAACTTTCCACTTTCTTTGTGCCGAGCGCCCCCCCCTCACCCAGCCGAGGATGCACGTCCCCCCTTCCCTATTTATACAACCCCCCCGCAGCTCCGCTCCCCCCGCTTCCTGCCCCCCCTCCCCATTCCCCAGCTCCGCCAATGCTAGCGCAGCTGAGCCCCCGTCCGGCCCCCGCCTCCCCACCCCGCCTGCGGGGCCGGGGGCTGCAGTCTCAGCCCCCCCGGACCAATGCAAACGAAGCGCCAACCCAGCAAACCAGCTCCCACTGCCCCTCCCTCCCCGCCGTGAGTGGCGGCGGGCGGACGGGGCGGGGGGAGGGGGACCGAGGGGTGCAGATCTGGGCCCCCAGCCCCAGCTTGCGATGTGCACCGGTTAAGTGGAGCGGGCTTCAGTTACCCTTGAGAGCCCACCTTTGATGCGCGAAATCCCCAGAAGTCGCCTGCCGACCGTCTTCCCGCTCCCAACCCTAGAGAGAGCCCGGGGTCCTGGCTGGGGACAGGCCGAACCTCCGGAGCTGCTTCTGCACCCCGCGCACCGACCGAACTGAAGGGGCTGCGTGCCCTAGAGAGGTGGGGAGAAGAGGCCATCGTCCATGCTCTCCCCCAAACCATACGCGGAGCCTTCCTTCTGTCCCGGGGAGTGGATAGTCAAAAGCTCAGGGAGGCAACAACAGAGGCGAGGGCGGTGGGCGGACGCTGGGATCCGCACGCACCCCAGCAACCCCCAGGAAAGTGAGGGTAGAAGGTTTGGGGAGCGCCTTTTGGCCTCTAGAGGCTGGGAGCATCCCCAAGCTCTTGCCGAATGCTCCGGCTATAGGCCCCGCGGCCAAGCCTGGGCGCTTTGTCCCCAGCTGGCCCGAGGATGCTGCCGCGCGCGGGTTGGACATCGAGGTTAGCCTGCTGGGGAGGCTCTGAAGACCGCCACTGGGCAGGCCGACTTGGAGCTCCGGGCTGCAGGCACCGTGTGCGCGGGCGGGAAGTTCCCACAGTTGCAAAGAGGGAGCGAAGTATGTGTTCCAAACTTTCCACGGTTCCAAACTGAGCGCTTCCATTAAGAGAAGTGGTGTGTGTGGAGGAAAAGCATTCTGGGTATTAGCATGCAAATGAACGGGCCCGGCTTCCAGCTCCACTCGGGATTCCCACCGCCGCGCGCCTTCCCTGAGCCAAGCCTTGGAGGCTTCCGCGCGTGGCGCCGAGGGAGGATCCGAGTTCGAGAACTCTGCTCTGTGTGTTCTGGTGCCAGTCAGTTGGCCTCTCTGAGCCTCTCAATAAACAGTTTTCCTAATATGTTCACCTAATAGCACCTGTCTCAGGAAGTGATGAAGGCTTCAAGGTTGTGACTGCACAGCACCTAATTCTGGGCTGGGTCTGTTTCTCCTCACACACCTCCGCCCTTCCTAGGGCGTAGTAGCTGCCAAACGCCTGTTGGGGAGAACAAATGAAGTTTATGAGGAGAAAGTTCCTGGACACCCATCCAGGCTATTTGTGCTGTAAACCCAAACTAGCTGTGTCGCCTCCGGCTTAACCTCCCTGAGCCAGAGCTCAGAGATTAGTGGGTGGATTCTGGAACCTGCAGGGTTTTTTGTGTGTTCCAGAGTGCTGCTGGAAGCAGCTGCAAAGAAAGATGAAAGGGATCTGATTATTGAGTGCCTATGGTGTGCGCACATCATCTCTGCAAGATGGACGTAGCTGTAGCTACTTGCGTTCTACCGCTGAAGAAATGGGGAAATGAGTGACTTGCCCAAGGCCACACAGATAGTGGGAGAGCCAGGAATCCAACCTGTTAACCTGAACGTGCTCCTTCTTTATCAGTGGCTTCTGAACCCCCTTATTGGCTCCAGTGAAACAGAAACTCGATCATCTCAATTTCCTGTGCTTACAAAACGATACTCTGACTGGATTCATCCCAGGGGGTTTACCCTAAGAAAATAGGTGCACAGTGCTCTCAGGAAAATGGGAGAGGGATGCATCAGCCCTATTTTGCAGATAGAAAGCTTGAGGCCGAGGGGAACTTGAGTGAGTGGCCTAAGATGCCACCATGGTATTTCAGCCAGAGACAAATCCAGATTCCAGTTCTGACCGCACCTGCACTTCACCTTGACATTTTATGGGAGGCCTATAATAATCTCCTGACTTCAGAATTCAACCTTCAGGCTTACCCATCTCTTAGGCCCCCCAGGGGTTCCATTCTGTACTTCCGGCTGCAAGGCATGCTTATAGAACACTTTTTTGGTTGTTGTTTTGGTAATTGCAGTGAAATTCACATGAAACTTAACCGTTTTAGGGTGTAATTCAGTAGCATGTGTTACATGCACAATATGGTGCTAGTAATACCCCCATCAAGTTCCAAAACATTTTTGTTACACCAAAAGAAAATTGAGTACTCATTAGGTGGTCACTCCCCACCCCCCTCTTCCTCCAGCCCCTGACAACCATCACTCTGCGTTCTGTCTCTATGGATTTACCTGCTTTAGATATTTAATATAAATGGAATCATACAGTATTTGAACTTTTGAGTTTGGCTTCTTTGCATAATTTTTTTGAGGCATTAGTACTTTATTCCTTTTTATGGCTGAATTCCATCGTATGGATGTACTACCTTTTCTTCATATATTCATCCATTCATGGCCTTTTGGCTATTGTGAATAGCACTGCCATGAATATTTGAGTACAAGTGTTTGTTTAAGTACTTGTTTTCAGTTCTCTTGGGTAAATGCATACAAGTGGGATTGCTGGATCATAAGATAATTCGATCTTTAACTTTTACTGTTTTCAACAGCAGCTGTACCATTTTACATTCCTATCACACAGGTCTTATTATCAGTAATTTTAGAGCTAATTAAACATCTCATTTTATGAATGTACATGCTGAGGCCCAGAGACATTAAATAACTAGTCTAAGGTCACAGAGCGGGCTCCAGATTAGAACCAAACTTTCCTGAGTTTCTGGCCCTGCATCCACTAAGAGCCTTGCACCTTCCTTCAAAGACCCAACTATTTGCCTGAGCATTTATTGACTGATTTGACAGACCTGTCCAGTAAGCAACTGAGTTAAGCACTCAACGTCTGTTGAAAGAGCCCACTGCCACCTTCCCAATTTCCAGGCTGCACCTTAAAAAGATGCAGAGCTCACAATCCCTGTGTCTGTCTCCTGCTGCTGGCCTAGCTGGCCCTCTACTGTTGCCATGGAAACTGTGCACCTCCATTTTGGCAGTGCACCAGCTGGACAAGGAACTGAGAGCAACTTTGTCTCCCAGGCTAAGTGGAGCTGTCAAGGTTATTCATTCACTAGATCCGTATTTATTGAGCACATACTAGGCAACAGGTTTTTTTGTTTTAGATGTTAGGATCACAGCAGTGAACAAGTTAGATCACGGACCATGCCCTCAAGGAATCCACAGTCCATGGAAGGAGAGAGACAAAAAAAATAAAAATAAAAATAAAAAAGGCTTTCCTGGCTCCCCACCCCAGTTCTTCAAATTCTCCCACAGTTGAAGGCCCTGCTCAAATCCCACTTCCCCTGGGGCATCTTCTCCAGGATCCCAGATCCAAGTGATAGCTCCTCTCAGCTCTCAGAGCTTTTATTTACTTTGCTCGATTGTAAAAGTGCTATGTTTGCAGAAAATGTAGGAAATACATGAAAACACAGAAAAATAAATATCCCTCTCTAAGTTCATCCCCAACAGTTAAACATTGCCAACATTTCCTTCTGGTCCTTTTTCCTTTCTACATATGTACAATGTTTTTGTTTTTAACATAATTTGGGCCTATTTTTTTTAAGATCTTATTTATTTATTTTTAGTGAGAAGGAAAGGGAGGGAGAAAGAGAGGGAGAGAAGATTAATATGCCGGATATACAGCGATTGGTTGCCTCTTGCATGCCCCCAACCTGGGACCTGGCCTGCAACCCCGGGTATGTACCCTGACCAAGAATCAAACTGATGACCTTTTGGTTCACAGGCTGGCGCTCCATCCACTGAGCCACACCAGCCAGGGCGGGGCCTATTTTCTATACAACTTTATAATCTTGTCTCATAACAATGTATTTCCTTCCGACACGATTCTAAGCTCCCCCCGAGAGCAGGGTCAGGGCTTTGATAATAAGCAAACGTTTGTTGGACACTGTGCCGCCCGCAGTACTAACAGCGCCCTTGTTTACCCTCTGTCACCCTAGAAACACCCACTCTGAGATTCTCATTTTACAGATGAGGAAACTGAGGAATGGCCAGGTGAGGAAGGGAAAGAAATGGCCCAAAGTGTGTAGAGGACAGGGTGGCACTTGGACCTTGGCTTGCTCCTGGGGCCTTCCCACGACCCCAGGCTGCCAGGTTTTGTCCAGTGATTGGCCGTGAGCCAGGAACCCAGCTGGAGGCAGTGATGGAGGAAAGCACAGGAGAGGGGCACCCTCGTTTCTGCCAAAGAGCAAAAAACACCCCACTCACCTTTATCAGGCTTGCTTAGAGGGCATGTGAAGCCAACCCACCTCCCTTCTGTGCTAGGCTGTGTTTGGCTTCCCAATAACAATAATGGCAAGATTATTCATTGAGCAATATTGGCATCTCTTGCAGAAGCAGAGCTCAGGGTTTGGAGCCAGAAGGACATGAGTTCAGTTTCCAGTTCTGCCCCTTGCTGACAGTGGAGTTTGGGGTAAACTGTGCCAGGAGTTTATTCAGTGCCCCTAACCCTCCTCTGAGGGCAGGGTCATTGTCCCCTTTTTATAGGTCAGATAACCAGAAAGTTAGGCGGTTCATCCAAACCTGCACAGTGGACACTGGAAGCCCAGTCCTCCCCAACTCCAACAGCCAGGCTCGCTCCACTGAACCCTGTGCCTCTTTTCTATCTTGAAATTGAATTTCCTTTGTGCCTGAGAGGAGTGTGCAAATCACCTGCCTGTCCTGGAGGCTCAGCTCTTTGAGCTTCATCAAGGACCCTGCAAGACTCAAGAGGCTCAGAAGTTTCTGCTTCCCAACCCCATTGCTGGTTATCTTGCCCAGTCTGTGCTGTGGTCTTTGAGAGCTGACAGGGACACTGTGGGCCGTGGGTTATCACGGACCATGTTTCCTGCTCCATGCCATCAGCAGGACCTTAGCTCTCTTTCAGTTAACCAGGAACAGAGAAGAAAAAATTCTCCTATGCAATCGTTTCATATTTTCCACATGCAAATCTATGAGGGTTTTCTTTTTTGTGTCTGATCGACTGAAAGAGAATTATGGTGCCAGTGCTGACACAGGGGCAGGAAATACTGCTGCTGATAAACCAGGGTGCTCACACTCACACTCACACACTCACACACTCACACACACAAACACACACACACACACACACACGAAAGGCCAATAGTCAACTGATGAGAAAGGGCTACATTTGACAGAGTCAACATCCTTAACATAAAAAGAATTCTTAACGATCGACTGAGAAATAAATACCCGCAAAATGAGGGTACATATTTGTTTCACTGTTTTTAAAACATTTTGTGATTTAGAAATTTTTCAAAAGAAGTTGATTTTAAAAAGAGAACTCCCTACTGCAGAACATTGTGAAGGTACTAAATGCCACTGAATTTTACACTTTGAAATGGTTAACATGTTGAATTTTATGTTATGGGAATTTTACCTCAATTAAAAAAAATTTTTTTAAACAATACCCTAAAGGAAAAAACGTGCAAAGGACCTAAGCAAGCAACTCACAAAAGAGGATATGCAAAGAGCCTGTAAAAGCCCAATTCTATTTCCAAAGGACTCCTGGCTTCCATGCGGCTTCCTCAAAGAGGCCACCTTAGAGAGCCTAAGCAGTTAGGCCCGTCTGGGAGGTTTCCTTTAGTGCCCTAAGCTTCCCCTTCGCTCTTTCACAACCGCGCTGACGCTGCCATTCCTCAAGGTAATCATTTCCTCTGAAATTGTCTTCTTTCTCACTAGACAGAAGGAACTATCCTGTCCCCATAGTGTCTCCACTGCCCAGCATGGCATTTATAAATATTTGTTCAATGGATACATTAAAGACATTATTTTTGGCTATCGCATTGTCAAGATATTTTGCAAACCACCATCGTGGCTGACTAGGGCCAGGAAGAACCCCCTGCTCTCAGACCCGGCTGCTGAGAGGGTACCTTGGTGCAACTTTCTGGAGAGTGGTCTGGCAATGTGTTTTCAAAGCCTAGGAAATACACTCACCCTTTGACCCAGCAATTTCATGTGTAGGAATCTGATGAAATTAGCACAGCTGTGCTCCAAGATAGAGGTTCCAGAATATTCGCTGGAGCACTGTTTCTAATCATGAAAACTGGAAACCGTTGAAGTGTCCAACAGCACGGGTCGGTGGCACGAACAGAGGTGACGGTGCTTGGACTGAGTGAAGCTTTCAGTTGAATATTCTGGGGCGCTTTGTGGTCCAACCATCGGCACTCTGCGTTGGCGCAACCAACTGTGAGAAGGCAGGATGGCCCCTGGGTCAGTCCTGACCTCCGGCCCTTGGCACACAGGACGCAGGACCTGGCCCAGAGTCAGTAGTTAATACGTTTCACGTTTGTTGAACTGAACTAACCTCAATGGAGAGATCCCAAGATGTGGGCTGAAAATGACCTCTCCTGGGTGTCCATGCTGGGCCTCTATTTCAGGCTTTTTCCAGAGCACTGCCCTTCTCCGAGGCTCCATTTCCTTATTTTTGAGCTGGCTCAAAAAACAAAAACAAAACTAAAACAAAACAGTAGCTCTTATTATAATGGCTAACCACAGGCTGGGTCGCCCCGCCTGAGCACAGCCAGACTGCACGCACACTGAATCTTAAAGGAGCGCTGGTCCTGAGGTTGAGTACGATGAAGAAAGAGAAAAGATTGTATCATTTGTAATTTTAATGCTTATTTTTTTCCTTGAGAATGATTTGGAAGAGGAAGAAAAACAGAAGGAAAAAAAAAATTACCCACAACCCCAACCACCCAAACAGAAGTACAAAAATGTTGGTGTCTTTCTGTTCAGCCTTCCTCCCACCCCGATTTTCCTACTGTAATAAAATACACATAACGTGAAATTGATCAGCCTAACCATTTTCAGTGCACAGTTCAGTGGTTTAAATGCATTCATAATGTTTTGCACCCGTCACCACTGTCCATCTTTGTAGCCCTTTTCATCTTCAAAAAACGGAAACTTTATATACCCATTAGATAGTAACTCCCCATCTCCTCCTCTCCCCGGACTCTGGAAAGGACCATTCTACTGTCTGTCTCTATGAATTTGACCCTCCAAGTGCCTTGTATGAGTGGAATCATACGCTGTTTTTTTAATGGCTTACTTCATTCGCCTAATGTCCTCAGAGTTCATCCATGTTGTTGTATGTGTCAGAATCTCCTCCCTTTTTAAGGCTGAATAATAGTCTGTTCTAAGCACGTACCATGTTTTGCTTATCCATTTACGCACTGATGGACATTTGGGTTGCTTTCACATTATTGTGAGTAATCCAATACATGAACGTGGCTGTACAAACACCTTTTTCCCACTTCAATACCTAGTTAAAAAATAATGCAAACGAATGTGTACAATTTTATCCGGCTTCTTCAATGCGCCGAAGATACTGCACGTTGACAGGGCAACCGGAGGCTGGTATGTTTGCGGGCAGTTTCACTTTTTACCTTAAACTCTTGTTTGGTCTTTTATTCTCTTTTTATAATGAAAGGGGATTACTTCTGTACTTTGAAAAGCTATGGAGAATCCATAATATCATGAGTACTTTTCAAGTCATCACATAAATATTAAAAATAAATCCCTGGCTGGTGTGGCTCAGTGGATTGAGCACCGGCCTGCAGACCAAAGGGTTGTTGGTTTGATTCCCGGTCAGGGCACATGCCTGGGTTGGGGACATGTGAGAGGCAATGGATGGATGTTTCTCTCACTCTTTCTCCCTCCCCTTCTCTCTAAAAAATAAATAAATAAATAAGTAGAATTAAAAATAAAATAAGTCAATGTTTTCATTGCTGCAGAGCTTTCCTACTAGGAGGATGGTTGTACTATGATTCTTTAATGGGTTTTCTACGTTGGACATTTAGGTTGTGTTCTTTTACTTTTATTTCTTGCTATAGTCAGCACTGAGACGGACATCTTTGCAAATCAAATGTAGCAGACGTTTTAAAATGATCATCCGACTGTATACATTGGACTAGAAATAGAGGGAGGTAATTTGTGGGGCCAATGGTGTTTTCACAAGCAGTTTTCTCCTGGGCGTGGGAGATAAAGAGATTTTGGGCAGGGGGTCCAAAGCAAAAGAAACTTACTCGGAAGTCTCAAATTTAGATTTTAAAATAAGAACTATTATATAAATTCTCACAGTTTAGCTAAATGAGCCTGGGTCCTACTCTGGCTCAGGAAGTTGGGGTGTCATTCCAAGGCCATTTATGGTGAGGGGTAGGTAAGGGTACAAGCAGAAGCTTTCAAGTCAAGGTCCTCGTTTACAAAAACGCTGCCAAGCCCCTTGAAGTCCCTCCCGCAGGTGACTCCCCAGCTCCCATCTGTGCAGATTTGATGTTGCACGATTCACGTGGGGAACCTGGAAAGTCAAGGTTCTTGACTTTCCCACAACCCACAACCTCAGGACTTTGGATCTCACTTGGTTCTGGAAATCCATTTTCGAAACTGAAGTATGGAAAATAGGAAGAGCATCTGCTTCATGTCGGACAAGGAGATCTGACCCCACTTCCGAGGGATGAGATTTGGGGGAAATTTACTTCTCAAGGCCTATAGAGATTAGTGAGAATCTTATTATGCACGTTGTAAAGGCTTAAGCAAATGGTAGCTATTTTGTTGTTGTTTGCAATTCAGTGTTAAATGCTGGGACGAGGGAAGCATCAGAATTACATCCTACCAGGGATGATGGGGGATCAGGGTAGGCTTCCCACAAGAAACCACAGCCAAATTCTCAGTGGTGAAGAGGAAAG
This sequence comes from Desmodus rotundus, assembly GCF_022682495.2. Classification (NCBI taxonomy): domain Eukaryota; kingdom Metazoa; phylum Chordata; class Mammalia; order Chiroptera; family Phyllostomidae; genus Desmodus; species Desmodus rotundus. The sequence goes on along the minus strand of NC_071393.1, from coordinate 14,620,299 downwards.
GCCCCAGGGTATTTCTTCCCTGGCAGCTGGGCCTTTCTGAGTAAGCCTGTAGCATACTGCAGTGCCAGGTGCTTCCCAAAGCCTTTGGGGTAGGGGTGGGAGGGAGAGGGGGAGAGAGGGGGAGGGGTGGGTGGGACGGGGAGGGGAGGAGGGTGTGGGAGGGTGGGTTAGGAGGGGGTGGGGAAGGGAAGGGGTGGCAGGTTACGTGATATTCTGGAGGCACCAGCCCAGGGGGAGCTGTCATTCCAATGTGTGTGACTCCCGGCATACAGTAGGCTCTCAGCCTTCACCTAGGGCATAGGAGTCCTAGTTTTCTGTCCAGGGCTTGTGCTTCAAAAGAAACACATACTAGAGTTGGACCTTGGAAATTAGCTGGGATCTCTAGTCTTTGTGACCCTCGTTTAGTCCCTTCCTCTCTGTAGGATTCAGTTTCCTCACCTGTAAAATGAGAGAGTTGACCTAGATCAAGATCTCAAAGTCAAGTGCCTCCAGGGCCCAGGAACTTGGTGAGGCATGTGGGCCGAGTGGGAACTGCGGGGCTGAGGAAGTCACCACAGCAAAGGGGCAGCCGGAGTCCAGCCCGTTGCCGTGGGAATGTGGGTCCAGTATCATCAGCTCTTCCTATTTTCCATGAACTTGTACAAATCTGGAAAATCTCCCACATTTCAGTGTCCAGTAACCAGCCCAAACTTTTCAGTAAACGCTACGCTGGCCGAATGGAACAAGCCAGTGGGCCCAGTTTGTCTTCCCTGGAATGGCTCCTCTCAGGGGAGCGCTCTGACTCACATTTGCCATTTTTCGTGCCTAGAAATTGCTCCCAGGATTCCCGGGTGGGCCTCTCTTGGCCAATGGTATGTAATATATGACCTTGGGCAGTGAGGTCAAATGCTTGAGCCTGTGGCTGTACCCCCACCACAGAAATGCTCTGAGATAGGGCCTGGGCCTTGAACCCAGTCCCTGGTAGCTGCCCAGGAACTCAGAGCTTTCTTAGAAATTCCTAGAAACCCTTGCAGCCCCTGACCCTTGGTAGGCTCATCCGACCCACTGGACTCCAGGTGGCCACCAAACAAACTCTGGTAAAAGCAGAACTTGGATTCACGGGAAATAAGCCTGGGTGGAGCCTTAGGTGTCATCCGGTTCAATTCCACCATTTCACAGACCCAGACTGGGAAGGAACCTGCCCCAGATCCAGGGGGACCCAGGTCCCTGCTACAGGGATGGTTGTCACTAGTGAGCACTTTGGAACCAGGCAAGCCTGGCTTCAAATCCTGACTTTGCACTTGCCAGCTCCTGATGTTAGACCTTTTCGTAGATAAATAAATCTGCTCCATAATCCACTTTGTTTCATGTTTCATGCCTCTACACCTTTGCTCCGCTTCCTTTATTAGGAATTCCCCTTTCCCTACATTTGTTTCTTCTAAAAAAATCTTATTTTCAATAATCAGCTTAGATTTCAACTCCTCTGAAGACTTTTATCCATTTATTCATTTGAATATGTAATGCATTCACAAACACATTCAAAGTTCAAGTGGAATGAAGTCTTTCTTGATCTTTAGCCTTTATCCCAGTGTCTTTGACCTCTCCCTCCATTAATCTGCCTCAGTGGCCAGCACGGGGTCTTGGAATGAATGGGGAATGATTATAAGATTCATCTCTGGGGTGAAATACTATGCAGCCATTCAAAATGAAGTGGAATAATTTTGAAAAATATTCACAAATTGTTGTTGCCTTAAAAGAGTAGAGATCCTACTTCATACAAAACAGTAGGATCCCAATTTTGTAAAAAAAAAAAAAAAAGACAGTATATATAGAAAAAAGATTTGAGGCTGTGCAGTAAAATCTAACCAGTGGCATTTAGTGGGGGGCAAACTTACAGGTGATTTTTTCCTACTTCCATTTTTCTATTATCCTTCCTTTTCACAATTTTCCACATAATCACCGATTCACTTCATAGTCGTTATCAATAAATTCTTTACACTGTTGAATCTCTTACACTCTTTGACCGCCCAACAAGGCTGGGTGACCAGGAAAGTGAGGATTATTATTCCCATTTTAGAGACACACGGACTGAGGTTAGAGGAGGGTCTAGGACTTGCCCAAAGGCCGCAGCTAATGCACGGAGCCAAGACTGAAACCCAGATCTTCCCAAGTCCAGTTCTTTGTTTCCTTAAGGGAAACCCCCTGTTACTTCCTGCATTCTTGTAGCCATGCACATGTGGCATCTAAAGACTGGGCAAGGTACAGAGAGGCCAGTGAGAACAGACATGAAGCGACATCTTGAAGAGGGCTGGGGGAGCTTTGCCCAATGTTGACTTCCCCATAGTAACAGTCATATGTTGTTTTAGTCAAAGCTCTTTGCAAAGACCTATTCAAACTAGTTTAAGTGAAAGGAATATGAATTTACCAGAAGGACACTGCTACATCTCACTGAACCCCAAAATAATGGGGCCTTAGGAGGCCTGGGAAAGAGTCAAGAGTTCTGAGAATCAGTTAGAGCTCTTTTGGTTGCAAGTAACAAAGTCACTCAAGCTCTGTAAGGAAAAAAGAACTTTATTTGAAAGACACAAGAGGGTCCTCGGGACCCCACAAATGCGGATGGCAGCAGGCCCAGAAGAAGGGAGAAGAGCAGTTTGGGGACCAAGGAAATCCTTTCTCTCCATAATTTGTCTCTGATGTGTTTTTTTTCAGGCTGCAAACCAGCTTCTCTGCTTCTCTGGTATGGATGGAGAGAAGACATTCTGTTCCCCAGCTCTCTCCTGTGTCACATGTTTAGTTCTGGCCACACAGAAAGACTGGACCAAGTTCCCAGGGAAAGGACTAGAACTGGCCAGACTTGGATCTGCTGCCACACAGGTCCAGTCTGTTATGGTCAAAGATAAGATCACATGGTACAAAAACAGCTGCCAGGAGCCAGCCTTCATTCTTCTTTCCCCTGAGCAGTCTTGCATTCTACAGATTGGCTTTCTCTATCTACCCGGGTGCGTGACAGAAGACGGCTGCACCAAGAATCTGAAATTTTCTCCTCTTCCTCATCCCAGCCACACTAGAAACCAACTAATACTGCAGAGCCCCAGTGCTGAAACTTTCAGAGAGAAAATTGGATGAGCCCAACTCAGGTGACCTTATAAACCCCTGGTACCATCCCCTGTGTCCAGGAGAAAGGGAGGGGCCCTGTCCTACCAAACGACTGCCGTGGCCCACACCGCGGGGAGAGGACAGTTCTCAGAAAATGTGACTGTCGTGAACTGGGCAGATGCCTCACACGATGAGGGCTCTTCCTGAGGCTATGATATCATGTCATGACTGCTCAGCTTGAAAGCATCTTCACAGAGCAGGGACTCGCCTCACTATCTTCCACTGAAGCCCCAGAAAAACTGGAGTGTCTTTTCCTTTTAAGGACATCAGGCTTAGGAAGGAGCCTTTGTGCACACTGACTAATTCGATTTGTCCAGCATGTTGAGCAATTACCTTGAGCTGTGCCAGGCCCTGACTGTCCAGAGATGATCAGATATCATCTCTGCTCAGTAGGTCCCACCCACCCCTGCTCCCAATATTGTGTTTCTGTCAGTCAAGTTCATTTAGAAATCTGTTATTTCCGACACAGCCTGCTTTGAAACTTCCAGCTGACTGCATTAGGAGGCACTCAATTGCAGGAATTCATCTGAGAGTTCAGATCACAGGAACTAATAATGTACTCGATCTCCTTACTCCGAATCATCATTTTTTTAAAAAACAAAAATCTTATGAAGGCCATTGAGAGTGGTGAAATTGATATCTGGTTGGGATTTCCCAAGCAGCCTCCAAGGCCTGTCATTACCGGCTGGAATCTGGGCCAGACACACTCAGGATGCTCTCCAGCGCCTGCCTTGGCTCGTCGTGCTACGAGTGGCTCTGCGGAAGCCATGAAGGGAACACATTTTCAGTGTGCAGCCAAGTTCCGACTCTCCCATTTACTAGCCGGGCCACTGTAGGTGGTGCACCTCCCCTCTCTGAGCCTCAGTTATGGCCTCCTTAGCAAAGGATGCAGAGCCCCGGCCAGGGAGGTCAGTTGGTCAGCGCACTGTCCTGATACACCAGGGTTTTGGGTGTGACCCCTGGTCAGGGCCCATACAAGACTCAAGCAATAAATGCATAAACAAGTGAAAGAACAAATCGATGTTTTGTTTTGTTTTCCTCTCTCTTCCCCTCCCATTCCTCTCTCTCTAAAATCAATCAATAAAACTTTTTTTTCTTAAAAAAAACCTTTTCTTTTTAACAGCAACAGAATCTCAGACTAGTTGCTGTTACTTCTGGGAGAAGGAGGGGATTTCAGTAAGCAGCAAACCGACATTTTCACCTATTACTTCATTAGATGGTCTGAATGAACTACCAAGAACTTATGTTTCTCTTGACTTTTAAAACAAATTTTAACAACTCAGAGTAGAACCCAGGCAAATTAAGAAAAAACGTTGGGGATCAGCTTTTACCACATCCAGGCACGTGTTGCTGCTGACATCTTGCACCAAAGCTGAATCCATGGCGCTGCTGCCTCAGGCGGGTTTTTTCTCTTCTTCTACCTCACTCAGAAGCCCCTCACTCAGAAGCAGAGGTCCTGGGGTCTCTCTCTTGGCTGCCCCCAAGGTCCTGCTATATTAATTTGTGGGATCCTGTGAAAAATGAAAGTGTGGGGCCTTGTGTACAAAAAGCACAGGGAAAAATGCTGTTGAAAATAACAACACGTAACGCTTTTTCCTTTTCTGCGGGTCTCTCTCGACTTGTCCTAAGGAAAGAAAAAATAAAATTTTAAATTATTAACATGAATTTTACCATTCGTGTTTATATTGTGCAATGCCAGCTTTAAATACGAAAAAGAAAATTTAACTCATGTGCGGCATAACCAAATTCACACAGTTTGCATTTTGTGACTTGTACGTGCATTTGTATTCTTTTTCTCGTTGCTACAGCCATGGAAATGCTGCACAAAACAAGCTCAGCTGTGTTTATTTCACTTCCTGATACACGCACATTCTACCAACACTCTCACTCAGCTCACTGATCCCACGTAGGGAAAGACTAAAAGGAGAAGGAATTGTGGGTTGCCCTATCCTCCCCTTTCCATCATCATTTTCAGCATAAGTAGTTGGCTAATAATATAGAGAAGGCACATGAGTAAGACAGAATACGATGGGGTTCTTTGATTATTTATGTCGCTTGGAACATTAGTGCCTTTTTCCTGTGTTCAAGCAAGTTCTGGTTCAAGTAGAAGGTCCTCTCAGCGCTGTGGCCCCACTCACTCAGTCTTGGAATAACCCGTTTACCTTGTGCTCGACTGGAGTCTCACTGAACTCCCATGTACGGTGTATCCACTAGAGTTCTGTGCCATGGGACCTCACTTACAAAACACCAGTTCAAAAATAACATTATTAAGAATTTCAAGATGGTGACAGCAAGGGCAAGGACCTTCAGGATGAGGCACCCGGTGGGGCTATGTAGGTGGCACATGGGTCACTCAGCACAGTGGAGCACACACTAGGTGTGCAACGGTCAAGGGAGGAGAGCTTTGCACAGGGAGTTAGGAGACGTGTTCTGATTCCAGCGATGCTGCTGGTTTTGGCGGAACCTTGGATTAAATATTTCTGCTTCACAAGCTTCCAAATACACCTATAAGATTATTTCCCTGCCAGCTCCAAAGCCTGCCTTGGTCTCCTCTTGTTTTATGTCTCAGCTTAAATGCCACCCCCTTACAGAGGCCGCCCCTGACCACCCTAACAAATGCTCCCACCCAGTTGTTTTCATCACTGTGTGCTCTTGGTCTCCTTCCTAACACTTTCTCCGTATTGTGATGATATAGTGATTTCTGTGTGGGTTTTTTTTTTCATGCCTCCTCCACCAGGATGTAAACTCTACAAGGTCAGGCTCTATTGGGTTGGTTCCTGGTTGTAGCACAGAGCAGGTGTTTTGTAAATATATGTTTGAATGAAAACTGAACTCCAGGAGGATTTCCCCACAGGGATTCTAATGAACCAAAAACTGCTCATGAAGAGAAAAACTGCTTGTGATATAGTATTGAGTTCAAATAAATAACAAGTACAAAACTGGATATCAAGAATGATGCCTGGAAAAAAAATACAATAAAAACATTTCGAAAAAAATCCAGAAGGATACCTAAATTCATTTAGAAAAAGAGTAAATGCAGAGAAAATGTCTGTAGGATTCATGCATAAATGCTAACAGTGGTGGGATTATATGTGATTTTCATTTTCTTGCTTTTGTATACCTGTATTTTTTCTTTTCTTTTTTTTTTTTTTTAAGATTTTGTTTATTTTTAGAGGGAGGGGGAGAGAGAAAGAGAAGGAAAGAAACATCAATGCATGGTTGCCTCTCGTGTGCCCCCTATTGGGGACCTGGCCTGCAACCCAGGCATGTGCCCTGACTGGGACTCGAACCAGTGGCCCTTTGGTCCTCAGGCCTGCGCTAAATCCACTGAGCTCCCTACCCAGGGCTGTATACTTGTGTTTTCTAAAGTTTCTGTATTGAATATGTGTACTTGTGTAATAAAAAATAAATATAAACTACTACATGTGCATCGAAAGAAGGCCTGGAAAGAAATATATGTACAAAAACAGTGATAGTGGATGGTCGGACTGTAGGTGTTTTCTTTTGTTTTCCTTATACTTTTTTGTATCTTCCAAATGGTCTATAAGGAGACATTTTTAAAAGTTCATTTTAGAGAGAGTGAAGAAGGGAGAGAGAGAGAGAGAGAAACATCAATTTGTTGTTCCACTTATTTATTCATGCATTTGTTGATTCTTGCATGTGCCCTGACCTGGAATCCAACCCCCAACCTTGGTGTATCTGGGTGCCCAGGGTTCTCTCCATGTTGTTGTTGCTGTTTTTAAATAACCTTGACAGTTTTGAGAAGTACGTGTCAGGTATTTTGTAGAAAACGCCTTTATTGGGATTTGTCTCACGATTGGACTGGGGTTATGGATTTGGGGGAGGAAGACCAGACTAAAGAGCCATTTTCAGCACATCGTATCAAGCGTAAATACTATCTCCACGATTTATCAGTGTTGATGTGTGTTGACCGTGATCACCCGGCTAAGATAGTGTTTGTCAGGGTTTTCCATTGTGAAGTTACTCCCCCCGGCCACCCCCACACTGTACTTTTTAGAAGGAAGTCACTATGTAGTGCCCACACCTAAGCAGTGGGGACTAATGTTCCCCTTCCTTGTGGAGCAGGTACCCACATAAATCATGTGGGATTCTGCACAGGGTATTTGTCTTTCTCCCCCATGTATTTATGTATTCAATCATTTATATCAGTTTGGACTCATGGATATTTTTACTTTGGGTCACAACCCAGTTCTTTATTCCTCCTGTTGCTCAGATTGTTCCAGCTTTGGCTAATGGGAGCTTTATTTGGCTAATAAAATCTATAGGATTTTAGGGTTTTTTTGTATTTTCACAAAAATTAGGTAAATTGTAGATATCATTCTATAAATTGATGTTTCACCTAAAAAATAAAGTATCATGTATATCCTCCCTAGAAAAAATGAAGATCTTACCCATTCTTTTTAATAGCTGTGTAATATTCCATATCATTCCATTCATATTATTCCATATATATAATGGATTCTACTGTTCCCCTACTGATGGACATTGGGTTGTCTCAGGCTTTATGTTTTTTTGTAACTGTAAACAATACTGCCACAAAATTCTTGTATCTGTATAGAAATTACAGGGTAGATTCCCTAGAGAGGGGATGCAGGGTCGAAGAGCATGTATGTTTTAATTTGATTTTTTAAAAAAGATTTTATTGATTTACTTTTAGAGAGAAGGGAAGGGAGGGAGAGAGTGAGACAAACATCAGTGTGTGAGAGAAACATCAATCGGTTGCCTCCCACACACCCCTGACTGGGGACCTGGCCTGCAACCCAGGCATGTGCCCTGACTGGGAATCGAACCAGTGACCTTTCAGTTCGTAGACTGATGCTCAGTCCACTGAGCCATACCAGCTGGGGCAAGGGCATGTTTGTCTTAAATTTTACTTCCCAAAAGGACTGTCACAATTCACCTTTTGAGTAGCAAGGAATGAGAGTACCCCTTTTTCCACATTCTTATTAGCCCTGGGCGTCAGTTCTCAGTTTTATCTGTATGATAGGGACAAAATGCTGTCTCATTGTGCCTCCCATTGAAATTTCCCTGGTCAGTAGGGTTGGTAAGCAGTTTTTCATGTTTATTGACCTTTTGGGTTTCCTCTTCTTGGAATTGCCTGGTCATATCTTTTGCTCAGTTCTCTGTTGAATTGATTATCTTTTTTAAAAAAATTATTTATTTTTAGAGAGAGGGGAAAGGAGGGAGAAAGAGGGGGAAAGAGATGTTGATGTGTGAGAAGAACATTGATTGGTTGCCTGTCACATGCCCCCAGCTGAGGAACTGGCCCACAACCCAGGCACGTGCCCTGACAGGGAATTGAACTGGCAACCTTTTGGTCCACAGGCCAGTGCTCAATCCACTGAGCCACACCAGCCAGGGCATCTTTTTTTTTTTTTCTCACAACAATTTGTACAGGCTTTTTTGTATAGTAGGAATTGTAAAACTTTGCCTTTCATATGTGTCGCAAATGTTTTACCAATTGGTCATTTATTTCTTACTTTGTTTTTGGTGTCTTCTCCAGTCCAAAAATATAGGGTTTTGTTGGGGTTTTTTTGTAAGTTAAAATTGCCAGTCATTTCCTTCAAGGCTTGGGCTTGCCTTATTTTGGAAGGTTCTCTCACCCAAGGCTTTACAAACATTTTCCTAAAATTTTTTCTAATACTTTTAATTGTGGCCATTTAAAAAGGATTAGTTATTTTCCATTTCACGTAAAATGTAAGACTCTTACAACAAGATAATTCCATTTACTCTCCCAGTATTCTCCCTTCTGTATTATGGTCTTACGTTTCTTGTGTATTTGCAAACCTCCTAATACAATATGACTGCTTTTGCTTTAAACAGCTGTCTTTAAAAATACAAGAAAATGTATAAGACAAATTTTCCAGTTATTTTGAGATATAATTGACATATACCATTGTATTTAAAAGATAATTTTAAAAAATATTATCTATGTATTTATCATTTTCAGTGCTTTTCGTTCCTCACTGCAGATCTGAGTTTTGTCTGGTATCACTTCCCTTCAGCCACGAGAACTTCCTTTTAGCATTTCTTACGGCTGGCAACGAATTCTCTTTAACTTTTGTTTTTCTGAACATGTCCTTATTCCACTATCATTTTCCAAGGATATTTTTACTGGATAGAATTCTGGATTGACCCTTTCTCTATTTCAGCATTTTCAAGATCTTGCTCCAGTGTCTTCTGGCACCTGTTTCTAATGAGAAATGAGTTGTCATTGTAATTTTTCCTCCTCTGTAATTAAATAGCTTATTTTTCTCTGGCTGCTGTTGAGATTGTCTCTTCATTCGTGGTTTTTAGCACTTTGAATCTTATGTTTTTAGGTGTGTGTGTGTTTGTATTTATTCTACTGGAGAATGGCTGAGCTTGTTGGACGAGGTTTTCTGCCACATTTGGGAAATTCTGGGCCTCTTTCATCACATAGTTTTTCTGCCCCATTATCTTTTCTCTTCTTCTGGGTTCCTGTCACAGGTATGTTACAGTTTAGTACTGTCTCTCCCACGGGTACATAAAGGCTGTTCATTTTTCCTGTTTGTTTTTTGATTTAGATAATTGTATTGATTCTTCAAGTTTACACTGCACTTTGAAATCTTTTGTTAGCTTTATTTGGTGAGTTTTTTTATTTCAGATATTGGGCTTCTCTGTTCTAGAAATCCCACTTTTAAGTATTTTCCACTTGTCTGCAGAGATGTTTCCTCATTGTATCCATTTTTTCCTTTACATTCTTGAACATGTTTATAATGGTTGGGTTAAATCCTTCTCTGCTGATCCAACATCTAGGTCTTCTTGGGGTCTTTTGCTGTTAACTTTTTCTCTAGACTATGTATCTTTTTCCTTCACATTTGCACAGGTAATAATTTTTTATGGTATGGTGGACATGAATGCTACATGGTAGAGAATCTGGATTTTCTTGCACTCTTTTCAAAGGTTTTGAGATGTTTTTTTTGTTTGTTTTTTGTTTTTCCTGGTAGATGGTTAATTACTGGTAAAATTTCTTGTTCCTATCAGGTTGGTTTTAAGTTTTGTTTAGGGGAGTCTCTTTGGGTTTTGTCTTTGGTCCTGGGGCATGGCCCTTACGCTAGGATTTAGTCTTTAATCCTAAAGCGTGGCCTTTTGGAGGGTCTCAACTGAATGACCAAACTGTTTAGCACGTCCACTCTGGCTGGGCTTGAATTCCAACATGTTCCAACACTGAGCAAACTCTGGTATTTCTTTTGTAAATTTTTTTTTTATAAATCACATTAATTTGTATATTTAACAAATACCTCAGGTGATTCTTTTTTAAAAAATATTTTTTTTATTTATTGAGAGAGAAGAAGGGAGGGAGAAAGAAAGGGTGAGAAACACCGATTGTTGCCTCTCACAGGCCCTCAACTGGGAACCTAGCCCACATCCCAGGCTGGTCTGACCCGGCCTGCAATCCAGGCGTGTGCCCTGACCAGGAATCGAAGCTTCAACCTTTTGGTTCGCCGGCTGGAGCTCAATCCACTGAGCCATACCAGCCAGGGCCAAACTCTGGTATTTTATTCAGCTCTTAGTCTTGAGCAATTGCTCTGTGCTGAGCCTCACAGAGTCTCCCTCTGTACACAAATAGCCCACAGCCCAGCCTTCTTTGACCAAAGACCCTTGATGAATTCCTGTGTGGAGACTTCTGCCTCCTTCCACACCTAACACTCCCTCCTCTTCTGAACCCTGACCTGCAGATTCCTGCTGCTTCAGCAACTCCACATACTGATTTCTGCCTCTTCAGCTCAGGAAGACTACTGCTTTGCTAGGGATCCACCTCTCTTCACTGTGGATGGGAAACTGTCCCCAGGCAGAAAGCCAGAACAGACAAGGAGCGCATCTTGTCTATTTTCCTTTTCTCAAGGATCGGAGTCTATGTTGCCTGTTTTCCAACACTTGAAAACAATCACTTCTGATTAGTTGTTTAGGGTTAGATAATTAGTTTGTCAGCATTTGAAGTCTCATTTTCTTTGTCATTTTATAAACATCTTTTTAGAGGTATAAGGGACACACAACGCATTGTGCATAGCTAACATGTACAATTGATGAGTTTTTTAAAATTTTATTTATGATTTTAGAGAGAGAGGGAAAGAGAGAGAAAAACATCGATTCATTGTTCCACCAATTTATGTATTCATTGGTTGATTCTTGTGGGTCCCCTGACAGGGGACTGAACCTGCAACCTTGGGGTATCAGGACGATGCTCTGAGGTATCTCGCCAGGGGCAATCGATTTATGCATAAGTTTTGATTTATGCATATACCCATGGAACCATCAGCACAATAAAAAAATGTAGATAATGGATCTGACTGGTGTGGCTCAGTGGGTTGGGCATTATCTGGTAAACGGAAAGGTCGCCGTTTCCATTCTGGTCATGGCACCTGCCTGGATTGCCAGCCAGGTCCTCCAGTTGGGGGTGCGTGAGAGGCAACCAATTGATGTTTCTCTCCCTCTCTTTCTCCCTCCCTTCCCCTCTCTCTAAAAATAAATAAATAAAATCTTTAAAATTGAAGACATCTCACCTGTAAAACCTTCTGAACCTTGTGTCTTCTAAAATGATTGATCCTGACTTTTCAATCTCTTTTATAGTTATTAGTCCATTTAGGCCTCTTTCTCTTCTTGAGGGAATTAGAGTATTTTTATTTTTTGCCAGGAAGTCATTATTTCCCCTAGATTTTCTAATTATTTGCTATAGAGCTAAACATAGCCTTTTGTAATTCTTTTCATTGCTACTATTAGTGGTTATATTGCCTTTCTTATTCACAATTATCATTTATTATTATTTTTTTCTACCCTTTACCCCTTATTCAGGCTTGCCAGGATACTTTTCCTTTCTATTTTATTGGTCCTTTCACTTACTTTTGAAAAATTGCTCTTTTTTTAAGATTTTTTTTTTTAGAGTTTACTTTCTACTTTATTTTGGTTTACTTGTACTATTTATTTTTGTTTTTTTGTATTAATTTTTAAATTTGGATATTTAATTCATTCATCTTTTTAAAAAATAATAAAAACTTTTGAGACTACCCAATGTCCTCTGAGTATAGCTTTAGCAGTATTCTTACGGTTTTGGTATGAAGTGTTTTATTCATAAGGTTGTAGAGGATTTGAAATTTTACTTTTTGCTCTTATTTAGTTAGGAGATTGTTTCTTAATTTCCCAGTGGTTACATTTTTTTCATGTCTTTGCTGCTGATGTTTAATTTTATTAGATTACGTTCAGAGAAGGCAGCCTGTGTAATCTCTTTTATTTGGCGTATAAGGAAGATTCAAAAAATATTCTTACACTTTTTTTTTTTACTACCATTCAATGGTTTTTAGTATATTCACAAGGTTGTGCAGCTACCACCACAATCAATTTTATAACATTTTCATCACTTCAAAAAGCAACCCGTACCTTTTGGCAGTCATTTCCCTTACCCCTTCCACCCCCTAAATCCTAGAAAGTCATTAATCTCCTGTCTGTCTCGATAAATTTGCCTATTCTGGCCATTTCATGTAAGTCATATAATATGTGGTCTTTTGCGGCTGGCTCCTTTCACTCAACGTAACGTTTTTAGGATTCATGCGTATTGTGGCACGCATCAGTACACTCCTGTGTATCGTCCAATACTACTCCACTCTATGGGTATAGCACATTTTATTTGCCCATTCATTAGTTGATGGGTACTTGGGTTGTTTATACTTTTTACCTATTATGAATAATGCTATTTTCTTTTGGGGTTTTCATTTGGCATGTTTTTCACCATTTATCAATCTATTTTCATTCTTTTATTTTTAACCTTTCTTTTACACATAATTTAGGTGGGTTTTTTTTTTTTTCATACTTAAGGCCCAGCTAGATTTTTTTAAAAAAAAATCCTATTTGACAGCTGTTTTTGAGAGTGGAATTTAGCCTGTTTATTGTGTACCAGGTACATTGGATGTTGTTCCTTTCATCCTATTTTACGTTTATTATTTATTTTACTTTATTATTTCCTCTTTCTCCTTTTTCTACTTTTGCTGCCTTAATCACATTTCCTTAACCACTGTTATTTTATAAGCTCTACTGTGCCTTTTAATTCTAACCATGGTTACCTTTCCATTGCTAACATCATAATCAAATGCACATTTCTTTATTAACATGCCACAATTAGATAGCGCCTAACCCTTTAGGGCACATTTATTTTTCTCTTCTCCCCGGGTCTCGGTGCCTCCATTTTGTTAAAATATATTGCCATTTGTAGTCCAGGGTTTTCATTAGAATTTTTGGTTCCTTTCTTCTGTTTTGAGCACACTTGGAACAAACAAGTTTTTTGGGCATTTTTACAACTTAGAAGGCGGCTAAGGACAGAACGTGAATTCTCTTTTAGCAAAGTACTACTGTGCATTTTGACTAAAAAATGCCACGACTGGCCATGCTGATCGTATTCACACTTTCAGGTGAGCAGGCCGTGTGTTGAAAAGCAAGGACAGTTTTCTGTTGGGGGATGTCCTTAAGATACATACTCACTCCCTCCGGCTGCCACTTGCGGGGACTTCCCTCTGCTCCGCCCGTTCTCACCTGCTGAACGGGTTTCTCTCTCCAGTCTGCGTCTTCCCGGGCCCATCTCTTCCAGAGGTCTTTTCTGACCCGCATGAGACGTGAGAGCTTCTTCCTTTGAATCCCACAAGCTCCCTTGTTTTTCTCTCTTCTGACAAGTCATTAGGCTTTGTATCACTGAGGTTCGGTATTTGCGTATCTTTACCCCTCTTCTCTTCCCTTGGGGGTGGGGCAAGGTATCTTGTCTTTGTATTCCCAATGCCTAGCACAGTCCCTGCTGTGTGATACACACTGAGATGAAAGGACTGCAAGTACTAAATGGGTCAAGGAACTACACAATTGAATGCAAAAAGCAGCAGCCTTTGATTTAATGAAGATTCGTACACTTTTACTTTTTGTATCTACGAGACAAAGTATTTATAGAGAACTGTCTTCATTATACCCTAGATATGCATTCTTGAGAATTTCCTTTCTAAAAGCAGAACACTAAAAAAAAAAGGACATTTATCACTCACTAATGGTATTAACTATACTTCATTTTAGGGCTTCCGGCTGTCTAATGGTACAGTATCCTGGGAATTTTGATCTGCTTAGAAGCTAAATTTAGCCCTCATTGGTGTGGCTCAGTGGATTGAGTGCCAGCCTGCAAAACAAAGGGTTGCTGGTTCGATTCCCAGTCAGGGCACATGCCTGGGTTGTGGGCCAGGTCCCCAGCTGGGGGCACCTGAGAGGCAAGCACACATTGATGTTTCTCTCCCTCTCTTTTCCTTCCCCTTTCTCTAAAAATAAATAAAATCTTCAAAAATAACAAACAGAAAGACTAGGAGCTAAACTTAAGAAAGTGGTAACATGGATTTTTTTCATGTGTCATTTTTCGGTTCCTTCTCATGCTATCATCCAGCCTCAGGCGTTTTAGCTCTCAATTTCTATGGTGTCTGTAACAAGGTATAAATACTCTTTAGGAAAAAAATTAAATATCTTTTCTGCTTCTTTAATTTTTTTCCTGTCTCCTTGCTTTTATTTCCATTTGTTTAATAAATATGTTTTAAGAGCTTGATGTAGCTGCCCTTATACTGGTGCTAGAAATCTATCCAGTTCCTCCCTCATGGCCTCCGGGGTCAGTGGTGAGACAAATCAACCAATAAGACTGATTGCACTCTGGTGAGGCCAGAACCTGTGAGCGGGGAGGGAAGCCACAGGTGGGCCCCTACCCAGCCAAGGAATGCTTTGCAGAGACTAAACAGATCAGAAAACTATGAAGATGAGGGAGACAGCCGGTAATGGGTGGTGGAGGGAAAGGGTGGGAGAAGTATACTTACTGAACTGAGAAAACAAGTGCCAGAGAATATGCACATTGGGAGAAGTAGTATAATTACTTCAGAGTGGCTGGAATGTCCCAATAAGTGATGAAATTTTTCTTTCTTACATTTCACTTTTATTTTTTTTTTTAATTTTATTTATTTAGTTTCAGACAGAGGGGAAGGGAGGGAGAAAGGGAGGGAAACATCAATGTTTGATTGCCTCTTGAGTGCCCCCTACTGGGGACCTGGCCCACAAGCCAGGCATGTGCCCTGACTGGGAACCAAACCAGTGACCCTTTGATTCACAGCCCAGGGCTCAAGCCACTGAGCCACAGCAGCCAGGGCTCATTTTTAATTTAATTAATTTATTTTTAAAATAAAATTAAAAGATTTTATTTATTTAGAGGGAGGGGAAGATAGGGATAAATCATCAATGTGTGACAGAAACATTGATCTGTTGCTTCTCGCACGTGCCCCAACTGGGGACCAGACCTAACCTGGAAATCAAACCAGTAACCTTTCGCTTTGCAGGACGATGCCCAACCAACTGAGTCACACTGGCCAGGGCTAATTTATTTTTTTTTAGAAATACAGTGCCAAGGCACTGGTGGTTTAGTCATAATGCAAAAGGGGCCCTCTCTTACCAAGCAGACCTGGGCTAGCTTCGGCTCTTAGGAGCTTAAAGCTTGAAGGTCTACTCTTGGCCTCCTAACCTAGATACCTTTTAAGTTCAAGGACAGTGTCTGATTCACTCTCAGCTCTGTCCCCAGCCTTGGTACAGTGCCAGGCAGCAGTTGGAGCTCAGACAATATTCATTGGATAAATAAGATGGCCACCCAGGACCCTGGGGCAGATGAATATTACCCTTTGGCGTACTCCTGACAGCTTGGGGTCCCCGAGGTGGGTCCTGGGATATCTTTGAGCAATAAAATAGTTCACTTAGCTGCAGGTCTCCTATGACAGACTTGCTAAGGACAATCTACTCACAGAGCAGTGATGCCCTTTATCTTGTCAGCCAATTAATTCCTTAAGTACTCCAAGTTACGGGAGGCCTGCTGATTTGATTTTATCTGTCTTTTAAGACTGATCTTCGATCATATCCCATTCCAGATGGACTTCCTCTCCTCTTCTTCTCTCCTCCATTACTGATGGTGCAGGATCTAATTACCTCATCACCCCTTAATTTATTTATGAAAGGCCTGAGGTTAAAGAAAAGAACAAAACTCCTGGACCCTTGTCTAAAAGCTTTCCTTCCTCCATTCCCTCCTTTATGCCCAATAAAACTTCCTTTTCTGTCTCTGGCAAGTTGGAATTGTTCTTACTTGCAAATTTAAATAAATAAACTTCTCTCCCAGGGCTGAGTGGCAGCTAGCCATGTGGGTTAAGCCTGGCCTGCCACTCCCAATGGATCAATCAATCTTTCAGCAAGAATTCATTGATCCCACAGGAAGCAGATTTCAAAACCAGCACACAGCTCTTGGATGTCCTGGCTTCCTCTTCACAAGACACTTGGGGAAGAGGAGTGTTTTGAAAATTTTAATTTTATTATTACACAAACATAACATGAATACATTCAGCGTTTTAAAAATCCTAACGACACAAATATGTGCAATAACAAAGGAAAGGCTTTTTCCCTTTCCTTGCATCCTATCCCGCTGTGAGAGGTTGAGTGAATCCTTTTATTCAGACCTTTAAAAATGCACTTTGATACATGTACACCTATATAAATGTCTAATCAAAAAAACAACATAAATGGGATCACAGCGTAGGTGCGGGCCATCCCCCCCTTTTAAAAACGTTCTGGACATCCGTCCAGTCAGACCACACAAATGTACATGTTAATGACAGAAACAGAATTGACAACATAGAGGGACCATTATTAGTTTCCCTACTGATGGGCATTAACAAAATTTCAAATTTTTCAGTATTACAAGCTCTGTTTCAAGTACCGGCTCTCTGGGAATTATCCACTTAATCATGCACTTGTGGGCTCACTGTGTGCCATGCACTCTACTCGGGGTTGGGGGTAAACAAAACAGATACCTAAGTATAGCTCTGAGTGATGGAAAAGGAGAATTTTCTTTTTTCCAAGAGGGCGAGACAGGTTGAAGATCGGTCTTTACATCAACCCAGGAGGCCGCGGAATCCGCCGAGCTGTCTCCCCAGCATGGAAAGGGGCTCCAGAACCTGTAAACGGCTGGCGAGGAGGAGGGGTGGGGGGCTTCAGTGCACTTTTCACAGAGGCCCAGGGCCCGAGAGCCGCAGGTCTGGGGGCCTGTAGCAAAGAGCCACTCAACCACCATGCGCGGGACCCTGCGTGCAGGTCCGGCGGGGCGGGGCGGGGCGGGGCGGGGCCGAGCAGCGCGCGACCCTCAGCGCGCTCGGGGAGGTGAGGACTAGGGCGGCCTCTCTGGCCCCAGCTCCCGCGGGCTCTATGACACCGCGCTGGCTCCTGGTACGGGGCGGGGTTGGTTGAGGTGGGAGGAGACTACTGAACACGGTAGGTCTCGCGGTGAACCTCGTGCGGAGCTCTCTCGCGAGAACTTGGAAGTACCGCGCTTGCGCACTGTAGTAGTGCCTGGTGGCTGTGGCAGGTCCGCCGTCTGGCGTGGGGAGGGACATTGTAGTGTGGCGCTGACTGCTACCCCCGCGACTCGCCACCATGAGCAGCACCTTAGCCAAGATTGCGGAGATCGAAGCCGAGGTAATGGGAGCAACTGGCGCTTCGCTCTCCGTCCGAGCGTTCTTTTTTCGGCGGTGTCGCTCCTGCTTGAACTCCCTTCAGCCGCGTCTGGACTGGGCCGGCGTTCCCCGACTTCCCTCAGCCCGGAGCCGCGTCCCCCGATCCCTCTCAGCCCGGAGCCGCGTCCCCCCGAAGGCTCTCTGCCCGGGGTCCGCGTTCTCCGACTCCCCTCAGACCGGGCCCGCGTTCCACAGCCCTGCACCTTGGCCGGTGCCTCCTTCCAGTGTCCAGCTCCTCTCCGAACATTGTTTCTCTGTTTTTTTCTTTCTATTTTGTTTCTGTGAGCAACGCCGAATCCCGTGCCCTTACTCCACCCCTGACTGTTCAAATACTTCAGTATCTTTACTTAGCATCCCTCGAAACCCCACCTTCCCCAGTCTCTACTTTGACGACTCCTTTTTCCCAGGAATAGAATCTTGAATTAGATTGACATCTGTGGTAGCTGTCGATTCCACCTGGATTGTTGTGTGACTCCGTTGCTGAAGTGCTCGGAGCTCTTTAAACCTGGGAAAGTGGTAACCTGGTGTCACATGGGGCATGCCAGGTACAAGCCCTAGAAAAGGAATCAGCAGATGAGTTTTAGTCTAATCTGTGGATGCTAATTGTAATGACCTTGGTCATGTCTCCTTCTTGGACCTCAGTTGTTTGCTCTGTAATGAGGAGAATGAGCTGGGTGGAGAGAATGAGATTTTACTCTTTAATCTTTTTAAAAATTGATTTTAGAAAGAGGAAAGGAGGGGGAGAGAGAGAAAGAGAGAAAGAGGCATTGATTTGTTGTTCCATCCATTTATACATTCATTGGTTGAGTCCTGCATGTGCCCTGATTGGGGATCCTGTTGCAACCTTAGTGTATCAGGATGATGCTCTAACCAGCCGAGCTTCCTGGCCAGGGCCGATTTTCATGCTTTTTAAAGTCTGGTTGAAATGGATATGGGTAGGGCCCTGGCTGAGTAGCTGAGTTGGTTAGAGCATCCACCCGATAGGCCAAGGTTGCAGCAGGTTCCATCCTGGGTCAGGGTACATACAAGAAGCAGCCAGTGATTGCATAAATAAGTGGAGTAACCAATCTCTCCCCCCCACCCTCTGTCTCTGTCTCTCTCATCAATTAGAAAAAGTGGGTATGGGTATACTGACATTCGAGGGACCTAGGAAGAAGCATTCTCAGAGCTGGGGTAGCATTCATTCTGGATATTTTACTCTGTAGGAACTGCTTCTGATTTATGGCTGTGATTCTTCCCCTGTAGATGGCTCGGACTCAAAAGAACAAGGCTACGGCACACCACTTAGGGCTGCTTAAGGCTCGCCTTGCTAAGCTTCGCAGAGAACTCATTACTCCAAAAGGTGGTGGTGGCGGTGGGCCAGGAGAAGGTTTGTGTTTTTCTTAAACATTTTTTTATCTGTCTGGTGTAATTTCTATCAAAATAATACATGTGGTTTAAAAATAATTTTAAAACTTTTGTCAAAGTATATTTGTATTTTCTAAGACTGAATTCTTGAATTGTGTTTATTGTAATGGTTTCAAGAGCAAATGAATATTGTCTAAGTGAACTAGGGTTTTATTGATGTATATATTGTACTGATGCCAGTAGATTTATAGGAATATGTAAATATGTACAGTCAGTATGATAAAAAGTAAGGAAATGGATGCAAAGGGAGATGAAAGTAGGAAGAATAAGCTGAAGCGAAGAGATAAGGTTAGAACCAAAAGTAATGTCAAAGTCTGTACACTTTTTAGAGAAGGGCCACAAATTTGGCTTTGAACCTGTTTGTAGCCATTGTAAAAAAGAAAGAAAGAAAGAAAGAAAATTCAATCACACAGTTCCCAGGGTTTATAAGATAAAAAGGAAACCTGTTTTTTAGATCATTTATTATATAATACTTGAGTCTCAAATACCACGAGTACCAGAAAGTTATATAACAGCTTAAGTGGTAGAGGGATGAAATATTTATATCAAACAGTTCATTAAACGTTGTGAATTGCTATAGGGGGATTTTGTGTGCTTAGTTCTACTCCAGAGGTAAACTGTAAAAAACTGCAGAAATAGGTCCTAGTGAGATGGGTAGCCTGAATGTGAAAGGAATTACACGCGTCTCAACACTCAGAGATAACTTCCTTCCTCTTCTTGATGTTGATTGATATTTTAGGTTTTGACGTGGCCAAGACAGGTGATGCTCGAATTGGATTTGTGGGTTTTCCGTCTGTGGGGAAGTCAACACTGCTCAGTAACCTGGCAGGGGTCTATTCTGAGGTGGCAGCCTATGAGTTCACTACTCTGACCACAGTGCCTGGTGTCATCAGATACAAAGGCGCCAAGATTCAGGTGAGTCAGTCTTGCAGGCCAAGGAAGGGAAGACATCCATTCTTTTATTCATTTAAAAAGTATTTATTGGGAGCTGTCTGTATGCCAGACCTTTGATCTACCAGGCCCTTATTGTCTAGCAGGGAAGACAAAGCAGTAAAGACAATACTACGCTCTGGCTGGTGTGACTCGGTTGGAGTGTCCTCCCATACTCCGAAAGGTTGGGCGTTTGATTCTGAGTCAGGGCACATACCCAGGTTGTGGGTTTGATCCCTGCTCTGGGTGTATGTGGGAGGCCAGCCAATCAGTGTTTCTCTCTCAATGTTTCTTTCACAGTGTTGTGTGAAAGAAACATTGATCAGTTGCCTCCTGCATGTGTCCTAACTGGGGACCAAACTCCCAACCCAGGCTTGTACCCTGACTGAGAATTAAACCGGTGACCTTTTGCTTTGTGGTACGACACCCAACCAACTGAGCCACACCAGTCAGGACAGAAGATTCATAGTTAAAGTAATATTCACACACTCATAAGGAAGATTGAATTTGGATCGCCTGAATTTTGGGTACTTGAGAAATAAATCGTTCTATTTGATCTGCTCAGATTTATAACCAGTTTTTCCTTTTCTTTCCTCCCCCGGTCCTTAATCTTGCAGCTTTTGGATCTCCCAGGTATCATTGAGGGTGCCAAGGATGGGAAAGGTAGAGGCCGTCAAGTTATTGCAGGTGAGTGGTCCAGGGCCACATCCTGGAATGTCATTGCTTTACCAGGTACTGTTCCTTTAGATGGGGACTGTGGGCTTGGAGAGGATACCACGGTGTAGGGCATGAACCTGACTTCTTACTGGAATAGAATGTCAGAATTTGTGGGACATCAGATCCCATTTGAGGAGAAACTCTAAGGACAGGAGAAGTAAAGTGCTTTGCCCCAGTATCTCAGGTGTTCATGGCAGATTTTGAACTAGAATTCAGGTTTCCTGACTCTCACCCATGCTTTTCCCTCTTTTCATTAAATAAACTTATAAAATGCTAATTATAAATTGCAACAGTCTGCTCTCCCACCTCTCCTCACCTTCACTGTCACTCCCCATTCGCAACTATACTTTCAACTCTTAATTGTTTCTTCTGCTACTTATCCTCATGCTTTTAAAAACTGAGTTTTTGCTGTTTCATGGTTAATTAATTTTAGATATCATCTGTTGTTTTTTTTATGGAGGAGAATGAACTCTCTTTTAGTCCCTACCTGTTTTCCCATTTTTTTTTCAAAGAAGTTACATCACAAGTTTTAGTTAAGTCATCAGTTATGACATGATTGTGTAATGACTATGTAACTTCTGTTCAGTGCTGAGACTAGTATATTACGACTTTTTTTTTCCTGTTGAAATGTGTTTCTTTGCCTTAGCTGGTGTGGCTCCGTGGGTTGAGAGCTGGCAAACGAACTGAAATGTCACTGGCTTGATTCCCCGTCAGGGCACATGCCTGGGTTGCGGGCCAGGTGCCCAGTTGGGGGTGTGCAAGAGGCAGCCAGTCGATAATTTCTCTCACACATTGTGGTTTCTCTCCCTCTCTCTTGCTCTCTCCCTTCCGCTCTCTCCCTTCCCCTCTCTCTAAAAAAATAAATAAATACGATCTTAAAAAAAGAAAAAGAAATGTGTTTTTCAAAATTTGTTTTTCATGGAGTAAATAATTGGTTATTGTTTGGTTTTGTTTACTTTTTCTGTATTTGCTAATATTTTTCAAATGTTCCAACATATTAAATGCCTGTCAGTCAATATTTATCTAGATACTTGAATACAGTTCTAGAAGTCATCTTGCTGATGTTATTCTCTCCCCTGCACCCTGACTCTGCTGTTGTGTACACTTTGTCTTCATGGCTCAGTATGGACTGGTTGCTTTCTAGACCAGGGCGGTCCCCTCATGGAAATGCTCTGAATCTCTGCTCTTAGGCATGTGTGGCTGTTGAACACTTTAAATGTGCCTAGTGCAATTGAGGAACTAAATTTTATATTTTAATTTTAATTAATTTAATTTTAATTTTAATTAATTGGGGTTGCTGGAAAAGCTGTCCCCCTCAAGCAGATAGTAAGAAGGGTTTCATATGGAGCAGGGTAGGGAATAAAAGGGCAATGACTGGCCAAGCTGAAGAGTCCCGTCACCCGCAGTGATGCTTACCCATTCATCTGTGAGGAAGTGAAGGGGAGAGGGTGTGTTTTCTTGCCCCTGAGTTCAAGCATCATGCTATGAGGTTCTAAAACCAAACTCTTGTTTTTATTCTACTAGCAGAATCTATATTGGACAAAGCACCTATAGACTTTTTGCATGGCTGTTATGCTGAAATTTTCTTCTGTGTTCATGTGTGGGATTCCCCTATTTCCTAGAGTCATTGTTTTACTTTTTGGGGGGTTATTGTCATATTTTGCTGAAGTGTGTTCTATAGTAACCTCCCAAGAAAGGGTAAATGGTAGGTCATTATTTCTGTTTTCCACTTCTACAGTATTTTTATTCTACCCTTATATTGAATTATTAGTGTAGTTATTGTATAGAATTGGCAATAGAAATGTTCTTAATTGCTATAGTGGTTAGATAGGCATATATATTTGTCATCAAACCATATGCTTAACTTTGGCACAATTTATTTTTTGTAGAGTATGCCTCAATGAAGTTGACTAAAATATGCTAACCAGATAATCTTATTCTTTTAGGATTCTTACTGTTCTAAATCTTTTAAAACTCTTTCATGGATTTAGGTTAATGCTGGGTTTGTTTCTTCATCCTGACTTGTTTTTGTACTAGTGAGTCTAGAAGTTGGTGCATCTTCTAGGTACAGTAGTAGAAAACAAGGTATACATCACAAATTGACTTCTGGCATAAATCTTTGTTATCCTTAAGAGCTTCATGTGTGTCTATGTATTTACAAAAACATCCTTTGTCTCTTAAGTGCAGGAACTCCCCCCATCCCCCCCAATTTTGAGTATTTAGATTAGCTAAATCTTTAATAAACTTTGCTTGGGTATAATTTTAATTTTTCAATTCTTCAGTGGCCCGAACGTGCAACTTGATCCTGATAGTTCTGGATGTCCTGAAACCCTTGGGACATAAGAAGATAATTGAAAATGAATTGGAAGGCTTTGGCATTCGCTTGAACAGCAAACCTCCCAACATTGGCTTTAAGAAGAAGGATAAGGGCGGTATTAATCTCACAGCCACTGTAAGTGGAGACGGTGATACGAGGCAGGCAGTGGGGGGAATGGATTGAGCTACCGGGAGAGTGACATTTGGAAATTACCTGACTTCTAGCACTATTGAAGTAACACAATGACCTTGTAATGACTGACAGGAATCAAGAGTAGGGTAAGGGTCCATCTCAGTCTTACCTTTGCACCTTCCTCTTCTGGGTTCTCTGTTTGGGATGGTATGGGAGTGTAGGCCAATCTTATGCTTGCATGAAGCACATGCCTGCCAATGTCGTGTTTTTCATTCAACACAGATCAATAGAGTGCCTACCATGGGCACTGTTTTAGCATTGTTTTAGGCTCTGGGGGAGGGAGAAAAATAGACAAAAATTCTTGCCTTATATTCTAATGGGGGAAAATAGCAAACAAAATGGGGTAGATATGGTATAGTAGATGATGTGGAATCTGAGGACAAAAGTAAACTAGGGAAAGGGGATGGAGAGTACAGCGGGAGGGTTGCAGTTTTAAGTAGGTTGATCAGAGAAGTCTTCAGTAGGGTGATGTGAAGGAGTGAACCAAATGAATATCTGGGGAGAGCTTTTATTTTATTTTATTTATTTTTAGAGAGTGGAAGGGAGGGAGGGGGAGAGGGAGAGAAACACCAATGTGTAGTTGCCTCTCACATGCCCCTTACAGGGGACCTGGCCTGCAACCCAGGCATGTGCCCTGACTGGGAATTGAACCAGCGACTCTGTTTCATAGGCCTGCGCTCAATCCACTGAGCTGTACCGGCCAGGTCGGGAAGAGCATTTCTTGTACAGGGAGCATTCATGGCTCTGAAGTAGAGCAAGCCTTTGCATGTTTGAGGAACAGCAGAGTGAGCAAGTTAGGAGAGTAGTAAGAGATGAAGTCACAGAATAGGGCCATACATGCTTTTATTTTGCAGGAGTTGAGTTACTGCTGGTTGGGTTCCAATCTGTGGAGAAAACATGATCCTGATTTAGGTTTTAGTGGAATCAGTCTGGCTGTTTGAGGAGAACCATCTGAAATGGATTATGAGCAGAAGCCGGGAAACCTTTTAAGAGGTTATTGCAATAAGCCAGTCAAGAAGTAAAAGCTTCTTAGACCAGGGTTGTAATAGTGGAGGAGATGCAAAGTGGTTGATTGTGGAAAGGTTTGAAAGTAGCTGATAGGAACTTACACCTGGATTGGATGTGGTTTGTGAAAGAAAGAGATGACTTTTTTTCTTCTAAGGTAGAAAAATGCACTCTTATTACTAAAATGGTAGGACTTTGGGTAGAATGGGTTTGGAGAGGAGGGGGAAAATCAGGATGTTCAGGTTGAGATGTCAGACACCCAGGTGTTGCTGTCAAACAGTCATATGAGAAATGGTCTGGGCTGGGGGTGTGAAGTTGTCAGTCGTCAACTTTAAAGCCATAAGTTTAGCTGAGGTCACTAGGAAGCGAGTATTAAGTGCAGAGAGGTTCAAGTATCAGTGGCCCCTCAATGATCAGAGGTTGGTTGATGGGAAGAATCCGCAAATAAGACTTCCCAGACAAAGGAGGAGGAGAAAAGCCAGAAGAGTTTGGAATCTTGAAAGCCAAGTAAAGTATGTTAGATTGGAGGAGTGATCAGTAACTGTCCAATGCTGCTTCTACGTCATACAATTGAGGACTGAGAATTTCCTATAATGCTGAACGTCCTAGAGGTCCAGACATTTTAACTGGCGTAGGTTTAAACTTTTCTGTCCGAAAGATCCTTCCCATTATCCTGTCTTAATGTTTGAATTTGAGTATTCATTATTCTTTTTGTATTGGTTTGCTAAGGCTGCCATAATAAAGTACCATAGACTGGGTGGCTTAAACAACAGGAACTAATTTTCTGTTAATTGTGGATACGTGAGATCAAGGTGAGAGAGGGGTTGGTTTCTCCTGAGCCCTCTCTCCTTTTTGTAGAAGGCCATCTTCTCTCTGTGTCTTCATGTGATCTTCCCTCTTGTGTGTCTGTTGTCCTAGTCTCCTGTTCCTGTAGGGACATCAGTCACATTGGATTAGGACCTACCCATGTGACTTCATTTTAACTTAATTACCTCTTTAAGACCCTGCCTCCAAATGGTCATGTTATGAGATACTAGGACTTCAACATGTGAATTTGGGTGGGGGCTGTGGAGACACGCTTCAGCCTGTGACACCTTCCTTAGAGTTTGGAAAGAGTTTTAGTTTTTAAGTATTTCCTACTAAATACCAGTTACTCTCATCCAGGAGAGCAGTCTTTAGAAATGAATTTGCAGTTTAGCTAGGGTTATCCAGATTCATCAGTAGATGCTTTTGGGAGATTTTTTTGCTCTCTGACCAGTCAGTGTCTTCTGTGCTCGTTCAGTGCCCTCAGAGTGAGCTGGATGCTGAAACTGTGAAGAGCATTCTGGCTGAATACAAAATCCATAATGCTGATGTGACTCTGCGTAGCGACGCGACAGCGGATGACCTTATTGATGTGGTGGAAGGAAACAGGTATGAACTGACTGTTCAGTCTGGTGCCTGAGTTTGAATTTGAAGCCTTGTAAGGGAAGCAACCGTGGATCACGAATCTAGCAGATGTTGATTCTAACTCCAGTCGTGCTGCTATTTTCAAGTATTAGTGGACCTTGGTTTCTTTAGCTGTAAAATGAAGGGTTGGTCTTGATTCCTAACATCCTTCTTTGCTCTGAAATTTGATTATGATGGTCCCCATTTCAGTTACTTGCTGTGAACCAGGCTGTCTCCTCCACTCTGTCATACGATGGTTGAGAGTAGGTTCTCAGTCTTCACTCCCAGAATTAGTTCATGTGAGAAATCCTGTCGGCTCTCCTAACTCAGAGCAGGCCGGGCTGTTTCTGTTCTCTCTAACCTAAGGGTACACAGCTGAAACCCTAGTCCATGAAATATCACTATTAGAAATACTTTAAATTGAAAAATAGTTGAAACCACCGTGAAAATTTTTTGTGGCATTTGGATATAGTATTTTCTAGTTGCTTTCCTTTGAATTTGTTCATATTGTTTGTGAATTTATTTGATCCTCATCTGAAAACAAAGCCAGTGCTTTGAGTTAGGCATGTTGTAAGTGAGCCCCTTGAAGCCTGAGAGTCTGGCCTGCCTAATTATTGCTAACCTTAGCCGCCACATTGACTGGACATTGGAATTGTGACATTGTCAGGTGTTACATTTAAAATTTCTTTATTCTTTAAAAATTATCATGAAATATAAGATATATACTTACATTCTTACAATTCTTAAAACAACTTTTTAGGAAATTGACTCTGAGACGTGCTGATGGGCCCATATTTAAAAAGTGACTGAGCTATGAGTAGATTTAGTCTGTGTGACTCCAAAACTTGGGTGGTTCTTATTGTAGCATATATTTTCAGTCGGTAGCTGCATGGTTGGAAGTAGGGCCTGGGTTTTGGTATTTCTCAACTCATCATTCACTTTTTGGATATTCTACTTTGTTTTGGTAGAAAATTTTTCTTTGTGGGGCGGGGGGGTGATCTGCCTCTTATGATCCCTTTCGAGAGTGTCTCATTTGGGGTTCTGGGTGAGGGGGTGCTGATAATCGAGCTGATAGTCTTGTTAGTAGGTCCAGACTAATGTCCTGTTTTGTTTTGGTTTTTTAATAGAGTTTACATCCCCTGTATCTATGTGTTAAATAAGATTGATCAGATCTCCATTGAGGAATTAGATATCATATATAAGGTGCCTCACTGTGTACCCATCTCGGCCCATCACCGCTGGAATTTTGATGACCTGTTGGAAAAGATCTGGGACTACCTGAAACTTGTGAGGATGTAAGTCTTAGTGGGTGGGGTAATACTGCTGTGGGATTAAACCAGACTGCCCTAAAATGATACCCTCCGGAGCTCATTAACACTATGTCTTTTAGGAGATAGAAATTAAATGCTATTATCTGCTAGGCCATAATTGAGGGCAATTTTTAAAAAAAGATTTAATTATTTATTTATTTTTAGAGAGAAGGGAGAGAGAAAGAGAGGGAGAGAAACATCAATGTGTGGTTACTTCTTGTGAACCCCACCACTGGGGACACCTGGCCCACAACCCAGGCATGTGCCCCAACTGGGAATTGAACCAGTGACCCTTTGGTTCACAGGCTGGCACTTAATCCATTGAGCCACATCAGCCAGGGCGAGGGCAGTATTTCTCTCAAGTTAGGGGTTATCTGCATCTGTTCTTCTCAGGGGTGATAGACGGTTGATTTAGCACATGAAACATTCCAAGGAGTAGATAACCTCTGTTCCTTCTCTGTTCTAGTTATACCAAACCCAAAGGCCAGTTGCCAGATTACACATCCCCAGTGGTGCTACCTTACTCTAGGACCACAGTGGAGGATTTCTGCATGAAGATTCACAAAAATCTTATTAAAGAATTTAAATAGTAAGTATCATGGGCACATAAGTGGTACCTTCTTTTTCCTGTGAGTTACTGATCCCACTAACTAGAAATTCTAAGGATAGCATTAAGCAAATTGGTCATCAGGGAGGCTGCTGAGGTGCTTGTTTGGTTAGAACTCTGCAGTGTCTTAAAGTCCTGTGAAGTTGGAGCAGGAAGAGCTCTAGAAGCCTTTTCTGGTTAGGAGGGCTGACAGCACAAAGGGCTCTGACTTTTTGTTGTTAATTCATCTTCTTGGCAAACACAAGTGTTGATTCTTCCTGCTAGCACCATATTGGCCTCCACTGGGTACAGTCCCCCTCTGAACCTTAAGCAATGGTGAACACCCTTAATCTCTTTCTCATACTTTTTATTGCTGAGAGGGCCTATAAGCAATGATAACCCACTATTATGAGCAATCTCATTATTTATTTGTTATTTTTAATAACTTATTTTTAACTGATTTTAAATTTATAGAAAAGTAGCAGAAAATAGTCCAAAGAGTTTTCTTGTATACCTCAACTTGCTTCTCTGAACATTATCAGCTCCTATAACCACAGTACAGTTGCCAAGAACAGAAATCAGCATTGGTATATTACTTGAATTTTAATACCTTTTCTACCAGTGTCCTTTTTGTGTTTCAGGAATCTACGTAGCATTTAATTGTTACTTCTTGGGCTTCCGTTGTCCCAGTCTCCCAGTTCTATTTCCTTAGCCTTTCACTGTCTTTGATGGCCTTGATACTTTTGAATTGATCAGTTATTTCGTAGAATCTCCTTCACTTTGGGTTTGTGCAGTGTTGTCTCATGATTGAAGTGAGATGCATTTTTTGTAAGAATACCACAGAAATGATGATGTGTCTTCCGTGCATTATATCACAGGGTTCGTGATGCCATAGGTCGTATTGATGGTGATATCTGCTTCGATTACTTGGTTAGGTTGGTGTTGGTTGTTTGATTTTTTTGGTTTGTGTTAGCCTTCCCCTTCTTTTCTTTTTTCTTTTCCTTTTTTTTTTTTTTTTTTTTAAATTATTGATTTTAGAGAGAGAAACATTGATTTGTTGTTTCATCTATCTATGCATTCATTGTTGCTTCTTATAGTGCCCTGACCAGGGATTGAACCCATGACTTTGTTATATTGGAATGATGGTCCAGCCAACTGAGACACCCAGCCAGGGCTTATCCTGCCCCTATTTCATATATATATTTAAAGATTTTATTTATTTTTAGAGAGAGAGGAAGGGAGGGAGAAAGAGAAGGGGAGAAACATGGATGTGTGAGAGATACATTGATCAGTTATCTCTCACACACCGACAACTGGGGACCTGGCCTGCAATCCAGGCATGTGCCCTGATTGGGAATTGAACTGGCAACCTTTTGGTTCACAGGCCGGGCGGGGCTCAATCCACTGAGCCAAACCAGGGCAGAAATAGTGACATTTTAAAAATACTTGTTTGTCATCCTAAGAATCCTGAAAGAGTGAAGACTTTTCTTAAGTCTTACATTCCTTTTATCTAAAATAACTGTATTCCACATGTAGATGCTAGTTTTCACTATCCTCAAACCATTATATTTTCTCACAGGCTTGAACAAGTGGAGTCTTGGGAAAAGTTAGACATTTTCCTTTTCCAAACTTCATAGGTTTCTGTGTAGCTCCTGCCTTCCATGGTGGCAGAACACTGCAAAGCCTCTAGAACTGTAAGTTAACCAGGGAATTAAATGAGAGGGAGAAAAACATTTTGGAGAAGACACATACCAAAGCAAATAAAATTTTATTTGGTCACTGTTTTCCTGTTTTTGTTTTTTAAATTATTGCCCAAATAGCTTTTTAACCGTCTTAGTAATATAAAAAATTAGACTTCAGACCTACAAATTATAACACTTGTTCGTGTTGCATCCCTTTTACATCCTTGACCACGTGCACAGCACATACCCCTTGATCACTTACTATATGTGTTTCCCGTGTTTTGTAAGGTTTATATATATCATTTTTAACCACGTTTGCCCTGTCTTTTGCTACTTTACATAATTTCCTCATCTTCATGTACAAAACTTACCCTTTTTATTTAACTTAGAAGTATGATTAATGATTATATGGCTTTTCATATTTTTTGTTGCATTACTTTCCAAAAGGGGTGAACCTTTTACATTGCTAATCAACAAAGTAGGAGGCACAGACTTTACTGTAGGCATTGAGTGATAAAAAGTAGTTTTCTTGTTTAAGATAATAAAATGATCACTCACTTTGTATTTACCTTGCTTGTTAGTAAATTAGAAAAATTGTATATATATTTGTTTTACTAATACTGTTATATTTATTCCTGCTGTTTATCTGTTTTTTCAAAAGTGAAATCTTATTTAGTGATTTCTTTTTGGAACATAGATTTTTAAAGTTTTGATGCAAAGACGATATAATAACAATATGGCCACCATTTTCTATACATTGGTACATAGTATTTAGCTGCTGAGAGGCAGGTCTCAGTGTTTTGTTTACCAGTTTCCATCAGTACTACTACGTATTTTCAGTGTTGGAGGCCCATGGATACAAGTTATCTTCATGCACTCTAAGAAATCAGGAAAATATACCATTTGTGGTTTCTTGATAGGGAGGGAGGATTTTCCTAGTGTGGCTGAGGAGGGAGGCCCTATGTTTCCTATCAGTACCCACTGATGGTTTCAGTAGGCCCAACAAAGACTGGTATTCTTTTTGTTTAGAAGGAAATTTCTTGTATTGATTGATTTTTGGTGAGAGAGAGGTAGGGAAGGAGACGGACAGACGCATCTGTTTGTTGTTCTACTTATGATGCATTCATGGGTTGCTGCTTGTATGTGGCCTGACCGGAGATCAAACCCACACCCTTGGCATTAGTAGGATGACGTTCTAACCAACTGAGCTGCTCAGCCAGGGCCAAAACTGGTATTCTCTAACAGTCTGTAATGGACACTGTATTTGTAAGAATTCCCAATCTGAATTATTTCAGGGTACTTCTCTGTAACAAACTCATGTTGCTTTTAAGTTTAAGCTAGTCTTGTCACACTTATTTGTGTTTCTTCTCTTTGACCTTAAACTGGTTCTGGGACAAGAGGAACTACACTACACAACTTCTGATAGTCTTTGCTACTTTGAATGTGAAGGCTCCAGTGTGCCTTACTACTGGGGAAGCTAAAGCCTGTGAATTTTGAGTGTGATTCTTGACTGGGGAGAGAGGACCTTGGCTATTGCAGTACTATGGCTCTTAAGAGCTGGCATGCTAAACCTGAGCAGAAAGATGGCCCCCAGGTATTTAGGGAAGAAGCTAGGTGATTTTACTGACTGTTCTTTTTTCCCTTCCATACAGCGCTCTGGTCTGGGGTCTCTCTGTGAAACACAATCCTCAAAAAGTGGGTAAAGACCATACGTTGGAGGACGAGGACGTCATTCAGATTGTGAAGAAGTGAAACCTTCCCCTCTCCCGATCTACTGGGCCAACCACTGCAGCTTTCCCCATGACCAAGCAATCCCCCTTGTGGCTTTGGCAGCCACTGGGTCAGGATTCGGGGGGGGGAGGTGGAGGTAAAATACTGGAACTTCATTTGTCTTAACTGGGCGTCACCTTGTATGCTGGACTGCATAAAGGGCCTGGTAGGCCAGCTGGCTATGTGCAGTTCGTGTGTCATTGTCAGAATTTCTTTTGGGATGGACTAAATGATGATGGGTAGGTACAGTGAGGCCCCTGCAGAAGGGGTACTTGGGAGCTTTGTCTTGAGTGTGAACTGGATAAAAATGTGATTGCAACATCTTAGTTGATGTTTAGTCATGGGAAACCCTTCTAACTGTATATGGCCGTCAGTCCTTTCGAGTGGTCTTTCCCAGATGATGCTGAAGAGAAGGAGGACCTGAAGGACTTGGTGTAAGTAAACTGATTATTCCTTGCAAGGCTACCCCTTTTGGGAGATGGTATAGTGTGGTGATTGAGTAAAGTACTCTGATCAGGCACATTGGCGTTTGAATTGCAGGTTTACCTATTATTAGTTTTGGAACCTTGCACAAATTTCTTAACCTCTATAAGCCTCCTTTTCCTCATGTAACATGGAGATAGTAATAGCATCTTCTAGAGTGGAGATTGTTAGTATTAAGGAACATGGTACTTATAAAATGCTTAGCACAGTGTCTGGCATAGAAGTACTTGATGAATGTTAGCTCTTGTTGTCACTGGTCCCTTTCCTTTACCTGGGCTTCCTGCCTGCTCTTGTCAGAACACAGCTACTTACCAGTGTTGCGCTGAATGTTGAGTTGAACCATGCTGCCAGGTGGGCCACTAAGTGTCTCCTTCCCTGTAGCTCAGCCTTTCTGCTTGAACCCCCATGGCAGTCCTGGCCTCAACCACATAACCTGGGTGAAGGAACGGAGGCAAAACACTGCAAGTGAGGCAACCAGTGTGATCAGAGCAGGTTTGTGTGTACCTTCATGTGTTATGTATGGAGGTGGGAGTTTAGGTTAGGAGGGGTGGGGTCAGGGCTACTTGAGAGGGTACTAAAGGTGTAATCAGAAGTTTTGGGCTGGGAATAGGGATTTTGAAAGGATTGTCCTGATGATGGGAAATTGGCAAAAGTCATTTTGTGGTAGACTGGGCTAGTGAGAATACGGACAGAGGGAGGGTGTGGGCATGTAGGTACAGAAGATAAGTTTAAACTTGGTGACTGACTTGCTGTTTAGAGGAAGAGAAGTCAGAGATGATTTTATTATGGATAACAGGTATGATAGAGAAGGATAGTCCCTAAGAAAATCAGGAAGGGAACCATTTGCAGCAAGATGAAATTTGATTATAGATGAAGTGAGCCGGGGCTAGCAGGTTGTGAGAGATGGAGATGTGGGATTATATACACATACTCAGCCTTTTCTAGTACTTGTTTCTCCTGCTGTCTTGGTGATAGTTGTTTACCTCTGATAGTCTTCCTAGAGCATGGGCTTAATTAACACTGTCCCCAGACCCAGAAGATAAGCCCCTCAGGCCTGGTATCCTAGTTACTGTGCAGGATACACACCTTGATACTACTGGTGCATTCATGATAGAGGTCATAATCCAGAGCCTAACTCTTCAGAGAAAGTTAGCTTTGGCTTTCTGAGCTATGGGATTTCCCGCAAGGTTTGCTCTCTAGCCAGAGCATAGATAGGGTTTTGGAGGAATCCTCATGCCCAAACTCACTTTCCTTGAGCAGGAATTTAGCACTGCCCGGGTGCTGGGGAGAAAAGGTGGCTGAAATCCAGTTCATCCAAGGCCTCAGGTTGTGTTTTGATTAGGCCTTCCTCCCCTCACCCCATCAGTAGCCCCCTGGTGCTTGACTGCATCACCTTACCCTTCCTTTCTCTCCCTTTTGGGCTCAGACGTGGGAGTTCTGGGAAAGGGATACAGTTTTGCGTCAGGAATGCTGCTTGGGGCAGGGCCACTAGGAGGCCATTCCTATAGCTGAAGGCTTTCATAGTGGTTTGGCTGTGACTCATGAATTTCCTTGGCTGTTAACATGCTCTTTCTTTCCTGATCTTTTTTAGCACAGCTAAGCAGACTCTGACCTGTGCCATTAATTAGCTAGAATTCTTTTAGGTGTATTTTAACAACAAACTCTTAACCAGTGGAAATGGAAGGAAACATGGTCTCTTGTGTAAGTTGTCTTGAGCTCAGATGGGCTCATGACAATTGTTAAGTCATTGAGGATCCAAATTCTTTCCATCCAGCTACTTTGTCCACTGCAGTTTGTTGGCCTCGCTGCGCAGCTGGCTCCCCTTACCATCAGAGAATGGTGCAGTCCAAGGCTTTATTACATCAGCAGCCAGAGGGGAGTCAGGATAGCTGAGTTACAGTTTTGGACAGCCATTTCCCCAAAGTTACCCACCCATGTTGTCCTTGTGTCTCACGGCCTAAATCGGTCACATGCTCATCCTTGAATCAGTTGTTGGTAAAGGGAATTACTGAAGAATCAGTTTATTCCTCTAAATTGTCTTTGTTCCTGGATTGTATTTGTAACTTGTCTTTTTCTTTTACAAAGAAGGGCCAGTGGAGCTGACTTCCTTTCTGTCAGTAGTCTGGCTTGTAAGGCAACAGCTATCTTCTGGAAGAAGGCCTGACTGTACTCTCCATTTTTTCCCCCCCTACTTCTCATTGATTACCACTGACTTCCCAAGTACTGGCTGCTCAGCTCTTTTCCTTGGGAGGTACTGTCCTCCCCATCTGATCCCTCTCTTTTTAAAAACAAGGTTTTATTTATTTCTAGATAGAGGGGAAGGGAGAAAGAGAGGGAGAGAAACATCAGTGTGTGGTTGCCTCTTGTGTGCCCCCAGCTGTGGACCTGGCCCTGACTGGGAACAAAACTGGTGACCTCTGGTTCACAGGCCAGCACTCAACCCATTGAGCCACACTACCCAAAGCTGATCCCTCTCAAAGTTAGGTCTCCCATGAGGTTCCCTGTGGCTCTCTGCTGTTTACTTTGAGGGGCTGCTCCACATCCTTAGCTTCTCTTAACCTTTATTTTGCATTCTTCCAGCCTCAATTGCTTCTAAACTTGTCTCATGCCTGCTCCTTCCTCCTGTTCTTTTATTTTTAGAGAGAGGGGAAGGGAGGAAGAAAGGGAGAGAAGCATCAATGTGTGGTTGCCTGCATTCCCTCTACCGGGGACCTGGCCCGCAACCCAGGCGTGTTCCCCAACTGGGAATCGAACTGGCCACCCTTTGGTTCACAGAGCCGCACTCAGTCCACTGAGCTACACCAGCCAGGCCCTCCTGCTCTTACCTCCTGGAAGACTGCATTAGTTTCTTCTTCCCTCCACTACTTCCCATACACCAAAGTAGTTTTGTTAAAATCTGTACATCTAGCTTCTACTGTGCTATTCTTAGTAATTCCCTTATTTCCTTCTAGCTCCATCTCACTCGTCACTGGCTAATGTCTTTGCCCTTTACTTGCTTGCATACATTCATTTCTGTCCTACTAGCTTGATAAGAAGCCCTACACCTTGAAGTGCTGGTTCAGGAAACGTGGAACTGGATTTAGGCATCTGTTCTACCACTGTTATGTGAGACTGCTTTCTAGCTTCTATCTGTGGAAACAAAACATTTGGTAGAATTCTAAACATAGTGTCTGTTTTCTGAAGCTAACGAATCACACAGAAAACCCTACAGAGGGGGACGGGCATAATGAAGTACCAGGAAGATAGACTTCATGCTCATTTCACAAAGCCGTTTTGTTAAAAGGTGGCCTGCTTTTTTAGGTTCCTTGAAGTGTAGGGCAAGGTGGGCAGCTCCAGATTTATGGGCAACACCTCTCACCTGCAGGACTCAGGTGGTTTTTTTACTCTTGGGAGTCAAAAATCCAACCATTTTGTGATTTACCTGTTAATCACAATATGGCCTTGTTATTTGACCCTCTAGCATAAAGTATCTTTGATGGCCCTAAATGGGCAAGTATTGAGAACTCGGGGAAAATTTATTTGAGGAAGGGGGACTCAAGACCATAGCTATAGTGAATAGTGAAAGTAACTGAGCTGTGGAATGAGATACAAAACACAAGGAATCAGTTAACACAGGCTTCAGTCTCAAGGGACGTTCTATATGGGGGAAAAAAAATAGACTTAATGGATTGAATCAGAATTTTGAGGCCCTGTTTTTTCCTATAGAGGACTTTTAGCTGAACAGGATGCCAACAAACTCTGTATACTTTTGCTCCAGTAAATGTGGATTTGTTTGGGAGAAACTACCATCATATACATGATTACCCAGTCAACAAACTGTTTTCACTAGATGGTTTTAATCTGAGAAATTGCTCATTATAATTTGGTATTAGTCACAAGGCTACCTATATAGTCAAGCCCAGTCTAAAATTACCCATTGGGGTCTCAAGGCTCAAGAAAGGCCATAGATTCCTCTTCCTAAATGAGATAAAGTTCAGTGCCATGAGTTTTAAAGGAAAACTAAAACTTCAGATCATTTCCCTTAAGGAACCTATTGAATCTCATGTGGTCAGCTGGTTGGAAAAGAGGAAGCGAGTCAGGAAGAAATAAACACAATAATGCCATTCACTTCATTCACACATACCATATGTATTTTTAATCAACCAAGAGAAGTCCCAAATGTACAAGTGAAAAAAAATCCAAACTGTTGACACAAGTTTAACTAATATCAGCTACTTTTATGTACAGCTGTATAAGTTCAAAAAAGCTATCCTATATGTATATACAAAAATTGTTTATACACAGGTCTGTACATAAGGGTCTATACATTTATTTCCACAGAACCCTTAGGTGCCCACCTCTTGGTGAAGGCACCAACACTTCATTCACATATCTTACAAAAAAAGACTATTTCCGGGATTGATAACCCTGTGCATCCTGTATTCAGACCACATAGGCTCCATCTCAACCTGGTTACGATCCTTCCGTCATGCAGACCACACCAGGTGCTCAGGCACCCCTAATCAGCTTTGCACAGAATGCTCCAAAGTAAAAGCCTGTAAACCAAGCAGAGTCCCGACCAGGGTGCCACTATAGGTCCAAGGTTAGACGAGCCTGCCTGCCTTGCTCACTGTCGATATTCTAGTTCATCTACACTGATGACTTTGGCGGGCATGGAGGGCAGGGGCTGCTGTAGCACATCAGAGCCGAACCATTTGGCAAGGCCCACGGGGGAGCTGCTCCTCTGGCTGGGACGGTGCTCCAGCTGGGAGTGCATGTGGGGCAGGCCTGACCGGTTGGGCACATTCTGTGGGGTCGTCTGAACAGTGACAGCAGCTGCCTGGGAACCAGGGCCTGGAGGATGAAGAACTGTGGGGATAAGAAGGAAGGGTTAGTTGGAGCAGGGCGGGTAAAGCACTATATTAGGGCCTGCCTCACTCAGCCCTACTCATGAAACTCAAAAAGAAGTCTTTACCAGGTGATTTATTCTAGGAAACTCCTTTACAAAATGTCAGAAGATAGAACCTTGGAAAGCTCGGCTATTCAGAAGCCACCCACAGTGAGAACCCATCCTAGATGACACGACCACACTTCTCATAGCAAGCAGCCACATCACACAACCACTAACGGTAACTGGTGAGAGGGTATCTACTCTTGGCAGTCGCTATGCTGAACCTCTTTTGGAAGGATTTTCAGGCTTCTCTCCTAAGAGGCAAAGGACAACACCACCAAAGGACACTTGACTCTCCCACTGTTTTATAGGAGCAGGAATTCCAAATCTGACAGAGGCTGGTTTACATCATCCTAATCTCTCCTTATAACCAGTGCTGCAGGATGAGTTAAAGAATGAATTGTGTCAGTTCATCTTCACTAGAAACTGGTCCAAAGCTTTAAGTCTGTCCAGCCCACCCAGCTCACTTGACCCCATTCCTGCACCTACCTGAACGCTGTAGCTGCTGTTGCATCATTGCCAGATGCAGAGGCGTCCCAGGACGAGGGTTTAGGAGAGGGTGACTAGCGGCAGGTAAATGGTAAAAGGGTTGACTAAGGATTGGGCCAGGTATTCCCTGTAAATGAGTCAGATCCATCCCAGGAGGAAGCACACCTATTGGACAGAAAGAAACTGGTAAGAAGTAATCTTAAATCTATGTGGACATTTTCAAGCTTGAATGTTTAGTTTTGCTGATCTGAAAGTTTATTAAGAATGAAAAATGTTTAAACTAGGTTCCTAATCATTTAATGGATGAAGGTGTGGATTGGATAGGACCCACTGCCCTCCAGTTAGATGGAAAAATCTAGTAACATCTTTCTAGGGATGAAAACCTCCCACAGCACAGCACTTCACCAGTTCCAGCAACTGTTACCATAGCAGGTTAGAAACTCACCAGCTTGGAGCAAAGTTGTAAGATGCTGTGGATGTAGTCCCTGGGCCAGCATTCTTTGGACCAACCCTGGGTGAAGCTGGTGAGCAGGCCGAACGACTGGGACATGAGGGACAAGGGGTACTTGGTGGACAGGACGGAGAAAAGGTGTTCCTGGAACTGGGGATGCCAACGTGGGTGTTTTTCTCCCAGTTGCTTTAGGTCGATAATCTTGTTCTTTGGTGTAACGGTTGGTCTGGGACAGCGGGGTGGAACACGAAGCCCGCTGCAGCGTTGACAGTTTGGGATTTGTAGTGGGAGAATAGTCTCGATCGGCGCTGGGCACAGGGTTGGACGACAAGAGGTGCTCTGTAAGGGTCCAGACAGAATACCTGAGTGTTGGCAAACGTCTCCCAAACACTGTGTCCTCACGATGATCCAGTAAAATCTCATTTCTTAGAAAGCACACAATCCTTATTGGATCCCCTCAACAAATTTAGAGGATTGCATCCTAAGGAACATCAGTTTGCCTTATGAACAGGCCCAGTCAAGGTCATAGGGGTAAGTCAGAGACAGAGCTGGGACTAGACCCCAAGTTTTCCAGTCTTCAGCACTTCGTTGGAACAGAGTTTATCTTGGCCACACTCTAAACACCCAAAGGCTCTGAAGTTAAAGAATGACATCATTCTTAAGCTCCTGTTTTTACTCGTATAATCCTCTCAACCCAGGAACAGCTAGGGCAAGGGAGCCTGGTGTAGCAGGGGTGGTATCTAACTCAGTGGGGAGCCCTGCTCTGTCCTATGGCTGTGGTCTGCAGCTGTGAGGGAGCTAGTCCCATCCTAGTCAGCTGCTTGGGAATAACATGCTTTTTATTTTATTTTTTTAATTATGTCATTATACTATTACAGGTGTCCCAATTTTTGCCCCATAACATACTTTTTAAAAGCCTAAGTAGAAAATCAAGTAAGAGTCCAATTACGCAAATCCATCACAACAGAAAGTTTAAATAACAATTATAGTCTGGTGAAGGAATGTTAAATGCCATTTTTAGTAGGACCAACAGGATTTCCTTTCTTCCCCCAGAAGCTTCCTCACAGGCATCAAGCTCTTACACCGATACTCTAGACTTGTGTAAACCTAACTTATCAGAGTGTTTCACCGTGTCCTTAACAATCTCAACCGTGCAACTCTCAGAAGCCTCTCAACGTTCTCTACGTGCTTCCCAGGGGCTCTCGGCACTGCCTATGCTTCGGTCACCGCGCAGATGTTGTTGGACACGTCTGCACACACTGGAGAGAATCCTTCAGAAGTAAAACTGGTTGAACTATATTTATTTGCCAAACAAATGAATATATTTGCTAAAGAAATAAATAATTCAACTTTGTGGCCTAAATAAACTAAAGCTCATTCCTTCCTGTCTCATACTAGCACTCATACCATTATTGAGTTGGTCAGAAATTTTTTTTTAGTCAGAATTTTCGAGTGGCTAAGTGATCATAAGCTGGTCCAACCCTTTTCACTGTCCAACACAGAAATGTGGTCCAGAGCAGCCAAGGTTCTTGCCCAGCACTTTGCAGAGCATCAGGTCAGGCTGGTCAGCACTCAAGCCCATGTCCCCTCTGTCACGTACTTTCTGGGTAATACAAGTAATACACCTTCAACAGCTCTGCAATACCTTCACTGGCCTTCTGCGTGTCCTCTTTACTGTCACCAGGAGCTGCTTTTCCAGATGCAGGCTCCTCCTTGCTTTTCTCTTTGCTCTCATACATCTTACGAATCACTGAGGTAGGGGTGAAAGAAGGAGAAAGCTGTAGAGAACAACGATTAGTATTAATTAACACATTCTTTAAATGCCTTTCCCTAATCAAGCCAAGATTAACCTGCCCAGCTACTCAGCAAGTTGAAGAGTCCCCTTATTGGCTACATGTGACAGAGGCCAATGCCCAACTTCAAGGTTCTGGTCTCTAGCTACCAGAGATGAAGAAACAGGATGGGCTAAACTGTGTCCCAGTGCATCGTGCCGTGCTCACAACCCACTTTCATCAAAACCCAGGCTTAGATGTAACATAAAGGTAGTCAGAGCACAGAGCTTCAACGTATCTGTATCTGTGGTGATGGGGACCACCCTACGCAGCTGCCACTTCCCAGCCAAGGCATTAGGCTGGGAAGAGGGGAAGAACGTGGCCAGAAGTACATCCTGGAGCAACAGTACTTCCAGCCATGAAAGGGCATTTCAGAGACAACCTCAGAGCCTAAGTTTCTCTATGTAGCAAGTCCTTACTTAACGTAATAATGATAGGTTCTGTGACTTAAAGCAAAATGACATACACTGAATCCAGTTCTACCACAGGCTAATTGATATAAACAAGGGTTGTAGCTGTAGCATCTCATCAACGTTATAACCAATAGACACTGAATGGGACATTTGAGGACTTGCTGTATTCCTGAGGTTTCCCATCTTAACTTGCCTACCAGAAAATTCAAAATGATCTTAGTATTCTTCTCAGTTACTAGGACTCTCCATTTGGGGTCATTTGTTCCCATCTCTTTATTGCCAATTTCTACTTTGATGATTATATGATGCATGTAACTTTTTCATTAACCGACCCCAAATCCTTGATGGCAGGAGACAGGGCACGAATTCGGAACATAAAAGCTCCTTCTGGACCCTGCCTTCAAGGTGCTCTGTGCAAAGACCTACTCGGGATCCTGAACACAAAGTGACAGTTCTTCTCATATGTCTCTTAGCTTTAGGTGATAAAAACCTGTGAAGAAGGGAACTTAAAAAAAAAAAAAATTTCTGATACA
Source organism: Desmodus rotundus (assembly GCF_022682495.2). Lineage (NCBI taxonomy): Eukaryota > Metazoa > Chordata > Mammalia > Chiroptera > Phyllostomidae > Desmodus > Desmodus rotundus. Next base: position 14,580,104 of record NC_071393.1, on the reverse strand, counting down.
CAAGTTAGTTGCAAAACTAAACTTGTCTTCACAGATAAACCCCTCTGTCCCAGCCATAAGTCATATAATAGATAGGAATCTGAATTTGTAACCTCAGCATGTTTTACTAGATTCTCCATGATCTGACCGCAGTCACCCCACCCACCTCACCTCCTGTCTTAAACCCTGTCCTTCCTACTCCAAATGCTCACTTGTTTGAACATACCACATGTAACCCGTATGCTCCAGCCCATACTTACCTATCACACTTTCCCCAATGTAGGGGCTTAAACTAGAATCCTAACTGTTAGACTATATTCTGAAGGGGGAATAGCTAATAAATACCCAGGTATAAAGGACTACTAACTGAGTTATTCCTGTGGAAGGTATTCAAGGACATTTGGGTTACAGTGATACAACACAGGCACAACCAACTGGGAGAACCCTAGAACCCTGGGAGTCATTTACAAAGGCAAAGGTCACTGACCATGCTTGTGATGGAGGCGGCGGGGGCAGGGGAACAGGCATTCCCTCTGTGCACTGGTGCCGGTGACTTGGTCACTCGCTGTTGCCTGTGAACAAACCAAGTTATCAGTGGGAGCCCCAAGCTGGTCAAACTCAAATCCTAAAACCACAAAACACTCAAGAGCAGCCTAGGACTTCAACAAGATGGAGAACAATGATTTAGGTAGAAGGGACAGGGTTAGGCATTTGGGAAGACCTTGGGAACGCAGGGTAATCCAGGGCTGGTGTATAGTTTATTTGTAGACTATACCAGTGAGGTAGGCTAGGGAGGGCTTTTATTCTGTGGGCCTGGCTGGGCCCCAGAGGGTAGAGAGCAGCACTGACTAGTACAGTGCCTGGCACAGAAGTGATGCTCTCTGGGACACTGCTTCAAATCAAATACGGCACCAACAGTTTCAGCTATTTTAAGACCTAGTTACATGCGACATTCCCCACCACTCCTGGTCTACACACAAGGCTGATCTCAGGCCTCCCAAATAAAGTTTAAAAGAACGGACTTGCATTCTTTTCCAAGACATTCTAGTCATTCTGCCTTAACTTGGAAGAAAACAGGAAACAGTTGGTGAAGATATAAATAGGCTGAGAGAAGAACAAATTGTGTGAGCTTACTGGCTAATGAAAGCTTCGCTGCATTTCGGCTATGTCAGACCTTGTACCACAAAAGCCAAAGCCCAAGTACAGTCAGTGATTCTGAAGTTCTCTGAATCACAAGCAGACGGGAATCTGAAACCCATGGCCTCTTTCCAGTCTCTAAGCGGGTAAGCCCCACTGCTGCCACACTGAGACTCGGAGCATGACAATTAAGGGGGACAGAGCTTAGCGGTATTCTGAGTGACTGAAATGTGAACCCCAAATCAGGCTATGATTTACCCCTTCTGATAAACATACTTGAGCACCTGCTATATGGTACTCTAGGTGCTGGGGATACAGCAATAAACAAAACAGACAGCACCCCCAGCCCCCTGGCTTCATAACATTCTTGTGGCGGCAGAGTAGAGGGGTTACTATGGGCAGAGAGACAAGACAAAAAATTATGCTAGAAGGTGGTAAGTAGAATAAATCAAGGCAAGGAGACAGTCATGTCTGCTGGGGGACGCAACTGTACACAGGGTACTCGGGGAGGGCCGGAGAGGCAGCTGACCTTTGATCCAAAACAGGAAGGCGCCAATGACACTAACTCGGGTCTATTTACTGGTTTCAAGCAAGTCACACTTTGAAAACCTAAGTTCCTGTATCTGTAAAATGCAGTTATTTATCCCATTTACCTCACAGAGCTGTTGCCAAGAGCAAACACAATTCTGAGTGTCGAAAGTGTCTGAAAGTTAACAGACCATGTCGGTGAGTATTAGGCGACTATACTGTATTGCAGGGAAATCCAGTGACGGACACTCAGCAGATCAGCCCTGACCTCTGTGTTTAGGCTGAGCGCTACCGAAGACAGGATGTACTTAGGCGGCGGTGCAGGGTGCTTACTGGTCTCAGTGTTTTCCGAAAGTGTCAGCATATACAACCAGCTATAGGAAGACACTGAGACACAGATATGGCAAATAAAAAAAAAAATCACATCAAAACATAAATACTCCTTAATTACGAAGTACTATATGGGCAGGAGTAAACCGTCCTTAAAGGCCGGGCACTTAAAGGTGGTCACTTCTGGGGCTGCAAAGGAATGTTACTGGGATGGGGCACACAGAAGGCTTCTGGGTAGTTAACAATGGAGTTTGCCGCACACATTTGTCTAATGCAGTTTTATTTTACAATAAAAAGAACGATATTGCTAACCCCCCATCTGAGTTATGATTCGTTTCACTTTACTACTTGTTACAACTGGCAGAAAGGAGAGTGAATGAGTAATCATTTGTTAATTGCTTTGATCAACTAAAGCTACATCAAGGGACAGTTTGAGAACTTGACAAGGAATATATGGGGGAGGACGCTACGCAGAGCTTTACTTTTCATCATCTCATAAGGGTAACTGCAAATAAGGAGTGATGCTAGCTGCCTTTGTAAAAAGGAACCCTTTGAATCAAGACTATAAATAAAATTATACAGAATGAAAAGCCTATGCCCATGCAGCAGAATTCAATTATTTCCTTTACTGAACATCGGTGAGATGGAATTCTCACTATACGTTGTACAACATATCAGTGTTTACAATAGAATTACTTAATTTGCTAATCTGAGGAAAATTAATTTGCAACCCCCACAAAAGTAGGATTAGTAACTCACCTGTTTCTGAACCCATCTCTGGCTCTGTCCACTTGTGGTTTACCCGAACCAGGCTGATAGAAGCTTGCTGCCTGCACCGCCAGGTCACGTGGCAGCGCCAGCCCCTCCAAAGCTGCCTGCGGCAATTCTAGCTGGCTCATCTGCCGGACAGAAGTGGCAGAAGAGGATCAGAAGAATGAGGTCAGTGAACTTAAAAGTCTCTCTTCACTCTCTTTAAGCAGCATCTGAGAGAAATTAGATGCTGCGACCTGACTAAATCATGCTATCCACCGAACAGGATTTTAACTATTTAAATATGACCAATTTTCTAGCCTTCATTTGAATTATAGATGAGTTTGAATTATAGTTCAAAACCACTTTCAAGAACTGCAGCGATCTAATTCTCCATCCCATAAACAACAACTTAAGGTGAAAAGCAAGCAACAGATTGTGTTTGAGAAAGAGCTCAGCTGGACCTGGGCTGTGACAGGGCTCATGGGCTTGCGCATGCCTTGGAATGGATCTCCGAGGAGCTGCTGCGGTCCTGGTGTGAAACCTGTTGGAAAAGTTACAGTAGCAGTTGAGTCCCAAGACAGTACATGTCCATGAAAGAGACATTATGCCCAATGCCTGCTGCTCTTGGACACCATGTCTTTTGAGAAGTACTGACTTCCCGGGCTGATGATGTCCCTTCTCTTATGTGCTCCTCACAGTGGGCTATGTGGATCTCAGCACTTAATGACCCAAATTGCTGCTGTATTCATCTTCCCACTAAGCTGTCCGCTTTGTCCCTTTCAGAGCTGAGACCACTATCTGTTGGAGAAGAGCTTTTCTAGCCAGTGATTTGGCCCGTTATCACCATGCCAGCTGATGTTAAAGCAGAAACCAGTGCTTTGAATTTCACTCTTTCCACTTGCATCTCCCTAAATATGGAGGAAAGACTTCAAAAAAACCCTTCTCAAGATACGACTGGCAGAAGCCAGGGTGGCCAGCAGCCTGAAGTAGTCCTGAGTGGTAGGAACACTGAGATTCTGCGTAACACTTTGCTGAGATAGCTTTCTGGAGGTGCATTCCTTTCATATTCTGAATTGGCCCCAAGATCTTACAGCTGATGGTGTACCGCTTCATTAGGTTGGTAAAGAGCCACCACTCTGACATACTCTATCAAGAAAAATCCTAGGAAGTCAAATTAACTTTCTTTTGGATTGAATTCCCAAAATAAGGAAGAATACTAAAGAGCTGGATCCAATTTAGAGCAACCTCAAAAGGAAACAAAACAAAACTGTAACACGAACATGTTTATCTAGAGGGGCAGTTGGACAATAAACTGTGTTCCACATTTGTGTCCCCACCACCTCTGGGAAAAAAAGTATAATGAATCCACACATTTCTTTTTAAAACCTTCAGGAATGCCCACGAAGACTTGCCAGTTCTAGTGGACAAGTATAGCCTTTGACAGGGGAGTGGTGGAGGGGCCAGGAGGGGAAATGTGCGTGGCATGGCAGAGACAGATGGGCGTCGACACACAACAGTATTTACCATTTGGTGATGGTATTCGAGGTCGAAGGTAGTCTGCCGAGGCCGCTCGCGTTTGAAACACCTGTGACAAGGGGGGAGAGGGTGCTCTTTGGCCCAGTAAAGATGACGTAGGCTCCAAGCTCCCCATAAGGCCACTCAGAAGATTGGAAGAAGCAGGTCTCTGAACTGGTGGACCCAGAAGTTCCTAAAGCCAGAAAATTCAAATCCTTGTGAGCAAACCTACTTCTCTCTCCTAGTCAGAGGCTATGGGTTAGGGATTAACTTTCAGAAGCCAATGATGAATCTCCCTCATGCTCCACTGAAGGACTTGTCACAGGTATATGCTACACATTTCTCTAAACGTTCAGCTGACAACACTGCCGTAAATTAGTGCTATAAATACAGGTTAGATACTTTAAATTTCCATATAAATTGCAAACCTGCAAACTGGAAACCAAGGGCTTACTTTGTCATCTATTTTTTTAGCCACCTCCCCACCCCATGTTGAGATCAACAGTGACAAAGGTAGTGACACATCCTCATTACTAAGCAACATGGCTCATTATCTAAGGCCCGAGCTGGACCACTGCGAAACGCCAGGTCAGAGGACTACCGTTCAGGACTCCAAGGCCTTGCTGTAAGATTGCTAAGTACCTGCAAGATGTTCTTAGGGACAGGCTGGCCTGCAGTCTCAGCGGGGGGCATCAAATGGCTTTCCAGGTTTCGCTAAAAAAGTCAAAGGAAAATTGGTTTTAAAGTTCTTATACACTTAAAAATTGGGGACCGCTAGAAAGCATTAAAAACTTTTCAGGGAGTCAACACTTGACAGCAAAATGATGTCAAAATCACAAAAAACTAATTTAGACCAACCTGTTCTACTCTCAACACATAGGTCCCAAAGATCTGGGAGCAAAAAGACTCTTCCCCTGTATTTGTAGAGTCCACTCAGAGACCTTAGACAGACAAAGCCTTTCCCCTCCCTGTAGGAACCCCAGCCCATCTCACTGTTTCTCACCCTGAGACCACAAGGGAGAACCAAGTGGTGAAAGAGGGGAGCACTTATTTAGTCAGAAGCCATATGCATAAGTTTTGATAATTTATAGATTTTTGTTTCTTGAGGCACCATTTGCTACCCTTTAACAAGGTTTATAGACCAGATGATACTAAAAATCTAGTAAACAACATGCAGGTTTGGCCAGAATTGTTATATTTCAGTTTCTATTTCAGGAAATTTAATCTTTATTATTTATAAGCTGGCTATTTCAAATGGGTCTCATGTGCAGGGCAAAATTCAAATCCACTTCTTGTTCTTTTAAGGCAGTAGCAGTTAACATTTTGTATCCAACCTGCATTACGTCCTGCACTTCAGGACATCCTCAGGCCCCGGGGTTTTCTCTGGTAGTCTCCCTCCCACTAGGGGGAGACGCCAAGGTCCACAGCAGTGCCTTCAGGCATGACCAAAAGCCCACGGATATCCAAATGTTTTGTTGTTAGTTTTGGAACGGGGACTGATTGCAGGTGATTTTAGTAAGAGATATCCTCAAGAGTTACTTAATTCTATCTAACAAAAACAAATAGGCAGCTTTATACTTAATGGTTTACTGTATTTGGAGGATACAGTCTACAATTCAATTCAAAATGGAGTTCAGATTGAACCAACATGTTCTATTTGGGGGATGAAACAATATGACTGAACCTAAACAGATGCAGGCAGATCGGAAATAGTTTACACGACACACTCAGCCAGAGTAACTAAGGACTTGGCTTTTAGATGCGGACCGTGGCTCAACATGTAAGTCAAGCGGTGTTGTGGGATAACGCCTGGTGTGCTTATTAATTGCTTTTCTTGCTGCTTTCTTTTCTAGGTTATACTGACTTTGAGTTACTCTTTGCCTAGCAACGTGAATTTTATCACCCATCCCTTATGTAGGCGTGTTTGAGGCTCATTCCCTCGGCTGAACCCAGACGTATTTCAGAGCACTGAAACACAAACACTGCAAGTTATCCTCACAACTCCGGGTCAACTCTATTACTATCAAGCCCTAGAATCACATCCATATCTGAAACAAAATGTTCAAAGGCATCAGGTTAACTGTTGAATCTTTATTTACACTAAGAGAAAGAAGCTACTTACAAGATTTGACCCAGTCAGCAAGACACAGAGGTAACAAGCAGAACAGTTTGGATCTTTTAATCTGGTCCTCGTTTGAAAGATTTTGCATCTAATAATTCTTTGTAATGCAAGTGACTCTAAAGCAGTTTACAAGAAACATGTTCCTAAACTGACACGGTGTGGTCAGATACACAGGAATAAACCCACCTACCTGAGACGCACCTTTCAGAGGTGGACAGCCCTAGCAGTAAGGCTAGAACAATGGCAGCTCTGTTGGAATCTCTATCGCTAACTGCTGGTCACGTAAGAAACAATAAAAATCAGTTCCCTCCCATGGTCAAGGCACAGTGAGTCAAACAGCGATGGCTGCCACAGCTAACTGGTAGCTCCCACACAAGGTGTGAGGAGCAAACAAGAGGCGACACTCAATTTGGCACAGTTACTGTAACTCAGCAAATGGAGCAAGTCTATGTTTGTTTTTATTATTCTGATTTACCCTGCCTCATTTATCCCTTTCGATCACCAAGGGTAGCAATACTGACACACAGGCCATGGCTGAGAACCACCCTCTAGTGTGTTATGACAAAGACCAGCACATGCTACGCGCCCGCATTTACCGATATGCTGTCACCTCGTAACCCAACTGCATGCCTAAAGGTGTTTTACAAGTTTGGAGCCACAGATTTTTCTATTAGTAAATTAACAGAATACAATTGTCTTGAAAAATCCATCCTTTATAAATCATTTGTGAAACTGCCAATTGCCTAATCAAGAAAGCACATAATCTAGAATAGATCTGACTATAAAAATATAGTTAAGTTATTTTAACAAGTAGCTGAATAAACACAAAACTTTCTTTGGAGAGTATCCAGAAGATATTTTTCTTTCTTTCTTTTTTTTTTTGTAGCAGTGACTTTAGAAAGTTATGTCTGAATCTTTCGATCTTTATACTGTCACCCACAGTATATATATAGAATATAGGTTAAGCACAAACCTACGTTTTCTTACATGAACAAACAGCATTGCAATAAAGAAAGAACACGCAAAAGCATCAAGGGCCAAATGACTAGTAAAGAATTTCCAACTTACTCAGAATACCATTTTTTAAATACATTTATTGTGAGAAGTGGAATAGAAAGAGAGAAAAGGAGAAAAGGCTGGGGTCTGTGTCAAATACTTACGCTGACTTTGGGCTGAGAAGGCAAAGTCCCACTTGCCTTCATGGTGCTCACTAGCTTGTTGAAAGCAGTCATATCTCCATCTTTTTTGAGCTGTCGATTGCAAGTTACAGCACTCAGGGTCTCCTCTAAGTGTTCTGCCATGAAGGGAGTTGAATTCTTCAGTTGATGGTCTACCTTCAAGCCCTTGAGCCCTGCTTCTACCTCTTCCACTGAAAGCACAACTCCTGAATGTGCTGAAAGGTTGAGAAAGTCCAGGTTAAGCCAAGCAAAGGAATATGTGTAGTAGGAATTCTTTTTGGCCACCATAATGGTAGCCCAAAATAGACTGAAGACACTTTAAACCACTGCTGCTCAGTGGAAATAAGGCCATAATTATGTACTTAGTAAGAGATGGCATAAACCAATCCTAAAATGCTTCAGTGCCAGAAACTGAGGGACCATAACCATGGGGTGTTAGGCTTTAAGACTTGACAAGACCCTGCTGCCAGGGACAGGAATCCCACATGGCCCAGTACCAGCAAGACTGCCGCCAGCTCTAGTGATTATTGTATCACTAAGGTTTTATGTTGAAGGTTACAAACTAACCTAAGCAAGAGCATGGCAGATCGGGGCAAAGATGTGAGGAGCTGCCAAATTTTGCTCAGGAGGACAACATTCACTAGAGTGTTATAAACGGACTCCTGGTAAGGAAGAGGGATTGTTGGAAAAGTTATTATAGGGCCCAGGACCCAATGACTACCAGGTTCTCAAAGAGGTGGTACTGTCTGGTAAAGTTTTTTTAAAGAATATTAAAACCCACCATATCCTTGATTTTTGATAAAACAGCAGTGTATTAGAATTAACTGCCTTAAGGCTGAGCATTCAAACTTTTTCAGATACCTAAAGCAAACCTTAATAAACACTTACAGCTCTCTTTAAGTTTTTCTTTATTTGCAGAAAGGCTGGAAAGAAGAGGTTTTAAATCCACTTTGGCTTTCTGTAGCATTTCTAAAATATCCACTTTATTTTCAGCATGGTCTTCCAAAGGTATAGGAGCAAAATAATTCCCCGAATTCTGTCCAGGAGAGAGGATGGCTGGCTCAAAACCTAATATTGCAAGTAAATATGTTCATAATTAATTGGTTCCCATAAAACACAGAAACATATCTTCAATAGTATTAAAAGGACACAAATTGAAGGCTGTTTTCAGTATCCAGAGATCGTTTAACTCTAATGGACCCATGACTAATGAAGACGATGAACAATGTCAGAGAAAGCTCAAGTCTATGTCCAAGGGCAGAATCTGAAGCCATTTTACCTGCAAGTCTCTCCAGTTCTTCATGTGGCGTTGACCCAAGACTGCTGGATCTGCTTCCTGATCGGCTTGGGTTAGAGAACCACCTACTGAACCGGCTGGCAGAGACTGACCCTTCTCCCAAAACATCTTCTATCATCTAAAGGGAAAGACAAAAGGAGCTAAGACAATAGTTTCTAGGTGAAAGGGCAAGAAGGTTCAAATTCTGAAAACGGGCCACTTACTTTGATACTTCCTTTAAAGCGGCTGACCTGAAGGTACACCCCCTCAGAACTCGGGATTTTGAACATCTTTCATTTTTCTTCCCCTCCTGGGTCACTTCTGAGTAACCCAAACTTGGGTGTAACCAACAGTGTGCTTTCTAAGCATATAAAGCAAAACCTCTGTGCCGCAAAAAGTGTTTTTGTGTTCTATCCTTTGCCTCATTAGAAAATCCATGAACTACTCAAAGGACATAGTTTCAAAATCAAAATGGGCACCAGGAGTAAAGCATTCCATTGCTAAGGTGAGGCGTGGCCTTCAACTAAACAGCAGGTATGGAGCGCTGATGAAAAGAAAATCCTTGCTTCAACATTCTCACGGTTCTGAGGAACATCATAAAATTTAATGCTGATAATTTCAGAAGCTAAAAAGTGGAGCTCATAAATATCACAATTCCAAGCCAAAGTTTAGAAAGTGTCAGTGTGGGAGATGAACTTTTAAATGATCTCTACCATCTGTTTGAACTTGATGGGGAGTTTTCTGGTGTTTGTCTGTCTTAATCCGACTTCCATGGTTTCTAGCTCAGTAATAAGGCCTACTAAATGACGCACTGCGGTAAGAATAATTTCAACACTTTCATAATAGTAATTTCTACTACCAATTCTTGAAAACTAGACATCTTTTTAAAATGAAAATTTCAATTACACCCTCCGATAAATCCAGTTAAATATCAAAATTGATCTTTATGCAATATTCTTAGCAATATTTAGAAAAGTCAAGTTCATGTAAAGGTCAATCCAAAACTGAGGCACATGCTTGAAAATCAGGCTTCAAATTTTACTTCTATACCAACAGGAAACAGGAAACACATGCCCCTCGTTAGTGACTTATTTGAAGTCCGAAACCCATTGTTTCCAAAGTTCAGAGTGGAAGGACGATTTATTCTGTTATTCTTATCTGGAAGAATTTTCTCCTAACACATACCCAAACTAAGCCACAAAATACTTTCACAGAAGAAGACCTTTTAATTCAAGACACTGACTTGATTATTATTTGCGGTACTTCCATTTTCTGAGGTATCATTTAGTTTCAGTCTCATTCCACGTGCAGACTCTTACAGCTTAAATAACGCTGCGGTTAAGCGCACTTGCAGTAACTAAAGTACAGGAGAAGCGCTGAGTGGTGGGGCACTGTGAGAAGTAGGGGCTGTACCCAAGATGCAATCACCTTAGTGAGAAACAGGATTTAAAAAGTAACTAAAAGCTACAGCTATTAAACTATTTTAATGTTAGATGGCATTTGAAATTTTACGAATAGCGAAAATGGCTTTACATTTTAATTCTTTTTATTTCCTCTGATCATACCATATAGGAAAAAAGTCAGAAGATACACAGAAGGAGTATGAAAAAGTAAAAGACTTGAATATAAGGCATCTGGACATTTTCTAAAGATATGAGAGTAAATGTTGAGAAAGTCATTTCCATATTTTGATCAGCTACCAACTTTGTTTCATTTAGAGAGTCTAAATTTTATTGTAGCTAAAACATAAAAAGTAGAAACAGTTATGTTTGTATACATTTACTGGAAATGGCAATTTCAAGAAACTAAAGCATTTTAAACCCAAAAAGAATCCTTAAGGTTTTTATCTAGTCGGTCATCTTTACCACAGAACAAGTTGGGATGCTCCAACAATAGTGCCTTCTCTGCAGCTCCCGAGCACAGCAAATGGAGACCTGGACCCACTTCGTGGTCGAGACACCCTCTGCTGCATTCCTGTCAGCCATTAGCTGGTCAAGAGGAGCCTGTGAACTGTATTCTGATATGTTTCAGCTGCTCCTTCCAGACTAGATTTTTAATAGCATTTTTAATGTAACCTATTAGTCTGGTTCCTCAAAGGTCACTTAAGAGTAGCTGCATCCTAAAATTCGTATTTTGATTATCAGATATTGTGAAATATTTTTGCTCTCTGAAAATTACTAGGTTTTATTGGTCAATGCTCTTATTACTTCCCACTTTTACATAAATTTCTGCATTTTTGTTATTTGTTTCACTGCAGTTTGATTTTTAGGGGGATTTCTTTCTTTTATTTTTTAAAAGATTTTATCTGTTTTTAGTGAGAGGGGAAGGGAGAGAGAGAGGGAGAGAAACATCAGTGTGCGAGAGAAACACTGATCTGATGCCTCTTGCATGGCCCAACAGGGCACTTGGCCTGCAACCCAAGCCATGTGCCCTGACCAGGAATTGAACTGGCAACCTTTTGGTTTGGGAGAGTGACAACCAGCCCACTGAGCCATACCAGTCAGGGCTGGGATTTCTGATGAATGCATTTAAAACTATACATTTTCTTCTAAGCACACTTTTGATTATATTTCCAAGAGTTTCCTAGGTCCTGTTCCTGTTTATCACTCTAAATAGTTTAGGATTTTTGTTTTGATTTTCTTTATTCTTCATTCAACATACTTAAGCAATTGTTATGTGTTAGGCACTGTGTTAAGAGTTGCATCATATCTAAAATAAACTTACTTGTAATTATTTAGCTGAAATTATTTGCACATGTGATCCAAATTTTTAGTTTGTGTTTGTGCCTGTCAACCTGTAATGTATGGCAATGCAGTGAATACAGCCTACAGATACAGGTATGATTCTGCTTCTACCTACTAATACTCAAGGTTTGTGCAGAAGTGCCAAGTACTAGTTCCAGCACTTTATATAACATTTGTTAAATGATATTTATGTCCTATACAGCTATTCTTACTTATTTTTCCCAATTGACTGGTCATTTTCTGAGCACTGTTATCAGAGTCCAGCTGGTTACACACACAATCAGAGCATCAGTTTTTGCTTTTAAAGGAATCTTTTATAGTATACACACCTTAACGAACAGTACCTCCATGAGGAAACACAGAGTTCCTACTGCTCTGCATCGCCCAAGCTTTGGTTGAAGGTGAGGGCCAGAGGATAAGATGGTGCTGAGTTCCTCTTCCTCCCTTTTATGCTTTAGAGGCAATATAATTGTGGGGAATTAAGAGCAAAGACTATTAACTGAAACTGCATAAATCAGAATTTAGTTTCCACCATTTACTAACTGTGTGACTTTGGGCAAGGTATCTAAACCTCTCTGTGCCTGTTTCCTTATCTACAAATGGAAACAGTAGTAAGCTAATTTAAAATGGTTTTGTGAGGATTAAATGACTTATTATATGTAAAGCCTGAGACAACTGGCACTATGTAAGTTAGTTAGCTATTATTAAAAGTTTAATTTTGAATTCTTCCTCTACCTCAGCACACAGGTAAGTTTTCTCCATGTTCACATTTGGAGCCAAGTACAAACCTCTGAATCATCACCTTTGCTATGAAAACTTTTTACAATAAGATTTCAATGTCTTCTTAGAGAATGCAAAAAAAAAAAAACCCATTAAACCCAGTTCGCATAAAAATAAAAAATTACTATCCCCTCAAAAGCTAAGAATGCGACAGAGCCACTCAGTTTTACATCAAGTAAATTAAACTCACTTCTGGATGCAACCCTTCTGCTAAAGTGAGGTATCTGGCTAGGAAGCTTACAGTTAAAATCGCTGCTACAACTTAAGAATAAAACCATGCAGCTGCCAGTGGATTTGGAGCCACACTCCTCATGCTCTGAGCCAAGTGTGGTCTTGGACCATTCTGGTCCACACAGAGACGAGTTCAGAGAGTGGAGTAAATGCTTAGAAACTTTTTTTGTAGTTTGTCATCGTTGTGACATTTTTACTTTGTACTAAAGTACTGGTCCTCAGTGGACTGGAAATAAAATCAGAGAATTTAAGAAGTGCTGCCTTAGAACTAACTCATTTGTGGCCCTATACCTAGGGTAGGCCGTGCCTGCTCACCTATTTTGAGTGGCCATCTTTTGGAGGTTAAGGTAGGGCAGGAAAACGACAAGGGCCAATGCTGCCTGCTCTATTGTGACAGGTTTCACCTGCTCATGCACTAATCAAACAAGGAGCAGTTGTAATTAAGCATTAGAGTCACTGAAGTTAAATTCCGTGCACCATCAATTCTGAAGGAACGGTCAGACTTAATTGCTGTACTTGGTGTTGTAAATGAGACATTTGGAATGTACAGATGCTTCTGGTCAAATGATTTTTAAATTCTATTTCGACAGGTAGGCACTCTTTCAGCAACCACAGAAAACCTCATTTCTGTGTATGTAGGCTACAGTTCCGTGTTCTCTCCAAAAACTTGATGAGGCTCTATGAATCCCTAAATGGCTGAAGGGGTAAGAGCAAGGGCAGGTAGCAAACGAAGATCTGTTTCTACTTTAGAAGTCAAGGAAGACCAGACCTCCACAGTTGAACAGCAACACTGATAGTATCCTTTTCACTAAAGGTTTGCAGAACCATCACATCATAAAGAAACCACCTTATAAGCCAGCCTCACCCAAGGAATGCAGATCAGTGTGATAGCAATCTTATCAGTTATAAAACTCCACCTCCACAGTAAGTCTTTACAGCAAATACTGAACTACTTAAAAGTAAAAGCAGACAATGTTCTTACACATCTGAAGAATTCTTAGTCCAATGCTACCAGCCTGGAAAAAGAGTTAGCTAGTACAGAATTCTCACTTAAGTCATGTCCACTAAGACTCTCAAAACAAAGCCAACAAAAATTCAAAGGAGTTATTTGAATTCAAAAATTCAAATAAAAGCCTTGGCCAGTGGCTCAGTTGGTTGGAGCATGGTCCCATAAACCAAAAGGTCATGGGTTTGATTCCAGGTCAGGGCACATACCCAGGTTGTAGGTTTGATCTCTGGTCAGGGTGCATACAAGAAGGCAACTGATTGATGTTTCTCTCTCTCTCTCTCTCTCCCCCCCTTCCTCTCTCTCTAAAAGCAATGAAAAGATGTCCTCAGGTAGGATTTAAAAAATTTCAAGTAATAGTTTACTCTTAAAAATTAAGAATAAAAGTAAAAAACCCTCAAAACATCTAGCAAAACAACACTTTAAAAAGATGTATCTCCGCCATGGCCAGGGGAGCTCACAGTTGGTTAGAGCGTCACCCCTGCACCCAAAGATTGGGGATTCGATTCTGGGTCAGGGCACATCACCTCGGTTCAGTCCCTGGTCAGACACCACGCCAATGTTTCTCTAAGATCAATAAACATTAAAAAAAAAAAAAAAAAGACATTATCTTAAAGACTCAGGTCAAATTTAACCAGATAGTTGCTCCATCCATTTGTAAGTGCTGCTACACTCACCGAAGCCAAGCATGGCACCTTATCAAGGTTAAAGAACTCATTAAAGTCAAATTCTCCTGGGGACTGCTCAGGTAAGACAGCATCCCTTGGCACTTCCTGATCAGCAGCAGGCTCCTGTGCAAGAATGACCTCCACCTCATCCTCTTCGGCCACGCCTCCATTGCATTCCACGATGCCTGAAAGCAAAACCAGGACAGAAACAGTCTGATCAAGTAAACTGCTGCAGACTTGTTCTGGGGCCTCAACCATCATCACACATGCAGAAGAGCCACAGATGACTTTAAAAGCAGACTTCTTGTGCTAGCACAGTATTTACAATAGAAAAACAATTCCCTTCCTACGGATGTTAGAGGAAGAAAGCCTTAATAACAAGCCAAAACACCATCGCGATGGGAGAAGGGTTGTGGTCCCTCCTCTGCCCCCTCCTTCAAGTTTCCCATAGTTTAGTGTAGCGATTTTCAACTGGTATGCTGCAAGAATTTTTAAAATATGCTACAGCTGACTATTTAGTCGGGATACTGACCTCTTTTCCCTTAGACTGTCAAATGAAAGAATAACAGCCAGCAGAACAATAGCCATCTGGTGTGAATGCCCAGTCTTGAACCATCAATACATAGGTCATATAGTAAAGTTGCATCTTATTGGTCACACTGCATAATACAGTTGTATCTGATTAACTGTTGGTACCAGAAATCCTTATGTACAAGTATAGGCACCAGATCTTTTAAAAAAGTCACTTTGGTGCAAAAAAGGGTAGGTAGTTACTATTTTTTATCAATCAAAATTGTACTTATTTTTTGTCAGATCAGTAAAAACTATATTTTTTGGTGTGCTGCGGAATTTCAGTAATTAGTTTATGTGTGCCATGAGACAAAAAAATTGCTGTAGTGGATGCTTTAACAAAAAATTTTTTTAGTTTTGTTGTTATTGTTATTCATTTTTACAGAGAGGGAAAGGGAGTGTGTGGAGAAAAACATCAATCAGTTGCCTCTCACATGCCCCAACAGGGGACCTGGCCCCCAACCCAGGCACATGCCCTGACCTGGAATCAAACTGGCAGACTTTTGGTTTATGGGATGACACAAGTCTCTTAGTTCTTAAGAATGGAACCAAATTAATCTGGCTGTCTTTACACATTCACCTGCACCGCCACATTGAACCAGGGTCCGGCAACCTCAGTTACTTATGTGAGACCTGGCATGAAGGCAATTTTCACTTGCCTACAGGATGGGTGTAGTTCATCTTTCAAGGCAAAGCTCAAACGTCACCTCTTCTGGGAAGCCTGTCAGCCTGTCCATTTTTATCCTACCTAGCAAAATTGATCACTGCCTTCTCGATAACCACGTTATTTCTCAAAGGTTTACCACACTGGTGAGACTGAACTCTCTGAGGGCCAGGTGACCTGCTCTAACTAGCTTTATCGTATCTCTAGCGTCTGGCATGTTTAAAATTCAGCAATGTTTGGTTGTCAGGATGGAAAGGTAAGGTCTAAGTGAAGCTACTAAGAACGAATGCTTAAGAAATCTAACATTTTAGTTTTAGCCACAATATGTACAAAAAGCAAAATTCTTAGGAAAAAAACCTTTTTTTTTCAAATAAGTACACTGAGAGATTCTAGGTATTCAACTTTTTAATCTGAAGAACAGAATTCCCAAAGCCCCACTCTGCAAAAGCACCTATATAAGAGATGCTTGTAGTTTCAAGATCACACAGCCATGAAGTCCTCCTAGAAAAACAAGTGCCAAAGCCTGGACCCATCCCTTCTCAAAAGTCCCCAATATTTACCACAGTTTTGAGACTAGTCAGCTGGGATATTCGAGACCACGACAAGATACATGTTACCATCTGTACCATCTGCACTGTCATTCCAATAATGCTTCAGAGACCAAAGCAGGGGCTATGTAACAACTGAAAGATTAAGCAGCTTGCTAATCCAAGGCGTCAAAACTAGTAAGTGGCAGAGGCTTCAACCCTAGGACACCCACCAATATTCTTCCACACCACAGGGGTGCCTGCCACCTAAGGACCCTGAGCATCCTGAGAGCCTAAGGCAACCAGGAAGATGACCCTTTGTCAGCCATGGATGAGGCAATGGGCAGTCTCTTCGATGGTCAGCACATGTCTATTGCCAACCCACAGAGACAAATGGTATTCCTTAAAGACTGACATCTGAACTAAAATGACTGCTTTGGCAGAAATATCGTCCTTCCTTTACAAAGAAACGGAGTGCTAGAAAAAGTACACAACTCAACAGCCTAACCAATGCCAAGTCTGTGTCCTTTCCACTACAGCAGTGCTTCTCTCTGACCCATTTTGCCCACAAGAACCTGCTGGCCCACTTCAGGCCTGACAAGCTGCAGTCAGTTTTGCTGTTTTGTGTCCCAAATTAAGGATGGAAGCCAGAAGAGAGTCTAGCATACATGAGTAGGAATATGCACTAGCAGACAAACACAACTGGCCATTTATTATGAGGGACTCGAAAGCCAGGGACCCAGGAAAGGTAACTAAGGACAAGTTTTATCACATATCAGAATGGAGGTATAATTTCATTACAGAGAATGCAAATCAAAATTTTCTTTTCTACTGGTGGAGGGTTTTAACAATTTCCCCCTTCTATATTAATATTTTTCCTGGTTGTAAGTGTAATACATATTCAAACTATTTCATTCATTACCATATATACATCAGTTAGCACTGGGCCCTGTATAGAGGGTGCTCAATATGTATGTTTTAAAATCATGTAGGCAAGGAACATGTTTGTCTTGTTAATGGCTACACTCCCAGCACTAGTATGTGCCTGCAGAGAACTGCTACATGATAAATTCAATAAAGCTGGAATACAGACAGAAAAATGGACTAAAGAGAACTCACCATCCCTCCCCCTCCTTTCATTCTTGCAGCTAAGGTAAAACTACAGGTGACAGTTGATCTTAAATACAGTAGCAGCTAGGATAGCCTAGGGACTTTCTGTAATTAACTAACGGAGTGAGCCAGGTACCACTGGATTCTATCTGAGGCTCTGCCATGAAACCCGTGAGACAGGATCTCAGGTTGCCCCTCTGTGCAGGCCTGCCTCTCTTTGCACGTGTAAGGTGAGAAGGTGACACCATTGATATATCTTGTGCCCTTTGGCTCCTCCGCTTGTTCATACAAGAATGGCTGAAATTCAGATCTCATTTTAGGGAGGAAAAATATACTTTTCTTACCACAAGCCTGATCTTTATCATTAGGAGAAAAGACTACATTTCCTGGTGCTGCTTTAGTTTAATTGAAAATAAGAGAAAGGCATATCTTGCTCTGGCTGGTGTAGCTCAGTGGACTGAGTGCTGGTCTGCGAACCAAAACGTCACTGGTTCAATTCCCAGTCAGGGCACATGACTGGGTTGCGGGCCGACTGATGTTTCTCTCACATATCAATGTTTCTCTCCCCCCCCATAAATACATACATACATACTTTGGTGGGGAGAGAGAAAGGAATATCTAAAAGGCAATTTAATACCAAAGTCTTTCAAGTTACCCATCAATTTCCTGCATCACCCTCAGGAAGAAAGTGTAACAGCATAAGATGAAAATTTCTACTGTACTTTAAAGATTGGGGGCGGGGGTATGTGTGTGCTTTCCCCCTTTTCTTTTTCCTAAATAAATTCCATTAGCTATTTTTATTTAAATATGTTCCAGCCTCATAATTTTAACGTGGTACTGATTAAACACTCATTTATTAAAATAGATTTCCTCTTTTGTTGCCTAGTATCTGCCAAAAGATTTCTTCCCAACTACACCTGAAAGAGTGGAAGGAACTAGAATTTACTGAGTTAAGTGTCCCCAAGAGGCTGACCTTTGATGTGTACATTTGATCTTCAATACTAAAAGTAACCCTGTCCTGGCTGGTGTGGCTCAGTGGACTGAGTGCCAGCCCGCGAACCAAAGGGTTGCTGGTTAGATTTCCAATCAGGACACATGCCTGGGCTGCAGGCCACATCTCCAGTAGGGGGCGCGTGAGAGGTAACCATACATTGATGTTTCTCTCTCCCTTTCTCTTTCCCTTCCCCTCTCTCAAAAAATAAGTAAAATCTAAAAAAAAAAGTAACCCTTAAAGTTATGAAATAGTCAGTCTTCACCTTACAAAGAAACAAGCCCACCTGTTGAGAGTTTTATCAAAGAGTATCCTTTTACTAGGCAGTAGCCCTGAAACTATAAAAACGCAGTCGAGCCACCTAGCTCTTCACTGCTTCTCCCCAAGTCAAGGGCTACCCACCTCAGAGCCAGGTTATTGCCCTGAAAATTACTAACGGTGCCCCCGCTCTGTACCAGGCCCCTCTCACACATTAGCTTTGCCACTCAGTTCAACAGGGGAAACACCTAACCTTACCTCATAGCTAAGAAAACAGTTTGGGAAAAGCCAAGTCATAATCAAAAGATCAAGGAAGGACCAACCCCATGGTGAAAAAGGTGAGCTCTGAAGCATAAAAGCATCTTCTTGCCCTGGCTGGTGTGGCTCAGTTAGTTGGGCATCGTCCTGCAAGTCAAGGGGATGCCAGTTCGATCCCCTGTTGGGGAGCATACGAAAAGCAGCTGATGGATGTTGCTCTCTCACATTGATGTTTCTCTCTCTCCTTCTCCCTCCCTCCTTTCCCCTCTCTCTAAAAATAAAATCTTAAAAAAAAAAAAAGCATCTCATTCAATTCCCAAGTTCACTAACTACTTCCTTAGTGTCCACAGACAAGTCACTTCAGCCCTCGGTGCCTCCAATTACTCATCCGTAAGATGGGGCATAAAAGCACCTACCTCATAGGGTTGTCGGAAGTATGATTATATGAACAAAATGCTAACCACCCTGTCTGGTACACAATGTGTGCTCAATAAATGAGACCCTTATTATTGCTACCTCATGTTTCTTAGTTTCTTATCTCTGTGGAGCCCTTCTGTGTACACAGTGCTCTTAACAAGGTACTGTGAGACTTTTCTGTTTAGCACTGTAGGCAGAACAAGTGGGAGAGAGAGTATAATATACCCCTTATAAATTCACGCTTAGGAAGCAGTTTCAAAATCAGGCTACAACTTTAAGAACTTGCTACTTCCTAATAACTGGTACCCATTCCTAAGTGTATAATTAAGTCAATTATAAGCACATCTCATTTAAAACAGCGAGCCTCCCTCCCAAAGTTTTTGCTGACCTTCCTTCACAGAAGCTGTCCGTCGCCTTGTTCTTTTTCTCCCCTTGTGATCTTCTTCCAGTATCTTATCATCAAAGCCAGTCAGCTCAATGGTTTCAGACTGACTTGTGGGTCCAGCTGAGAACCATTCTGGTTCTTCTTCTGTGTAGGAATCGTTTCTTCTACGCTCACCAAAGACACGCTTACTATCCCCAAACTCCCTCTGGAAAAGTATATAATGCAAGATAAAACAGTAAGATTCTAGTTAAGGTACTTCTACCTTAGTCAAGGCCTTGATGAACTAAGTAATGCTCAACAGTGCAATGAAGATACCATGCTGTAGACCTAAAGCCCCTCTCTGCCCTCATCCAGCTCTATTCCTCCCTATCTGGCTTAACAACGGGGCGCATTCACCCAGTAGCTCAAAGTAACCTGGTACAAATGAAGTGACTATTCAGTCCCAAAGTACATGAGGTGCCAAATAATCTAGAAGACAAACCCTGAAACGCTTGTCCTTGTAGTCCCTCTCTCGGTCTCTCTCTCTCAAGTCCCGCAGGTCCTTATCGCTAAGACGGTGATCCTTCTCAAAAGCCCTAGCAGAGATTATCCTGCCACTGCCAATTCTTCGTCCTCCAATCAGCCGAAGCCCATCACTGTCTTTCTCCAATGGGCTGCCTGAGCGCCGGGAGCTAACAGCAGCTGTCACATGGCAGCCTCCTCCAAAGCTTCGCCTCTGTGGGCTGAGAACAACATCTAAGTCATCTTCTTTTATGCGCTCTCGTGGATCTGGAAAGATGCCAGAAATAGAAAGTTAGGCAAATCAGCAAGGGCATTTTCCCTCTCCAGATGGCATGTCCATGACTGGTGGTGGTGGGGTTACTGGAAAAGAGTCACCAGTAAAACAGCTAGAGTAATGTGTACATCACATACTTAAATAAGACTGAGCCTTTTGCTTTTGTCAACTGATAAACTATAGGTTTCAGTATTTGAAAAAAAACTACTTAAAAAGTTAGAAGTGGCTTTTCAACAGATGGCATTGAACAGATGGATATCCATACGCAAACAAATGAACTTGAATCCATACCTGGTCACACATACAAAAAATTCAAAATGGATCACAGTTCTATGTGTAAAACCTGAAATTATGAAACTTCTAGAAGAAAATACAGGAGGAAAACTGGGTTAAGCAAAGTTTTCTTAGGCATGACACCAAGAGCCCAATCCCTTTTAAAAAATGATAAACTGGGCCTGATCAAAATTTTAAACTTCTACTCTGACAGGTACAGTTAGCCCTCTCCTAACGCTGTTGACAGGCTCTGCAAATCAGGTGAAACGACGTACAAAGAAACCAATTGTATTGGAGGCTAACCAACATTCCCCAGAGCTAAGTTCCTATGGCAGCTCATCGATGTTATAACGGAACAACACTGCACAAACGCTACTCAAGAACCCGGCCTACTAGTCAAAGAATGCAACACTAAGCCGCAGCCTGGGAGAAGATACTTCAAAGCATGTATCTGATAAAAGACCTGTATCCAGTACATATAAAAACTCTGAAATAAAACTCAGAAAACAATCCAATAAAAAATGGACAAACGATTTGAAGAGACACTTCACCAATGATATGATATATGGATGGTATCATCATCACCAATGATGATATATGGATGGCAAAATATGCATATGAAAAGATACTCAATTTCATTAGTCATCAGTGAAATGCAATTAAACCATACTTTGGTATCACTACACATCTGTTAGAACGGCAGAAACAAAAACTGATTAGGGCTCGCTCTGCCCACACCTTTCCCTCCCCCCACCCACCTCCTCCCAAGTGCATTACCACTGCCCTGCTCTCTCCTAAGCTCCAAGGGCCCTTCTTCCGCCTTTGTAACCTGTTTCCTGAGACTATGCAGCCTAGCTGCCTCACTTCCACTACCTCTGTAGCTTTCTAAATAAACTTTCTCTTACAACTTGGGGAAAAAAGACTGACCACTCCAAGTGCTGACACGGATGTGGAGCGAGTGGAATTCTCATGCAGTGCTGTAAAGTGGTATAACCATTTCTAAAAACAGGATGGCAGTTTCTCAAAACATTAAATACATCTACTGTAGGACCCAGCCATTCAACTTTAACCTATTTACCCAAGAGACACGAAAGAATGTGTTCCCATAGAGACTTGTACATGAACGTTCATAGTCAAAAACTGGAAACAACCCAAATGTCCACCAATACACAAATGAACTGTGGCAAATTCATATAATAAACTACTAGTAGGTCATAAAAAGGAAGAAGTTATTTATATACCTAACAACATATATGAATTTTTATTATGAGTGAAAGAAGCTAACCAAATATGAGGGGGGTCCCCATAAGAAACCCAAAAGTGTCTTCTGGAGGGTGGGCCCTTGCAGTACAGGCTTCCCCCCCGCTAGCTGAGTGTTCCAGGACTCATCTGTATCAATGTACCAGCTGGTGGTGTTGTGAGGGGCTGCATTTGGCTTCAGTATGTGTTTTTTGCAGACTCAACATGTTTGCCCATTTCATAATGGTGATTTATGAGCACACCTGCCCACACCATGCTGAGTGTTCAGTAGTTTTTGACCAAAAACAACATAACCCTCATGCCCCACCCTCCCTATTCACCCAATCTCGCCCTGACCAACTTTTTTTTGTTTCCCTGAAGAGAGTCCTCAAATGGAAACAATTTGCCAATGTGGAAGAGGTGAAACAAAAAATGGTGTAAGCACTAAAAGGCATCAAAATCAACGAGTTCAAAAACTTTTTTGAAGCAGTGGGAAAAATGTCACAATAGATGTATCACATCAAATAGAGTACTTCGAGGGTGACTGAAGTTTAAACAAGAATACACAATTTTTTTATTTTTAAAGACTTTATTTACTTATTTTTAGAGAGACAGGAAGGGAAGGAGTAAGAGAGGAAGAGAAAGAACAATGTGTGGTTGACTCTCACACACACCCAACTGGGGACCTGGCCTGCAACCCAGGCATGTGCTGTGACTAGGAATCGAACCAGCAACCCTTTGGCTTGCAGGCCAGTACTCAATCCACTGAGCCACACCAGCCAGGGCTTAAATACATAATTTTTTATAAATAAATTCTGGGGTTTTTTTGGGTCCCCCCTCTTGGTGTATGCTGTCTAATTTCACTTATTTTAAACTCTAGGAAATGTAAACTAAAGTACAGTGACAAAAAGCGATCAGTGCCAGTTGGGGCAATTGTAAGGAAGGGACTCAGAAGTACTGGGGCACTTTTGGGGGGGATGATGAAATGCTTATTACACTTTGATTGCAGTAATGGTCTCACAGGTATATACATATGTTAAACATCAAATGGTACACTTTATGTTCAGTCTATTGTACACCTGTATCTCAATCAAGGTGTAAGAAAAATAAGCATGTCAATATACACAAAAGTTCCTCCTAGAAAAACCAGAAAACTGAAGATAAGTCTAAGCGAGAAAAACCTTAGTCCTCTCACCAGAAACAGTTCCTAAAACGGGTTGGTATGTGCTTTCCCAGAACTTCCATGTAGTGCCTCAGTTTTTTCCAACACAAGGT